>NC_024309.1:11966912-11980512 GCF_000523025.1 Cynoglossus semilaevis | reverse complement strand
GCAACCACAAAAAACGGCGGCAACACCTGCAGCAGCAGCAGCAGCAGCAGCCTCACATTAATGGAGGCACTCCTGGCTACGGCCAGAACTCAAGTAAGGCCCTTATTGTGTGTCACAAATGAAAGAACGCCAACCTCTTCAGCCACAGACAAATAACTGACATTTAAAAGTGAGTCACTGCTGTCTGAAGGTCGAACTCTAATCCTGGGGAGAAATATTGACTTCTCTATTTAATTTCTAAAGTGCAAGTCCAGGCCCTTTTTATCCTGAACTGTGGAATGTCGATTGGTTTTAATGCATGATTCCTCAGTTCTACAGCTGATGCACCACAAACCGTCAATGTCGGCCAACAAGGCAGAGCCCCTTAATGCACGTCGTGTTTAGAGCTGCACTTAAAAATTATTTTTCTAATCAATTAAACTATCGATTATTCTCTTTGATTTCAGAATTTTCAATAGGGGAAAGAAATTGACATTGAGATTCTATTCAGATCTTTCTAGTCAATTCCGTTTCTAGTCAATTGACCGACGTGTAGTTTGATGGTCGGCCTTTAATTGTCAGACAGCGTTTTCTTTACATCCTTTTATTTGCTTCAGATCGTGGCGTTTTCTTCGGTTTATAGGTCTTCTTGCCACAAGTCTTCTCTACACTTACTGAAAATGACTCCTTATTTATTTATTCATGTGTTTTTCTTCTTCTCTCTCTCTCTCCATTCTTGTCTTCTTTTCTGCTGGCTTTCAGTGTCTATTGCTCCCCCTCCTCCTCCCATGCCCCAGCTGACTCCACAGATACCTCTGACTGGCTTTGTGGCCAGGATGCAGGAGAGCAGTAAGTGATCAGGCAAAGACCTGTTCTGTACTCGTCCTTGTTTTTCCTCCCAGCATGCATTGTGCTCGATCTCCTCCCTTCCTCTTCCTTGCGTGTTTCTGTGTTAAACCCATCACGACTGACCTTTTACAAAATCATTTTCTCACTGAATTTCCCTCATCGGCCGTGTAATCATGACTAAAAAACCTGACACCTTTAAGCTGCCTGTAGAATAGGTCAGTTAACCATTTAATCACAATAGATGGTTTCAGTGTGAATGATTGAAAATGAGAAAGGATCCAGGAGTGATGTCGATTCAAAATGATTTTATTTTAGAATATGCTTAAATGTTAGCTATAAATAAAGCAGAAAATGGCAGGAGCTGCAGTTGAGCTGAGGTAAAACCGAATATTAAGCCTGGTCAAAGGTCGAAGCTGCTTTGAACAGGTGAAGACAGGAGCCTCTGCTGCCATCTGCTGGTGTTATAGATAACATCTGCGGGGACAAGTGTAATAGTAGAGACTTAAAATGTCAGTAGAAGACATTTTGAAAATGCAAAAAAGTGTTTTAATCCTGTTAACGTTGATGATGTCATTTACATCACGCTCGCTGTTACGACACAGCGTGTGACATCGTCGCTGTGACCGTAAATCTTATACAGAACCACAATGACTCACTCACAGCGTCCTTCCATTTGAGCTGCTAACACTGTTGAGTCTGTTTGATGAATAAACTCACTACTAATTACCGATGCATCATTGCATGTCTTTGTTAATAATCCTGCATGACTCAGCCGCCCTGTGGTACAGCCCAACACAAAACCCGAAAATCTCACTTCTTGTCACCGTTTCGTCAGTTGCAGATACTCCCACTCCACCTCCTCCTCCTCCACCGGACGACCTGCCCATGTTCGATGACTCTCCTCCTCCACCGCCGCCTCCCCCTGTGGACTATGAGGAGGAGGATGCTGCGGTTGTTCAGTACAGTGACCCATACGCCGACGGTGACCCACAGTGGGCCCCCAACAACTACATCGAGAAAGGTTTGAGAAAAAAAAACACTTCCTTTGTGTGGTTACTTAAGACATTTCATGACAGGTTTTTCTTCAGTGTTTGTTTTTAAGCAGGGTTTTATATTTTATAATGATAAATAATCCATGAGTGGTGTCACCCTCTATGGGTATAAATAATATTTATATCGATCCATTTCACATTTAAACTCGTATTAAAGTGGTGGTATTTTGGCACTATTACTTTTTATAAAACGTCATAAGCAAACCCAGAATTAAAACGGTCGTAGAAATTAAGTTTTAATGCCGATGGACAGGCACAGGGACGAAATCCAATCAGCGCTAATTTCGTCATTAATTTTAAGGAAAAGTTTGAGAGTAGGAACGAATCAGCGCTATGTTTATTGTCTAAAGGGCGGGAGCATCTCCACAGAACCAATTATAGCGTATGTGTATCCAGTAGTACAACCACAAGGCTGTATGAAGACAGGAGCAATTATAGCGTATGTGTATCCAGTAGTGGCTGTATGAAGACAGGAGCGGGAAATAATGACAGATATGTGAACATTTACTTCAAATGTTGGAGTAACAAGACCAACTTTTTGGGAAAATAGCACGACATATTTGTAGCGTTGTCTATAGGGATATAAATGCTGAGATTCAGGCAATAATGATGGGAAAATGTAGGTTTAAGAGTAGATGAGGCAAATCGGTTAAAGTGAAGCAGATTACCTGCATAAGGAGAAGGAAATAAGTAAGAAAACAAAGCCGAATTAAGGCCAGCTTTGCAGTAAAATGCTCTCCACCCACTATCCTGACCTACAAACCCAATTTCTCACTTTATAACCCCTCCCTTTTTTTGCTCCCAGTGGTGGCCATTTATGACTATGCCAAGGACAAAGAAGACGAGTTGAGCTTCATGGAGGGAGCCATCATTTACGTCGTCAAGAAGAATGACGACGGTTGGTTCGAGGGCGTCTGCAATGGCGTCACCGGGCTCTTCCCCGGGAACTACGTGGAGAGCATCATGCACTACGCCGACTGAAGGGCGGCGGCCGCCACCTCCAACCGTAAAGTCTATTTATTCAGTCTTATCCTAATCCACAGACACAGACACTGCAGCAGCAGGAGTCCTGAGAGGAGGCTTAGGCAAAACTTTGTGAAACTTTTGATATGACAGAACCCGCCCTCAATTTATTGCAGATAAAATTCAAAGTAATATCTACTTAGATTATTTTGGTGTTATATGAGCGGGTGGGGGGCATTTATGGATTGTGTATTGGAAAAAAAAGAGAGAGGACTCTATAAGCAAACAAGACGTTAACTGTCCTGTCCGCTGTACGTAACACTAGTAGTGCAGCCAATCGGGTTTCTGTAACGTTACCTCGAAGCCTGACAGTAATGACGTTTTTTTATTCTGTAAATGCTTTCCAACTTTAAGACAACGATAAACTCCCTGAAGATCAGTCTTGGCGTTAGAGCATGCAAAATTTTTAATGATATAATGTAATTTAAGTTTATTACCATTATGTTTTCATTATTTTGTAAGTGTATTCACCTTATTTTATTTTATTCCACTGTTGTAGCCACTGAACTTTTTTATTTTATTTTTTTCTTTCCCATTGGGGTGGATTTTTACATGCTGATTTGGATTTAAAGGCTGAGCTACACTATGAAACTTTTCATGAAGTGATTGAAAAAAGTTTTTTTTGACAAATGTGCATAACTCGACGTCATCTTTTTACAGTAGCATGTCGTTACGAGAGGCAGCCACTAGATGGCAGCAAAGAACCTAGAGCTTGTTAAAGTTGTTAGCATGACATCTGTCATAATTTTCATTTTTAATAGTGACTTAATTCAGACACTGCAGCTGAGTTCATCCTCTGCAGTTTATGACAAAAAGGACAAACTGTTAAAGTGTATGTTTTTACTAACATGGAAAAATCCTGAAAGTCTGTTTAAAGCTACAGAGTTAGCTGCAGAGCCTAGCTTCTTTTATCAGAACAGTATGAGTGTTTACTATTTTTAGACATGAAAAGTTGCATAGTGTTGATTCAAGATCCCCAAAAAACAAAGCTGAAGTGGTAAAAAAATTAGACCTGTCTGTAAATCAAGAGAACTCATTTTCCTGACCTTTGACTTTTCCAGATGAGGTCTAATCACTGACCAGCTTCAGTGACAACATGGTGTGTGTGCAGTGAGAGTCTGGAAGGATCTTGTCGTACCTAACACTGCCATGAGACAATTCAGACGTAACACATTTGACCAGTACACAACTCTAATACCTCCTCAGTCTTTTCAAACCAACAGCGTTCTGCTCTGAGCTTGAGGACCATGCTGATTGATGTGAACTAAAAAAAAATCTTCAGGTGTACATATTGAACTCCGGTCAAATCAGCCAGTCGATAACGTCCACTCAGGTCTCCGTCACATTGTGCATCTGTTCACATTTACTCATCAACTCGTCTAACAGAATCTTTTCTTTTGAAGGTTTACCTGCTGTGGTCACAGTTCAGGGTTCTGCAGCGAACGACTTCAACACGTTTTGCCCTTTTGCTTTAGTTTTTTCCAATTAAACGTTAAAAAAAAAAGGTTGACGTTCATATATAGAAATATTACAATCTATGTCTGCCCTTCATTTGTACAGATAAATTGTTGATTGAGAAATTAATGTACAGTCTTTTATAATAAACAATTCTATGTACAACCTCCATGCGTGTTCACTCTAATGAGTTTCCTTCACTGTCCCTAGGAAAAAAGAGGAGAGGACACTTGAGTTACCGCAGGTGGTAAGCTGGAAAAACAAACTGTCTTTATGGAACTTAAACCTAAAAAAAATCCCCCCAAAAAAACAACACATTTTTTTCTTGGTTTAAATACTAAAAAAAAAATCCCCCCAAAAAAAACAACACGTTTTTTTTTTCTTGGTTTAAATAAAAAAACTGTGGGTTTATTGAGCACACAGTTGTCGGCAGATGTTAAGGCCATAGTTGTTACAGGGCACTTTGTTTTTCAGACCTAAAAGTTCACAAACTGGACGGCCTTCCCAAGTTTGGATGGATCTGGATGACACACGGCTCCAGCACAAACACACCGTTGACAACTATGCATATGATTTGGAATTTTACAGGTTTTGCAGCAGCTACACGGACCAGGACTGAAGTCTGTGTCGGTGTGAGGCTGCCACTGGTACAGTACTCTGGATGCATCTGGTACTTTTAAGATCCTTTCTGTATTCTCCACTGTGGGATGCAGTGTTTTCACATGTACAATCTTAAAAACTCACCCTGGTGTGCATTTGAAATTGACAGCTAGGTCAGCAGTGTAGAAACTTAGTACCAGGAACTATTGGCATTTCTAACCTGGGGACCAGGATTTAAGCACATGCTTGGTCAGAAAAAAATGGTTCCTGGTACTAAAGTTTCCTAGTTCTGTCGGGAAACTGTAAAAGATCACCTGCTGTTGGTGAGGTATTCACTCCGTTGACACCAGGGGTCCTTCTTAACCAATCTCCAAGCGCTTCTCTCATTGTCTTTGTCTCTCACCCTGCCTCCCAGGACACACACACACATTGACAGGACAGGGCGAGTGATTTTCCCACAGGTAGCTGCCTGAAGTGAAGCCCCGGCAGAGGAGGTTCATTTGTCTCTGTTGAGCACCATGTCAGTGAGCCTGATGAGGGCGTCTCTCTCTGGGGACGGCTGGAGCATGCTGATGTGTCGGATGGCTTCACGGCAGTAGTGCTGCGCCAGGTAGCTCGTCTGCTGCACACCGTCGCTCTGAAACAGGAACCAAAAAGGTCGGCAGTCTAGTAAACCTGCAATTGCACCACTTGAAACTTACACGACTAAAATACTTCCTTAAAGAACAGAACTAAAATGCACCAGTCTGTATGTGACCTGTAGTCCAGGAACGCAGTATTTGTCTGGTACCTAAGTACAGTTGATCTTACCTGGAGTACGTACTGCCAGGCTCGGTCCACGTCTCCATTCGAGCTAAACCGTCTCATGATCATCGCATGAAGCTCGGGAAACTTGAGACAGAAAAATATTATGTTAATATATGTTGTGGAAACTCTAGCTGTTTTTTAACATCATATGTACAATTGTACGCCACCTGCTGACAGGCAAACAGAACTGGTCCTGTAGCCAGGCCTAGTTTAAGATCTGCAGCTGAAGGTTTCCCCAGATGATTGGCTCCTGAGGTGAAGTCCAACACGTCATCCACCAGCTGCAGGACAATAATCACTGCTCATTAACATTTATGATGATGATGATGTGTGATTGTGAAGTATCACATCTACACGTACCTGAAAAGCGATGCCTACGTTCTTTCCATACTGGTAGGCGATTTCGTGAACATCAGGATCAGAGTTGACTAGAATAGACACCTTCAGAGAGAAGACAGCAGGCAGTCAACAAGAGCCAGGGAGTGAGGAGACCAAAGGTTCCCTCCATCTCTGAGCCATTCATGCAGAAAGAGAACGTACATACTGCTTTACAACTGTTTGCAATAAGACTCGCCGTCTTCTTAAAGGTCTTCTCGAGGTAGTGCTTGAATCGCTCGTTCTCGTTCTCTTTGGAGCCCAGCTGCATGAATTCACCTGGGGAACAAGGAGATGTTGAAGATAATTTTATTATTTTTTTTAATCCATCAAATATGGAGCCTTATGTACATATACTTGTATTCTTGTGTTTCGTAATTTCGAATATACTACAATTTCGAGGTATCGTTCCCGTACCTCTAACCAGGTCCTCAATGACTTGAGACAACACTTTAACCACAGTGATGTTTCCAATTCGAGCCAACGCCATTGAAGCAGTCGACAGGATGAAATCTCCAACCAAGATGGCCTGGAACAAATTAAAAAAAAAAAAATCATACATTTATTCTTTCCTTAAAAAAAGCATTTTGTAGTAAAACAGCAAGTAGAATTTTTTTTCACTTATCACTTACCTTTTTTTCACCCCACACTTCATTGATTGTCCTCTTCCCTCGGCGTTTGTCTGACCCGTCTATGACATCATCGTGCACCAGGCTGGCAGTGTGAATCATTTCTGAGATCATGGCTACGGCCTTCTGCCCCGGGAGCAAATCACTGCGGGCAATAAAAGTAATGCCGAGGTTACAGGAAGAGGAATGAAATTAGATGTTTAACGACATGATTCATGTTAGCTTGGAGAAGGTGTGTTCAGTAGGTCAGAGGTTTGTGAGTTTGTTACCCCGCTCTGTTGCTGTGGATGTTGAGCGCCCGAGCCATCAGAACTACAATCATGGGTCGGATGGCTTTGCCTTTGCCGTCGAAGTAGTAGTCGCACAAGTGCTTCAGCTCATGTTTGGAGACAAACAGCTCCTGTGAAGTGAAGGAAGAGAAGTTCAGAGTTTGACTTTAGTCATTACAGGATATAAACATCTGCCTAACAACACGTGACATTTACGACTAGTGTGCAAAATAAAACAGAAGATGAATAGATAAAAGATTTTTCCTTAAGGATGGACCTTTTTGATGTCATCATATAAGGTGGTCAGGTCTTTCTGGGCCAATGAGAAGGGGTCTTTGGGCTTGGTGTCACTGTGTATCGTTCTACAGCAGCAGGACTGTAGAGCTGAAAATGGCAGCCTTGACTTTAGTCTGAAAAGAAACAGTGAAAGATGTTACACCAGGTTGAGCAAGTAGAAATAATAATAATAATAATAATAATAATAAAAAATAGAAGACTCACCTGTTCCCACATATTAAAGGTTTCAAGTTTGGTTGTGTAGAGGATGGGGGCTGTACCTAAAAAAAAAATATATATATATAAAATATAATAAATATTAGACAAATTTAGAACAGTATAAACAGGCAAACATTAATGTAATTTTAATATTCAAAGTATAATTTCTGGATTTTATAATAATGCATTCATTGTACATTTTATATTCTATATTTTCAATATATCTGAATGTATGGCTATGTAGAAGTTTATAGGTGTAGATATTTAGATAATTTTTCTTTTTTTTTTTCCCACAAGTACAGAGATATTTAGGTAATTTTTCTTTTTTTTCCCCCCCACAAGTACTGTGGTCCCTATGTATAATAATTGATTTCTGTGTAGTGTAGTCTTTTTTGCCTTTTATAATGTCAAGTCGTCCCTAATTGGATGTAAACCATGTTCAATCTCTGACCTTTATCAGCGGCAGTAGGTTTAAGTCAGTCCACACCCCTGCAACAAGTCACTGTCTTCATTCATATCCGGTATTAATTACGAAACACAAGAATCTCTTGCAAAACACAAACGACTCTTATTTCCTCTGGCGAAATTATAATTATAAATACAGACTGACTAAAAACATATCTTTATGTTATTGTTACTGCAGTAACAGTGATGGTATGTAATGAATGACCTTCCCGGCTCTGACAGCTTCTATCCCCGATGTCCTAACAGCCACACAGCCGCAAAACTCACCTCATTCCGCGACCATACGCTCCAGGAAGTCCGACTCACAGAGGACACGGACCTGGTGTTAAAACACCACCCAGTCTCCACTAAAAGCGGATTGAGACAGTATGTGCTCCAGCGCCGGCAGTGCCTCCACCACGGGGCCGCCATGTTGCCCCTGGTCGCTGCACGCTATAGCGTCATGTAACAAATTTAAACCGGAACCGAAAGGTTTAGCTGCGCGTTTGCGTCATCAGTTGACGCTGACCAAAACAGGAACTACCTTGTAGCCAGCACTAGCCTAAATGTAAAGCAACCAAAATAAGAGAAATAACAACATTGTAATTATAAGAATAATAAGAAGAAGAAAAATACGAGTTTATTTAAAAACCAACTGACAAAAAGGTAGGAAAATGTAGCGTTGTTCACCCGACAACACACCGGCGTTGTTGTGAGATATTTTGATAGTTGCTAAGCTACATGCGGCTAACAATATTTTAAAGTAAACTTTTGAAAGAAGTTATTTTGACCCCATTATAATAAAAAGACGACCTTTAAATCG
This sequence comes from Cynoglossus semilaevis, assembly GCF_000523025.1. NCBI lineage: Eukaryota > Metazoa > Chordata > Actinopteri > Pleuronectiformes > Cynoglossidae > Cynoglossus > Cynoglossus semilaevis. The sequence continues at coordinate 11,971,712 of NC_024309.1, read as the reverse complement.
TAGCCAAATCGGTATGTTTTTACTACCGATATTATAGAAAATTGGTATATTTTCTAAACTACGTAGCGAAGAGATTAAACTACGATTTGGAATAAATGCATCATACGTTCAAAAATAGTTAACATTGATTGCCAATCGGTCAGACCTACTTAAAACCAGTACAACATTAACGTAGTTTATCATGTAATATTTGAACAATTAAAATACACGGGCAGGAAGGGAAGCCATCCCACATTTTAAGAATTTGGTTTGAGTTAAATTATTACTCTTAAAATATGATGTGTAGTTGCATCGGTGCGCGCAGACTTGAACACATTCAACAGAGCTGCTTTATGTGGAACATTCTTCGAGTGTTCGTGTTTGCTCTGGCAGCAACATCGAGCATCACACCGGTCTGTCTCCTGGAGTTCTGCCCAAGTCTGGACCCTGACTGTCACAATGACGACAACACAGCTTCAGAGGCAGAGTCATATTCACACACTGCGTCAAGGTGGAACGCAAACGCCACAAACCTTCTCCAGGACCTGGACCAGTGGAGAGTGTCCTGTGAAAAGCTACTTGGTAACGTAAATGTACTTTTTTTGATGTGATAACATAGAATATAAACTATGAACAGACTTCAATTGTTTCTTGTTTTGCAGAAGCATTTCCTGTTGATGATGTCGATGGGAACTTTGTTCGCACCGTGAAGGACTGCATATTTTCTAAATCCATTCCAACTCCACTGAAAGGACCACTGAGACTGGCAGCAGTTTCTAAGGTGGTGCACCAGGATCACAACACCGTCACTATCACGTACAGAGAAATAATTGTATGTGTTACTGTCAAAACAGGAAGTGGTGGAGGAAACCTTAGATTTAGATGTTGTCCTAACACAGTCAGAGGATTTCCTGCAGTTTGCCAGTGGAGGCAAACTGATGTCAGGGTCCGTACCACTCACTCACAGATATGGGGGCCACCAGGTACTGACATTGGATCTTCATATAACATGATACAAATACACATTATGTTTTGATTGACATCTTACATGATCTCCTTTGTTTTTACATTTTCTAAAAGTTCGGCTATTGGGCGGGTCAGCTTGGGGACGGCCGAGCTCATCTGCTTGGTCAGTATTTAAACAGGTGAGAAATAAATCCAATATTTCAAAAAGAAAATTTAATAAAGGGTAAATAACCAATAAATGTTATTTCCAATTTAATTTCTGTATATGGACGACCTAACAGAAAGGGAGAGACATGGGAACTGCAGCTTAAAGGATCTGGGAAAACCCCATATTCCAGGTAATTCTCTCCATATTCCTCTGCACTCCTCTGTTTCCTGCATGATCGCACACATAGTCAACGGGTTTCTGTAAATACCTGAACACTTCTACAGGTCGGGAGACGGCCGAGCTGTGATTCGCTCCTCGGTGCGGGAGTTCCTGTGCAGTGAGGCCATGCATTTCCTGGGTGTTCCCACCAGCAGAGCTGCCAGGTTAGAGCCGGACTGATGGATGGGAATGATTAATATGGTGTTAGTACTGTGGTATTAAACCATGTGCCGTATATTACAGTCTAATTGTGAGTGAGGAGCCGGTGTTGAGAGACCAATTTTACAACGGCAATGTTGACACAGAGAGAGGTACAGTGAATATCATCAAAACTTCAGTTTCATTGCCATTCTTTCCACCTTATTGCCATTCTTTCCGCCTTTATTTAATTTTTTGTTTTTGTTTTTGTTTTTGTTTTTGTTTTTGTTTTTGTTTACCTGAGGGGCTGTTGTGCTCAGAGTAGCAAAGTCCTGGTTCCGATTTGGATCATTGGAAATTCTGGCCAAAAGTGGAGAGACAGATCTGTTGAGGTAAACATAATCATGTGATCATTGTACTATTCAACAGTCAGGGGTTACCGTAGAATGATAAAATTTGTTTTTTCTAATGGTCATATTTGTATGTTGATGTAGGAAGTTGTTGGACTTTGTGATTGAGGAACATTTTCCCTCCATCGTTTCAGACGACCCTGATAAATATTTAGTGAGTCAAATTTTTTTTTTCACTTGCTTGTAATAAACTGTATGCAGTATATATGTATGCATTAATGTGTGTATTTCTAGGTATTTTATTCTACAGTGGTCAATGAAACTGCTCATCTTATTGGACAGTGGATGTCTATAGGGTTTGCACACGGTGAGAACCTGAACATTTCTGTTTACACTGTTTCTTAAAAAAAACAACATGTTCTTGTGTCTCATCTGTGTTTTCTCCAGCAGGCGTCTGTAACACAGACAACTTCAGCCTCCTCTCCATAACCATCGACTATGGACCGTTTGGTTTCATGGAGGCCTATGACCCCAGTGTGTATAATAGTAAAAAACATTGAGGCTTCATTTATTTTAAAAACACATTTCTGTGCTGCCTAATATATTTTTATGTTACAGATTTCGTTCCTAACTCATCTGATGATGAGGGCAGATACAGAATCGGAGCCCAGGCCGATGTGGGACTGTTCAACCTGCAGAAGCTGCAGGAGGCTCTCAACCCTGTACTTACACAGAAACAACAGAGGGCGTAAGAGACCTCATCATTCATTTATCTACCGCTTCATCTCTGATGGGTTTTAACAGCAAAGTTGAGATTGTTTTTTCTTTTTGTAGGGCCAACATGATTTTAAAGGGATTCACTGGTATTTACCAGATGAGGTGAGCTACAGTAATTACTAGTTCCATATTTATTCTCTGAAGTTTCTCTGAAATACAGACCAAAATACCTACATGTTACCTGCTTGTCCTACTCCATCTGTAACAAAGAATTCAGCAGTTATTCAGAGGTAAACTGGGCCTTCGTGATGAAGATGAAGAGGATGGTTTACTCATCGCTCTCCTCCTCAAGGCAAATTTGCAGAAATTTTGCTTGATTTTTTTAAATAAATTATAACCATACTCCACCCTTTTAATGTTAGTTATTTGTCTTCCCAGATGATGGAGGAAACAAAGTCGGACTTCACCATGACCTTCAGACAACTCAGTGAAGCTTCACAGCTGCAGCTTCACAGCAGGAACGTCTCACAGGTGGAGACAACGTGTCAAATTCCTATGTTTCTGCTTCCACCGAGTATTGATCAAAATGCATTTTTTTACCTGTTTTAATTTTTGTTCTGTCAGATGTGGGCGCTCTATGACCTGTCACAGCATGTTCACTTCTCTGATTGGCTCAGGATGTATCTCCTCCGTATCAGCAGGTTAAAAAAAAGTCGATCCTTTAACAAAAAATGTAAAAATTGTGTTGATTTGTTATTTTTTATTCTCTGGTGCAGACAAGAAAATGACAGTGACATCGATCGTCAGAACAGGATGAAAAGTAGGTTTTCAAAGTTCAAGGTGTTATTATTAGAGTTTATGCTAGTGTTGGTGTTAAAATACGATTTTAAACTGACCTCGTTTAATATTTCTTACAGGTGTAAATCCCAGGTATGTGCTGAGGAACTGGATGGCAGAATTAGCCATAAGGAAAGCAGAGAAGAATGACTTTTCTCAGGTGAGAAATCTTGTTTCAAAAAGAAGAAATTCCAAGATGTTTTTCTACAAAAGCAAACCCAATTTCTTTTCCACCCTCTAACCTGCTTTAATACATGTCTGCCACTAGGTGGCAATGCTGCACCGCATCTTGGCTTCCCCCTTTGTTACACAAACGACAGCAGAGGATGCAGGTTACGCATCAAGACCCCCACGGTGGTCACAGAGGTTAAAGGTTAGCTGCTCATCATGAATCCTGGAGCCTGAAAATAATTAAAATAAAATAAAAAACAAAGACATTTCTTATAGCTTCAGTTATCTTTGGTGTTTAAATCGGTATGAAACACAAACAGTCTGAAAAAAACACACACGTGATTTTTATATTTGACAGAAATAAAGGCAAAAACACTCTCCTTTTTTTATACTGGTGCCGTTTGCTCACAGCAGGACAACTGTTGGAGGCTGGGACTGATTTAACACAGATGTTCGTCATATGTCATGTGCCTTTAAACGACCAATGGCAGCAGATCAATGAGAGAAACACCCGCTGATTCAGTCCTGTGAGAAATTACTTTCATTTTTGTCGTTTTTTTTTTTTTTTTTTTTTTTTTTTCCCACCGGGGAATAAAAATAGATATTTACTGGAAGTTGCTTGAAATAATAACAATAAAAAAAATCCTATTCTCCCTGTTAAACATGACAATATTTACAATTTTATTAAAACAATAGCATATTATCAATTGTTTTCCTAAAGATTTAACAAAAACTGTGGAATATCGAGAAGTGTTTCAAGGCCGGGAGTTTATGGGTTAATTATTTCCACGTTTCTTCTGCATGGCGAGCATCAGTTCTGACATGAGGTCACCACCGTCTCCTCCTCCACCGCCACCTCCTCCTCCCAGCGTTGGTGTAGTCCTCTTAGGTGGAGCGGGAGGCATTTTCTTCACTGATCCAACAGGGCGCAGGGATGGTCTAGGGGCTGCTGTAGGAGACGCAGCAGCAGGTGGAGGAGGTGGTGGTGGAGGAGGAGGTGGTGGTGGTACCCCACCTGCTGTCATTAATGGCTGCGGAGGAGGAGGGGGTGGTAAAAACCCTGGATCAGGAGGTGGAGGAGGCAGAGATTGGTTGAAGCCTTTGAAACAAGAAGGCGGTGGAGGTGGTGGTAAGGATCTGCCTGAGTACGGAGAAAGAGGAGGAGGTGGAAGCATCGAACCAACGGCGGGTGGTGGTGGTGGGAGGAAGTTTGGTGGAGCATCGATAGAGTCCTCTTCAGGAGGAGGCGGAGGTGGAGGAGGGAGGTCCATTGCA
>NC_024309.1:11934405-11966844 GCF_000523025.1 Cynoglossus semilaevis | reverse complement strand
CCAGGGGAGGGGGTGGAGGATGAAAGGCTGAGTCTGGAGGAGGTGGGGGAGGAAAGGCTGGGTCTGGAGGAGGTGGAGGAGGAAAGGCTGGGTCTGGGGGTGGTGGTGGGAGGATGTTGGATGATGATGAAAGTAGTGGCGGGGGAGGTGGGATGTTTCCAAAGTCCTGGGGAAAAAGAGAAAATACAGCCATCAAACATCTTGTACGATGTGGACGAATGTAAACTCGTACGTGGATGATGAACTGACTTATATGGGAAAACATTTTAACAAATTCTAAAAGTCCTTAAACTTTGATAGGTTTCTTTTAATGTTCAACCCATGGGCAGAGTTGAAGATGACGTTTTTGTCTTCGGTTCAGGTAAAAGAATACTTCACCTTTGATTCTGGTTCATTTTGAATCGTGGTAGCGTGACCATTGGCCTGATTCAGTGATTTGGCTGCGAGAAAAGACAGAATTGGCTGAAACACAGTGTACAGTAAAACCATAACATCTGATGTGATTCCATGTCCTGTTACCTTTCACAGTCGGCGAAGGTGTCGACTGTTCGGAGCTGGATGGCGTGCAGCGGTTCGTCCAGGCCGCGTCAACCACCGCCTTCTTCTCTGCAGCTTTAAAATTGTTGTACAACGTTGCTCCGTACTGGAATGAGAAAGAAACACAGCCACAGTTTGACTTCAGGTTCAGTTGATTTCGAGGTCGACCTGAGGCTGGTCCAGGTTTTCTACCTTAGCGATCCTTATTCCTGTCACCCACAGGTTCAGGCTGGTGATGTCGTCACAGCACAGGTACTTGATGTACTGAGAGTCCTTCTGGATCTGAGGATGCTGGACAGACAGGTGGACACGTTGTTTAGTATCATCTTTGTCTTTGTGTCAGGATTTAAACCTGATATATATATATATATAATTTTAGTTTGTTCAATTTTGACACGTAATCATTAAGACGTTTTGCTTTAACAGCGTGAACCTAAACCCAGAACATCTGGCCCAGAACAACAGTAGAAGTGTAAACATAAGCATTTTTTTCAAATCATGAAAACACACCTGCGGGCAGATGGAGAACACTGGCGACATCATAAAGTTTCAGAACCAACTCGTGTCCCGTTACATTTCATCACTTTAGCGTGAAACCCCCATTGATTTTTGCCTCCGGCTCCTACTGTGGTAAACACAATGACCTGATGTAATGTCAAAGACCACTAGAGGGAGTAACTCTTTTTTTTTTTTTTTAATTTTCAGGTTTTGGGGGGAGTATTTCAGAATTGTCTGAGGATCTTCCTCACGGCTGGACTTTCAGCATCTCGTCCTCCTGTCCATCCCTGTCCTCTGAGGCTTTACTTTGTTTTCTCTGGTTGCTCATTGACTTTCTGTGCGTCTCTGGATCCTCCTTCTCTTTAATCCTCTCAGTCTCATCTCACACTGTCTGCTGATTGTACTTTTTTTTTCTTCCCCAGAGTAGAGAGAGGAAAGGGAAGGCTGCAGACTTTCACATCCTCTTTGGACTCAACCCCATCAGCCCAATTTTATAAAACTCCCCGTCAGCGTTTCTCAATCTTTAATGAGCAACCAGTGGGTTCTTCTTTGCATCATTGTTAATGTTAAGTTCTGGATTTTTATGGATTTTTTCACGACCCCCGCCCACAAACACACACCCCTCCCCACCACTCGATCTCTTCAATTTAAAGTGTTCCAGTTTGCTCTTCGTAGACCACTTGTAGCTAAATTGAATGAAGTGTCTTTCACTTCTTCAAACTGGAGCTTTTATTGGGTTTCAGGTTTCCAGTAAAGAGCAGTCGTTTGTCTGTGTTTCTGTGACAGGTTGATGTCTGTTCCTGCTGCAGCCTCCTTAATGGGATACAGAGCGACGTGCTAACACGGGATTCACAAAATAAATAATAATCAAATGTAATCAAATCAATGAGTCACTCTACAGCAGGAGCTCAGGGCAAAAATAAATTAAATTAAATTATGTCAATATGCAAAACATTTTCATCAAAGGGCCTTCTGATTCATCTGAATGAAATCTATGGAAAATACTTACTTTACTAACTTTTAGCAAAAAACATACAAAAAAATCTAAAAAAAAATCTTTATTTTTATTTATTTAGATTTACTTAATGAAAAAAGTTAAAAGCTAAAACATAAACGACCAGAATTAACATTCTATTTATCTAGGAATCAATGTATAAAAATTAGCCACATATAGCTTTGAATGCCCTGAGGGGCAACAATATAGGCTAAAATAATAGCTGAAATACGGTTGGCAAAACATAAAATTATATCTGCTAAAGGTTAGCAAAAACCGTAAAAGTAATTTCCTAATTTAAAGACACAGAACCTTCAGATGTACCAGAAGACACCAGATCATCAAGAAAATCAAGATTTGATATTTGAAATTTCTTATATTTTCTTTTCTTGTTTTTTTACCTTGAGGACAAAACAGAAGTCAGTGGGAGCCTTGTGTTTGCTCTTGAAGTCGCTGCCATAGTAGATGTTGACGTTGTCCAACTGCAGGAAGCAGATGAGGTCACGAGACGACTGGAAAGAAAAAGACAGACACGGACGTGACAAGTCGATCTGCAGCATCTTACACTTGGCATCCGTGGCTGCCAGGAGATGTGAGATGCAGAGTAAGTGAATATACAGTAGGAACCCAGCAGGGAGAAGAGTTTGGTTCCGTTCAGCGGTGCGTGAAACAAGAGTCAGTCTGATGAGGCAGAAACATTGACGTCTGTGGATCCACTGAGACGCAAACCAAACGCTGACTTCATATTTCATTATTGGTAATTCTATAGACTTCTCTCTCTGCAGGATTATCATCCAGGACTGTAAAAATCACTCATGTAACCCAGATTACATCTGCCTGTCTCTCTCTCTGACCCCTGACCTTGGTCTTTCCTTTGGGCACGTAATAAATTCCCGAGGCCCTCAGTTGGAAGAGACGCTGCTTCCAGTGCTTCTTGCCGTCTTCTTTGAGGTACAGCACCCCCTCCAGGTCAGGAACGATGATGGAAGACCCGCAAAAGTTCTCCTGCAGAGGCAGAGAAGACATGAAAGGAGGTCACCAACTGTCAAACACCATCAAGTAGGACAAGGTACTTTTTTTTTTCTCAAAGTGTGTGTTTACCTGCACCAGTATCTCTTTGTCTTTATTGTTAATGTCTTTGAGAGTTTTCTTGTCCTTTTTCCACAAATAAAACGTCTGAGGGAACAAATATGACAATGAATTAGGTAAAGCTCTGCTGCTTTTTAAAAAGTTTGTTACTTGTACATTATATTAAAACTCAGTTGACGTTTGAATTTCAGATCAGTTCCAGAAAATTCAAGGACATTTGGCCTCCAACCAACGCAAACTCCCGACTCTGGTGGAAGGGTGTGACGCCGTGACAGCTACGGTATGTTTGATTTGTGTTTTTATTCTCACCTTAAGGCCAGAGAGTGAGACAATCATGTCTTTTCAAAATCCAATTGTTTAAAAGACATTTCATTTTCGTGGACTTGGTGTAAAAAATGACAAACTCTGCCAGAAAAATCAATATCTGCTTTAAAAAGAAAGAAAAACAAAAAGCCCCATATGTGATGGAGGGACTCTGACCTCGTATCAAAGTGTTTCAGGTGAGACACGGCCTCAGAGGAAAGAAAGTCAAAGTTCTCCTGTCAAAAGTTCAGCTGTAAACTGATACTAAGTCGTTGTACTGTAAAAAAAAACAAAACAAAAAAAACCCAGACCTGCAGTTTGAACAGGGGACGTCAAAGACATGATGGAGGCCTTTAAAAATGAGAATATCTCACCATCTTTTTTTTTTTTTCCCCTCAAAGCAGGCATTTGTCCCTGCCAACAGACCAAAGACATTAAATTCACTCCCATTATAAATGGATCTGCTGTATCAACAAATACGTCCAGATCTTTTCCGTCCTTTCCCCCCCAAAGCCATTTTGTCTGATGTATAACAGTGAGGACATAAACGTAAGAGGTCAAACTTCTCCGAGCGAAACACGTCTCGCAATTTACATCAGTGAAAGAAGCCAGATGTGGCTCCTGAGCTGAAACGACCCGGAGAGAGAGAGAGGAGAGAGAGAGAGAGAGCCAGGCAGACCCCAGCCAAGAATAATGAACGGTCCACTGTTGGACAACGGTGACGGAGACATCACTCACACACGGACAGTCACATATTTGTACGTCAAGGTGACTATATTTGGAGACGCACCGACCTGTGGGTTTTTGAAGACCTCGTATTTCTGCTTCCATTCTTTAAAGAGGATTTGGTTCTCGGTGTCCCTGGTCCAGGCCAGCAGGGGCTCCACCAGGTTCTCGTGGTCCTCAAATGACCGCTCTGCAAGAAGAAGTCAAACATGTTCGGCCGTGATTTTAACAATTTTTTCCGCGGTGTTTCAGTTCCTTCCAAAAGTGTCCTTAAAACGTCTTCCTCTTTCAAAGACTCCATCAGAATGGTGTCCTTTGGGTTTTCTACCCAATCTGTCTCTTGATCTACTCTTGTTGTGTACCCTGCAGTAGTCGTCTCTAAACTTCTTGAGGAAACGTTTGACTCCGACTGCTGACATTTGGAAATATTTAAAAACCTTCTTGCCACAATAACAATTTGTCTCCAGATTAACCAATTTTTTAGTTGTTTTTTTTTAACCAATTCAAAGGTCAAGATTACGGTCATGTCTGCAAAGGTCAATAGTTTGTGTGATGGTGCAGCAAACACGGTCATGTCTGCAAAGGTCAATAGTTTGGGTGATGGTGCATGTCTTTTTATAGTTCACCACAGATTATGTGACGATACAGTCCCCTGAAAGTGTGCGTCCTCCAGTCTAATAATTTCAGATTAAGGAACTGACACAGTTCCTTGAAGAGTTCTGTTTTTTTGCGGCCTCTGAGAAACGAGTTAATGCTGAGTCACTTGTTACACTGTACATGGGTCACTCGCATTTTAGATTAAAAAAAAATGTTGCTGGTATGAAAAGATCAGGACTTCAGTCCAACATGTCGTGTAAACTCTCCTCTAAACTTAACAACACACTCTGCATCATTTTTATTGGTGATTTTCTCACTTTCCGTCCGTTTCTCAGCCGGAAAAAAACGTTTCTCGGCACCATCAAACACAAACTGCCAATTCTGGGGTCTGGAGGATCGATCTCCAACACCTAGTGCAGCACCTTTTTTATTCAAATCCCAATCACTTCTAACGCCTTAATCTTCCTTTATACGGTCGGTGTCCTCTCTGTTTACGGCTGGCAGCTGTAAAGATGCCAAAAACAAATGCTTTAGCGTAAGTACTGCCGTTCACACTGTCACATCCTTTAAATCAGCTCGGTTTAAAGTCAGTTTCACAGCAGAGTCCACTCCTTCAGATCAACTTTATTCACCGGATCCATAAAATTCACTCAGAACTTTTCCTCCACCTCCTTGTCTTTGACCACCCCAATCCCGGTCACTCCTTATGGATCTGATTCCTATAGTGTACTGTCATAAAGACACACTCCTCAGTTCCAGGCCTCCATTTGAGTCAGCGGTACACATTCAGTGATTAGCTGCCAGGTTCCCAGTCTATAGTTTGGCTTTTACGTCGTTAGATGAACGGTGAGGCCGCAGCAGTGAATGGCTGATAGACCTGGTTTATAGATGGTACACTTTAGCATCTAGCAAAACAGGTGCTCTGTAGTCGAGTGGCCACAAACATAATCGATATAATGTATGTTCCCTTTGGTATGTATAATGTGGGCCAAACGTAGAGAACGGCTCTCTGTGATCCCTGACTAATATGTCTGGCCCATATCCTGGGATCTAAAATGTTGTCAAGCTAAGGTAACATTCGTTTGCTCCTGTCCTGGTCCATGGACACGTTGGTGAACACAACTGTTTCCCAAATATGAGCTGTTTCTATTGTCAGGCGGTTCCTCGGCCCTTTATTCATGGATGACACATGGTGCTGACCACGATCTCCTGGTGTGGATGAGTCATCTGGTCCACACAACACAAATAAGCTGCTGTCTTTGTCTCAGATTAATTTAACCTACGATCTAGTCAAAAAAAAAAAAAAAGAACAATGCTGACTAGAAGGAAACAACGATGAGTTTCCTCATTTGTTTGGCACCAGGAGAAACATTGACTCACTGTTGCCATCAGGCCGTTACACAGAGACAACAGCGGTGTTACGTCATAGAACTCCCCCTCACCGAGACTGTTAATGTTCTGATTAAAAACATAACTACCATTTGTTCAGCTAACAATGCTAATGTATTTTTTTCCATTTAATTACATGTTGAAATGTTGGCCTTTACATGACATGGCTCCAAATTCTATACAATCAGAATAATATGAAGCTGAAAACATAGCTACAGTTAGCGTCAACAAAATACTAAACTCTAAGCACGAGCTAGGGCTAAGTAAGTTTTTCTCAATAATAACTTAAATAAAGATTTTAGCTCATGTAGCTAAAAATGGTCGAAAATTGCTCAAGAAATAGTCATTGATCGGCCAAAAATAAATAAATAATTGTGGCGAACACAGCTAATTGTTCATAAGTAGCAACACATTAAATTACAAATTCATGAATGTGTTGGAGCGCTGCTGAGAATCTGATCATTTTTGGCTGCAGCCTCATTGGTCTGTAGAATGTGATGATGATGAAGCTGCAGTAAACACCAAGAAAACAGATGGTGACGAGCGGCAGCAGACGGAGTAAATATAGCTACGGCTGTTCAGACACAGGATTGAGATCATAAGGCTCCTATTTCCTCCTGACAGTGTGTGTGTGGGGGGGGGGATGACTGACAGTGTCCGACGCAACAAAAATTAAAGCCACCTGTCTGAGCGACTGTAAACCAGTGAGGTGGAGAGACTACAGGAAAGAGAGGGAGAGAGAGAGAGATGAATGGGAGTCAGATCAGTGGCTGCCGTGTGGCCAATAAAAACACACTCCATCATCTGGAGCAGGATGAAATATCCTGCTCTGTGCAGTGTGTGTGTGTGTGTGTGTGTGTGTGTGTGTGTGTGTGTTTTACAGACACTTGAAAACACGCGGTGTTCTTCCATTGTTAAAGTTCTAATCTACTGCTGCGTTTGTTGATATATTTGCTGCTGGTTCTTCTTCACCGCTGCCAACATCAGACCAAAAATGTATTTTCTTTGTGATTCTCTGCTGTGTTGGTTACATTTACATCAATAATAATTTCCCCTCGTAGATTTATTGGCTTTAAATAACTTATAACACAGACAGTGAACACAACTCAACATGCTTTTGACTAGAACATTCTTTTGCACGTTTTGTAAAAATGTTACTCAATAGTTTGGTTTGTCAAACTGTTGTGCACACAGTTTTTATCCATTTTCATTCATTTTCTTTTCCTCTAAAGAGGAACACTTCATCATTCAGCGAGTTCTACTGTAAGCAGTGGAACATTTCTGCTTTACTTTAACCATGTCACTTTCTAACCACAGCTTACGTCAGCTCAGCTGTGTTCAATTAGTGTTTCTGATTTTTTTTTTTTAATATAATTTCAGATGTGAATTTATTTTATGGCATTGGTGTAAAGTTAAACTTTTCTCCGTTAACTCACCAAGTTGCAGCTCCGGGTTGGTCTCAAACAAACTCCAGGCCACACTACAGTCACAGTGAGTTTTCTCAAACAAGTTGTCCAGAACTTCCCTGACCGTCTGCCTCTCGTCCACCATCAGAGTCTTGGAGCTGCCGTCGTTCATGAGCACTTTGACCACCAACTGTATAAAAAAACGTATTTGAAATGCTGCCACAACTTAAGTTAGGTTGGCAATATGTAGAAGTTCAGCCTATTATAGTTTAAAAAAGCCAAACAATATCTGTATTACAACTAAAAGTCAATCAGGGAAAGCAAAGGTATTCAAAACGTGTTAACTACAATAACCATATATATCCAATCTTATAACCTTTACCTAAATATAAACTTGGCAGAGTTAGCCTACCACAGGTCAAAGTTGAGTAATTTTCTTGTATTTTAAAAAAACTTCAGATGAAGCGACATATCGACTAACATTGTCTAAAACAAACCTTTTTTTTTTGTTTTTCTTGTTGTCAACCATCGCAGGTTAGAGACTGAACCCAGATCACGTGCAGCTTGTTTGTTTCCTGACTGTAATTACGGCCTTCATGCACTAAATGGTTGTTTCTGTCGACTAATGTTAGCTGTGAACTCAGAGGAGGCTCAGCATCAGCACTTCTGTCTCCTCCACCACTTTCCTCTCCTCCAAAGCTGGTTGGTATTGATATAATTTAACTCTGTAGCAGAACAGACCAGGATCAAATGGCTTCACGCTTCCTCCTCATCTGGAGAAAAATCCTACTTTTTGGAATGCTTAGCACTTTCACAGAACCAAGGTCGCTCGGCCGTGCCAGGATTTTTTTTTTTACTATTTTGATAAAGATGGAGCCACAGAAGTGTTTTAAGCATTATGGAACAAATATTTCTCAACATCCAGTTTGCTGGTAGAAAACAATGTCATCTTGAGTCTGTGGTTGAAAGACACGCCACTTTGAATGACGTTCCTCTTTTGCAGCTCTCTCTCCTGCAACAGAATTTGAGGGGAACGTATGTTTTCGATCGCAATCTGAGAAAAAAACCACCTGCGTCTCATTGGTCTCACAGCTCTAGGGCCAGATGTTTCTCAGAAAGTGACTCAGTTTCCTTAGCGTCTTCTCACCGAAACAAACATTTTCTCCCTGGTTCCTCTTTGAAATTTGGGCCAATCTCTAAGACATTTCAAGGACGAAACTCCCTCAATGCAAAACTGCCGAGTCAGAGCCTGTAGCTAAGATTAACATGCATCACAGACTCTTCAGTCTACTGGTTTAAAGATGAGAAAGCAACCGTTTATCACCCTGAAGAGGAAGCGGTGCTGTTCTGCAGGCCATGAACGCAGGGATATATCCCTGGATGAAAATAGCTGTCTGTTAACTCTGATGGATCACCGCTTGGGAAAAAAAAAAAAGGAACAAAGAAAGAGCTGTGCTATATTTGAACGTCAAGTCTCTTAGTGCATGTAGCCATAATTCTTTCCCGTCTTTAAAGCCGTCCAAGGAGAGGATGATCAGTCAGGGTGTTACATGTAGGTCTTACCTTCTTCACTTTGGCTTCCTTCAGCTTCTCCAGCGCCAACTTGATTTTGTCTGCCTTCAACTGAGCCTCGATTTCCTCCTAAGTGGTACAAAGAAGGAAACAAGGGAGAATTGATGGGGTTTTTTTAACACAAAAAACTCCAACGTGTGTTGACTCTTGAGTCTCTGGACTTGAGTCACAGACAAAACCGTCCTTAAATATTGAAGCTGAACTTAAAACTCAACTATATAGATTATAGAAAATCCCTTTTTTTTTCAAATTAAACCAAATAAAAATATAACTAATAGTTGGTCAAGAAGTTTCTAAAGGTTAGTTGAATAGTAATTAATTAGTTATTAGATAACAAAACATGATTACAAAAAAAGGTAAAAGTTAGCCCAAAGAGAAACACAAAACAGATGTAGCCCACATGGCTAAGTGTTAGCTAATAAAGAAGATTTTAGCTAAAAGATAATACAGTTGGTCCAGAAAGAGCTAAAGGTGGAGCCAACCTTGAACCAGTAAATAAATAAATGTTAACCAAAAAATACAAAAAACTCAATGGAAAAAACATTTCAGCTAAAACTAAGTCTACCCAAGTTTAGGTAGGCTTTAGCTAAGCATGTTGTGAAGTAGGTGAGGTTACAAAAGGTCAACGAGACATTGAAATTGGTGTTTAAGTGTCAAATATGGTAAATCAATTGGTGATATTTTTTAATAAAACTTTCCCCCACAGGTGTAAAGGATCCTTTCAAGTTTCAAGATCTAATCTCCAGGAACCAGCCCAGCAGAACCACGAAACCTCTCGCCAACGTCTTCAAACCCAGGTATGAAATAGAAATTTCAGTCATAAGCAGCAGCCGTGTTTTTAATAAAGCTGTACGACTGTTGCTAACTCTGCCCCCGCGCTGCTGCTGCTGCTGCTGCTGCATGGACAGCACAGCAGTGAGGTAACAATTTCTGCAAAAGCTATAAGGCTCCAGTCAGCCTTCCAACCCCCGCCCCACTCACACCTACCCCACTCGGACCCAAAGTATTGATTCTGTTACTCTTTCTTGCGTCACAGCTTTCAAGTACTTTATCTGTTCCAGACAGAGACAAAAAAAAAAACACAGACAGACTCGCCGTTGTTTCACCTCACGCTGTAAATGTCCAGAAACACCTTGGACGTGAGTCCTGTTCCTTAACAGCTATTCCAGAAAGACACGTCCTCAAAGGAACAGAGGAGAGTATATATATACACACACACATATATATATATATGGTATCCTGTCATGAATGTCTCAGACAGTGTCTCATCAATGAACTCAGATTCAACAATGGCTGCGTTCCATTTAGCTTCTCCAGGCAGCTACTTTCACACTGCCCTGGCTTCCGAGAATAGAACAGAACGCTGCCTTTAGGTGTGAAGTAACATGGGTTTTGGCAAAAAGTGTAACACCGTAAATACATTTTCTACTGTGATGGCATTTCCTTTACACACATATAAAAAAAAATCTATAAAACTTCCCCACAGACACTACAGTTATAGGTTTTATGTGACCCATAAGATCTGTCCTAAAAAATATCTTCCTATCACCAACTATAAAGATTTTAGTATTCATCATATATTACCTTTTTTTTTCAATAATTTCCAATATTTCATAGGCAATTTATAAAAAAATGTGTGACTACGTTCAGAGATATTTTTGTGATATTTCAGTTTTAGTCAACATCAAATTCTATTTTGTAATTTAAATATTTTTGATAGGTTTACCCTTTTTAGATAATGTTGAGTTTATTTTGCCTTTTTTTTATAATCTGTTGAATTTCTTGTGTTTTGCAATTAAAAAAAAAAGTTTTTTAAGATGTACTTCAAATACCATTTCTACTTTCAGATCTGCCCATCCCTTCTATAAGTAACACCCGCCCTCAGCCCTTCTCAATTATGACCAGTGTTCTGACATGAATAAACAAACGCACCTTAGTTGGTTTGGTGGCCTGTGGGGGAGGAGGTGGTAAAGGGGAGGTGATAGAGGAGGTGGGGGTGTGAAAGCTGCTGCTCGCTGGTGATGCTGGTGAATCACTGGAAGAGGAAGTAAGAACTTTAGGTGGTGGCGCCGGCAGGCCTGACGGCAGAGGCGTTGGTGATGGGACTTTCAGTCCTTCTATCTCTGCTGCGAGTTTCTCTTCTGTTGCGCTCAGGTCAGCGACCAAATCGGCCATGAGGGCGTCCAGATCATTGTCCTCCAGCTCAAGCAGGGACTCTGGTGTAAACACAAAAGTTTAGTAAAGAAAGGCCTGCGTTCAATAGCTTCTGCCTACAGAGTAGCAGTTACAAGGCTAACAGAAAGATTTGGTTATTTAAGCTGTGCTTTTCTGCACTTTTAATATGCTCAAATTATTATTACAAGTGTAACGCAACATGGACAGATCCTTTATGACTATAAAAACTGTCCTAAAAACTATGACTGGACATGGACTTTTCAGAAGTTAAGATCTAGTGCCTTATAGGATGTCAATTTACAGGTTCCCAAAAACTGATTCATGTGGCATTGCACTTGTAATATTATTTTGAGCATAGTAACCATCAGACCCCTCCCTGTTTTTGGACACAATTTCCATTCTTTTTTCAATTTTCTACCAGTGGTTCTCTGAACCTCATTTTGTAAATCTGTCTGTTTTTGTCCTTTAAAAGTCAAACATTTTTGTGCCAAGGATGTGACATGTGGAGCTGCCGTTAGTGACGGACTGTGAAAGTTACTCGTTGCCAAATTCTTTTAGCCTCCCTTATTTCAAAGATTGTATTTATACATTCATTCATCTCTCTCTTTGCCCACCGCTGCATATGAAACAAAGGCCTGATACACCGAGCCTCCGGCCCACTCACTCAACGTCCCAGTAATTGCAACAAGCAAAGCTGGATTTTGTGGCCTGACGTGACGCTCAAACTGCTGACTGGCCAATAAAGTTGGAGTTGTCGGAGGTAATTTAACACCAGAAATAAAAAGCTAGTGCAGCATTTTTTTTTTTTCAACCACCACAACCACTTCTGCAGCATCCACTCAGAGTTATTACATTTTTACAATTAAGTTCTCATACTGGTGCCTGCAGGGCTTTTTGACGTTTCACTGCCTCAGGTGTCATAATGTCTTTGTTCTGCCCTCTGGTTGTGAAATTTTATTTTTACTCCTAACCTTAGTGGTTTTGCTTTTTTTTTGTTTTTTAAACTGTATGACAAAAATACAGACCATTACCGGAGTAAAAAGGTTGTAAAGTTTTACGTCTTTGCTTTTGTCTTTTTTCATGTATACAGAGAGGTGTTGTCAGTCACGGACCCTGGATCTACTGATAGTACTACATCCTGTCTTTGCATAACAGCTGTGTTGGTAAAGACGATTAGGCAACAACAAAAACAAACACCCAGTTCTTCTTCTAGTATTTCTTCACCCGTGACAAGAAAATGTTAAGTCACCGTTCAGGTCGGTGAAGCCGATGGAGAAGTTGGCCTCCTCCTCCTCCTCCTCCTCCTCCTCCTTCTTCTTCTTCTTGGTGCTGGTGGTGGGCAGAGACGCAGACTCCTGTTCAAGGCTCTACAGCAGAAAAGAAGTGAATAAGGTAGTGTTTTCAGATTGCATGATAGCATATCTGTACACCCCAGTCCCTCCCGACCCCCTGCCCTCTAGAGGGTGAGTGAGTTAATGCACAACACATTCAAAGTACACCACACCACATACAGTCCTTCATCAAATACTATGTAAAGAAAGTATAATGTTTACACATTTGAATGATCCATCTCTTCTCAGGTTTTACACCTAACAGGGGCTTCTGTGTCATTCTGCCCCCCGCCCTTCCCCTTTTACCCCTCTCCACTCAGAGTAGATGGAAGTGATTTTAAACGATGGCAGAAAAAAAGAGAAGCAGCAGCATCAAAGCAACCAGTGGGGTTTTTCACTTCACTAAGAGAGGTGGGGTGTGTGTGCGGGAGGGGGTGTGTGTGTGTGTGCGGAGGTTCATTCTTTTGCCATTTGACCTGCCCCTGTGGAAGAAAATGTAATTTATAGTTGTATAACGGCCACAAACAGCAACCCCCCCCCCACCCCACCCCTGCTGTGTGTGTTGTGCTTCAGTCTCCAGTATCTCGGTGATCGATGGCGGGGTTTAAGTGAGTCTGTCGTCTGTCTCTGAGGCTGAGGAGTCTATTTAGGATGAAAGAATTAACCCTGAGTGGTCTGGGTGAAATGTGAACGTGGAACATTTCGTCCGTGCAACCATCCTACGAGGCTATTAACACAAGAATGAGAGAAGAAAAAGTAGATGCTAACCTAGGAATAGCAGTAGCGAATATTTAGCTAAAACGTTAGATTGGAGGTGGTTTAGAAATGAGTTCCTGTTCCTAAAAGTTTTTACTCAAACGCAGATAAAAGTTATCCAAGCAAAAAAAAAAATGTTTGGCCAAATTCTGCAAAAACTGCTAATTTAGGACAGAGGTTTGGGGTTGAATTTTGGCTAGTTGACATTTTTTTTATACATAGAAACAAATATGTTGAACTGGAGCAATATCGACCTTAGCTAATGGTAATATTAAGCACAAAAAACCTAAAGGTTACAAAAAAAACCCAGGTTTAGGTACAGTTACTAAGGAATAGCTATTGGTTAACCACAATGAAACAAAAATAGATCAAACTTTTTTAGTAAATATAGCAACAAACAATAAACAAAACGTCAATTCAAAACATGAATATAACAAAGGTGTCATGGACCTCCTGTAAAATCTCCAGGATCTACTTAAGGCCCCAGAGCCAGAGTTTGGATCATTCGTTCTTAAATGTAATGGCAGTTTTTTCCTTCATGCGTACCTGTGTGAGGAGGTCCATCTCCCCCAGGAGGTCACTGAACATGGCGTCAAGGTCATCCATCTGTAGACAAGAACAACAACAGACTCTTAGCACAAAAATAACTCTTCTTATTGGAATTCCAGGTGCAGCCGTGAGCCGCATTGATCAGCACCGTGAGGCTGCAAGGAATTCTCATTGATTGGATACAGAACGTTTGGAATGTGGAGACGGATCCATTTTTTTTCCGAGGCACAAACGTTGGACGTACATGTTGCTGCACAGCCTGTGGTAAGTCAAGGAACTGCATCTTTCACGCTTCTACTGTATCTGTGCCCTGAGGCTGTGACAGTGATCAGGAAAAATATTCCTAACTTCCAGCTCGTTCTTTTCTCCCGTCAAAACGTGTCACATCTTGTCAATGCTGAAGTGAAACCGTCAGTGTTGTTTCAGTTCAGCATTCAGCCTCCAAAATAACCCCCCTAACAGATTGTTTTCATTTGTTTATGTTTTATTGGCTAATCTGGAATAAGGCCATGTGAACCGAAACCTCATCATAATCCCATTCTTCGTGATGTCAGATTAGTACAGTAGCCCGAAGGAAGACTGCGGTGGAGGTGTTTTCCCTCAAAACACGTCCTGCAGCATCACTAAAAGTTTCCATCTGAAATCCTGCGCCTGATCTGTCTCTCATGTATCATTTGAAGCCTCATTTCTCAACGCAAATGTTATGATGGGCAGGAGGAGGCCGTCCAAACACGGCTGCTGTTTTCTTACACTGGAACATAAGCAGCAGTAAAGTCAGAAGCATGACTTCAGGGGAGGTGTGTGTGTGTGTGTGTGTGTGTGTAAGTGAGTTCAATCAGTCACTGCAGGGGCGTGGATAGAGTCCTAACTACAGTCAGTCCAAGAAAACAAATACAGTGTGTGACACCACCTGAAACTAAGACCTGTAGAAAAGTATAATCAAATTGTCCAGCTAGTATTAGCTTGTAGTGCTACAATGGTTCTGTCCTCTGTCCTCCCTCCATAACCATTGGTTTAAATCAACCAATTAGACTTTGTCTCCTCTCCAGACGTTGTTTGCATAACTTATTTTCCTTCTCCTGCTCCTGCTGTGCTCCATTACCTATAATGATATTATCTAAATTAATGCATAATGAGCAGCGTTCCCTGGTGGCAGATTGTGTGTACGCACAGTAAAACGCCTGTTTTACACACCGTGAGATTCAGGAATGAAAGAAAGATAATCTAAACGTTAGCAGGCGTTTAATCAGAAGACACCGTAGACAAAGGGTTCGATCTGGGAGGGCAGGGGAGACGAGTGCGATTGATAGCGTTCCAGGAGAGAGAGCACGCAGCGATGATGTGACACTGTGTTTCTCATTTGAATGTGAAAAGTGTCCAGCTGTGAATCACTAACAGATGCTGCCTGTGTGTAAGGATGGGAGATTATGAGCAGATAATGTCCAACGTTCAGATCCTGGAGATTAACTAAGACATTTACAGACTGTGTTATGGTCACACAGCTGTTTTTCTAAGAAGTTTGCTTCATTTCTGCTGTCACTTTTTTATTTCTCCATCTGCTCCTTTTTAACTCCTCCACCCTTTTCCGAATGGTTTGACCCAGGGAGGATGTGGTGGAGGGTTGAACTTCCTGTTGTGTTGTATTGTGTAGAAAATGGTGACACTAGCAGCCACCCTGGAAGGTTATCACATAATTCAGTCCTTTTTGGTTAAAATATTTAAACACTTAAAAAAAAGGCATCTGTTTTTGACAGAATTGTTTCTGTGCTAAAGATAAACTTAGTCAGAATTTGCTGCAGGGGCCAATTGGTGTTGCCATGGTTCGCACTCTTGCCTTACAGCAAGAAGGTCGAGGGTTCAAGCACCAGTTTTATCTGATGGTCTTCTCATTTGTAGTCTTCTCTGGTTCACTCAATATTTCATAGGTGTGAATGTGAGCGTGAATTGTTGTTTGTCTCAACATATGGTCCCTTATTCAGTGGGGACATTCACAGTGTGAGCCTTTGCATTTGTCACAGGCTGCCACAGGAGGCGCTATTAGGGATATGTGTTTCCTCTGGGAATTGAACGCAGGTTTCTCCGTTCTCTGCTCGTAAGGCAGGCATGCTAACCCCTATACTTCTAGACACCGCTCATTGTCCTACCATAAGGCTAGCGTACCAACGACTGTTTTGTTTTTGTCTTTTTGTTGTTGTTTTTTTATAGCAAGAAAAGCTAAAAATCCTACTCTGAAATCTTGAACAATAAGAATCCAAATACAGCAGATCAACCAGTTCTTCGCTCCCTAACTCCCAGTGGTAAAATAACGACTTTGACAGAACATGGTGACAGTTCTGTAGCTCATTAAAATCACTCCAGAAGAGAGAAAACACATCGTAAACTGTTCTTTAAAAGCCAAGCGTGAGCTTCATCTGCTGTCATCCAGTGAAGTGTCAGAACAAATCAGTGCCTTTGATTAGATGTTTCTTGAAAATGTAACATTCTGACGTCCTTGCATAAAGATAGGGATCTGCTGTGAAATTGAAATAAGTTAAAAAAAAAAATTACATCAGGAACTCATGAGAACCATGGACATGTAGGAAGAACGTGACTAATAGATTTTTTAAAAGAGCCACAATTGATTCACTGACTTGCTACCAACCAACCAAAGAGCTGAGGAGAATCGGGCGAAAATCAATTTTGATTCACATTCCATACATTAATACCCTCTCAGAAAAGTCGGCTGCCTAC
This sequence comes from Cynoglossus semilaevis, assembly GCF_000523025.1. Taxonomy (NCBI): domain Eukaryota; kingdom Metazoa; phylum Chordata; class Actinopteri; order Pleuronectiformes; family Cynoglossidae; genus Cynoglossus; species Cynoglossus semilaevis. Next base: position 11,950,192 of record NC_024309.1, on the reverse strand, counting down.
TTTTCTGCAGCGTTTCTGTTTTCCTTTCACAAGCTGCCCCTGAAAATATGTGATTTGTCAGCATTTGTAAATATTATTGGAAACACTCAGCCATGAAACCTGGAAAAGCTCCAGACTCGCACCATGCATTGTGAAAACACACACCCGTGAAGCAGCATTTCTGCTGAGTTAAAAGGCCGGACGTGCAGCCAGCGAGTGGACGCTTCGATCAAAATACCGTCAATTGGACAGTTTGAGACTCAAACTTAAACCAGGCGAAAACACTGACAAAAAAAATCAATCATTAATTCACAACGGTGGTGTTGTACAAAAGGAGGAACTTCAGAAACAGGGAGCATCACTTTGTTCCAACCTAGAGGAACCTGAGCCACCAATCAGCCAATCACAAGCCAGAAACTTTCACCAATAAACTAGGCCTTCATTTGACTGCCATAAAGAATTATTAAGTTAGGTGTTTTGTCTGTTAAAGTGTGTCAAAGTTAGCGTCTCTGGTGCAGTCACAGAGGCATTAACGGAGGTGTATTTCAGGTTCTGAAATCCTTTTCCTTTTTAGGCATCTTTTAGCTCGCCTGCTAATGGCCAAGCATGCTAAGATCCTTACATAATTGGGTTTGATTTAGGGCAAAATGGAGAAGTAATGGTGAAATACAGTTGTATTTGGAAGTCAGCCTCTCTAAGATTCTTTAATTTATCTATGTAAACCTTACAATAAGCTAGCATTGCTAACTACCGCAAACGAAACATTTCTTTTCACCCTGGATTTTCAAACTTTTACCAAGAAGTTCAACAGAAAATCAAACTTTATGTTAGGAGTGACTTTCACAAAGTTACGTACTCAGCCTCAGACTCCAGTTAAACATGTGTCTAAAGACTTGGTCACTGGAGAAAACCTACACTTAAATCAGTCGCCGCCGAGGAAAAGCCCTTGTAGATCATTCTGGATGTCTTTTACCCCAAAAAATTAAAAACATTTCTATATAACCTTGAAGACAGTGGGAGTGAGAAACTATGCTCTAAAAAAAGAAAAATGGCAAAAACAATTCAATAATTCTCATAAGTGTTAGTTACAAGATAACCTATGGTTATCGAATATATAGATAGGACAAACACTCATATATTTAGCTTAAAAATAACCACAAGTTATATATGTCGATGGCAAAAAAAGTAGTGCAAGAAACAACATCTGAAAAATAGCTTAAAATCTACACTTTAGTCAAAAAAGTCCCAGCTTTTGGAAAAGCTACAAAGGTAAGGGGTAAGATTTGCTAAAGGTTAACTGTACTTGTATGCTAGCTTTACTTATAGCATATTAACCAAAGATTAGCCAAGCTTTTAAAAAAGATAAAAAACTTAAAAAAAAAAAATATGCAGGCTTGTAAACCGACACAAGCTCCGACAGTTTCATTTCCTGTTCCTCTGTCAGCAGAAGTATGCAGGCTTGTAAACCGACACAAGCTGCGACAGTTTCATTTCCTCTTCCTCTGTCAGCAGAAGACTTTTTTTTCTGTCATCAACTTTGATGAAACACTGTGTGTAATTATTTTGCTCATTTTCTTTTCTTTTAACTTTTAAACTGTGATTTAATCTGGTACTGGAAGCCAAATGGCACCATCGTGTTCCTGTGATCACCCAGAAACTGACAGCGCAGTGAGCTTTTATAAATCAGAGACCAGGACTATCAGTTTCATGTGCTCATTGAGTCATCTAGCCTTTGGACTCCAGTGCTGGACCCACCCAGTTGGACTGGAGACAGGGACGGGCTTCTTGTTCTGTCTTAGACCTGAACAAACCCCTCCTAACACCGTCTTTGCCCCTGGTACACTGAGGAAATCACACTTTGTCCCAGCAGAGCTAAAACATCTGAGTTTTCAGCTGCTACCCTAAAGTGACAGATAAATCTGGGAAAAAACACAAACCAAGACGGGATTTGACTAATTTTAAACCAGGATTATTTCAAATGAATCCATTCTCCATTATTTCTGCCCTAACTCAAAGAAACCACCACATGTGACGAGGGTTACAAAGATGAAAAATGCCGTTAGAGGTGTTTACTGTTAACTGAAGTTACAGCGTCCACGTTGACTCACCTTGTCCACTGTGTTGGTCCCTGATTTACCAAGTCAGTTTCAAAGTCCAACCATCAGATCGGGCGAAAATGATTTTTCTCTAAAGTAAAAGTTCGACAGCTTCAGTGCGGGCTGCGTTGATGTGGACGGCATCTGCCTGCCTGACTTTGTTGACTCCTTCCTGCTCAATGCGGAAGTTCAGGTCCAGACCTGTCACTGCATTCTTGTTCAGCCTATACACACACACACACACACACTTTCACAACAGCCCTGTCAGGGCAGCGCTGAGCCAACCTCCACCAACTCCAACCCACCTTCCATGCAGCTGTTCAGAGCTGCCGAGGGCCAGGAGGGAAAAGTCCAAGTCTGCACCGGGGTGTAATCAAGACTGCGAGGCCGTTGGTGATTGACAACCATTTGAGCAGATGATAGAGTGTGTGAAGTGGGGAAAAAAAAGAGGATAAAATAAAATCTTGTTGGGTGTTGGACAGAAAGCTGAGTCAGCGGGTGGAATGAGACCGAGTTAATAATTCACCTCGCAGAAAAGTGATTTACAGCACAGAGGTGGTCACGTGTCGCAGCCGCACCATAAAATACCCAGGAATAAAGAAGGAGATGTAGCTGTTAGCCTTATTTACTTGTTGAGTAAAAATCAAGAATAAAAATACATTTTAAAAAATCCTGTGTTGTGAAACAAGGTCATGCAGCGTCTGTGGGAAGGTTAAAAAAAAACAAGAGAAGTTGAGCTGCTGTCAACGTCTGAACAGGATGTTCCTCTTATCTGAGCTGCAGAGACACATCATTTTATTTACATTTCTCCTTGAATCAAATCTTCATCACATCTTCATCTTACACTACACAAAGTTTACACAAAGGAAACTGTTTCCAAATTAAAGTAAGCAGGTATGAATATATATTTATACAAAGGGTGTTTAATAGCACTCGTCTTAATCACATATTTTTCTGATCTCCTCCCAGAAACGTAATCTTTTTCACAGTTTTAAGAAAAAAGACCCCGGAAGTGAAGGTCACCCCCCCCCCCCACACCCTCTCTCTGTGGTGAAGCCTGTCATCTCTCGGTCGGACTCAGGACCACAGGAGGAAACCAAATAACCTTGTGTCAGTGGACCAGCCGTTCTTGACTGCTGATTTATTAAACACTGAGAACAGAAATCAAACATGTGTCTCAACCTTCTGTCTTCTCTCTGTCTGTCCCTCAGATGCAGACAAACACATGGACACCAGGGGGCCCAGAGTTCCCAAACCCGCTCCGGTGTTGGAGCTTCAGCGTGAACACTTCAGTGGTGAGGATGTTCTTTAAATGTTTTATTGTATCTTTGCAGCTGTGGGTTTTTATATTTTAATGATCAAACAACATCAAGAGTGGAGTTAAAAAAGAAAGAAAAAAAATACATCACCAGAGGAGGAGTTGTGACATTAGAGACGACGTGTTGTTAAAGTGAAAAGCAAACCTCCAACACTTTTTTTTCTCTATAAGAGAAGGTGACAAAAACAGTGAGCTCTCTACAGAGGACACACTGTCACCATGATGCTGCTGCTGCTGCTGCTGATGGTGATGATGATGATGGTGATGTGAAAAGTGCTGTGTGTTGCAGTGCCCTCTGTGTGTACTCTGCTGTACTGTAACATGCCAAGTGTTATTTGACCTCGGCTGGGCTTAAACAGAGCCGCATGTTTCTGCTCTTTCTGGCACTCGGGCTGGTTTTCCAGCCTCGTCCAACAAACAGGGAAAGTGAGAGTTCATTTCATTAATGATATGAGTCAAACTGGCCTGCGTGGACGGGGACACGTCTGCCAAGAAAACTGGAAGGAAACGATGAACTCTGGCAGGGAAGAATAAACTCACTGATCGTAAATGGAAATAATGGTGATTGTTAGAGGCCTGTGGTATGAAGTAGTCAATCAGAACAACTCGGAATTATGGGATATGGTGTTGAAAGTAAAAAAAAAAAAAAAGACAACAAAAACCCCCAACAAACTTTGTCCAAATTATGGCTCCCACTGCCAATTGTGGCACAAATACAGGCTTTGTGTGGCCCTTAACTTTTTTCTAAAAATATATATTTTTTCTTATACAGATAATGTTTGATTATAGACAGGTATTATTTAGTGTTTTTTAATTTTAAGCGTGTTTTGTTGCTCTAGGTATGAAGATAAATAGCTTCAACTAATGGAAAAAATATAATTGATATTAAATATTGAAGAAAGTTCATTTAAATAATAACAAAATGAGGTGTGGACGTAAATCAGTGTTTGAACATCTTAGAGTTTAAACACTGATTTAAAAGTCGAACAAACCTAAACTTTAACAATTTCGCCACATCAGAGGTCACTTCACAGAACGAGGGTGAACTTCTGTGAAAATTCCTAAAACCAGTTGTGGTCTCCACATTCCTGACTCCTGACCTTTGTGCTCTGTGTGTACAGCAGGTCCGGGCCTGGTGTTGACAGGGACTGTATAACATGGAGGAGGCTGCGGGGTCTGAGGACCAGCAGCTGTCTCAACATTTAGACTGTGATAAACACAGGACAAAGGAGAAGACACGGGATCCAAAGGTGAGGGTCGCAGGGAAATCCATGGTCGTACTACCGTAGAATACGACGGTTTAGGCAAAAAAAAAAAAAAAAACGACTATAAAATTAATGTTTTTTATTCCCTGTTGATGTGATTTCCATATACATTTAACTCAGTGGTTCCCAAACTAGGGGGCGCCTTTTGCAGGGAGGGCACATCAGGACAAATTCGTTTAGATTGTAAAGCTGTCTTTGTTTGTGCCACAGTGAGAGAATTGGACTGATGTGTAATTTTATTGCCTTTGTTTTATGAATCTGGCTGAAAATATTCCTCAAGGTTTTTCTCCGTTAAACTTTTAGCTGATGGTTTTAGACTTTTGTATTTTATTACTTTATTATTGTAAAAACATAAGAACGAGAACAAGTTGGTTCTGTTTAAAATTGTGTTTTTGGTGCAAAAGTTTCTTCATTTATCTGATGAAAATGTGAAAAATAAGGACCTTAGTATCTGCTAACACCGCTGCTTATACAGGTGTTATTATTATTACTCATATATTTAGTTGATTCTTTTTACACTTTTATAATAAAACACTTGTCTGACTTTAACAGAATTCTTTTCCTTATGTGTGAGTGTGTGAGTGTGTGTGTATTTGGAAGGTGAAGGGTTAATTTGTGGCCAGGAAACCTGATGCTAATTAAGCCTGAGGAATGCCACATACTGACATAGTAGTGCAGGAGGCTGCAGAGCGGCGCAGACACGGAGGGAAGCAGCGGGAATTCTGCCCGTGTCTAATGTTTTTATTCCCTGGACTCAGACTGGAACCTCAGCACTGACGCTGCCGTGAGGACGGACAAAGTTTTTTTCTTTTTCACCACTTTTATCTTCATCAACCCTCATCACCAGCTGGATGTTTTTCTGACGCTTGACAAAGATCATTCCCGGAGTTTTTCCATTTGGGAATTTCCGTCCGAAGTGATTTTGTTTTCTTTTCTCTCTCCAGCATTTTCCTGATGCCAAAATGATTTCCCTAACACCGATGCTCTCTCTGCTGCTGCTGCTGCTCTCCTGGGTGTCGGTCCACAGCACAGCGCAGCCTGGCGCAGACTTCTGCCGAGGGGTGCACTGCTCCGGCGGGGACGTCCGCGATCCAAGACCGTGCACGGGAGATCACTGTCCCGGGGGCAGATCCTCGAGACAGTCGCGGCAGTTCAACCCCTCAGCGCAGGGCAGAGCGGCGCAGATCGTTGGCAGCCACTACCACGCGTACCCGAACTCTCCACAAGCTGCGGCGCAGGCGTTTCCCGGCGCTCATACGCACCGCGGACGGCACAGCGACGGCAGCGGCCACGGAGGCGGCGCAGGCGCGCGGAGCAGAGCGCCCGAGGCTCAACCTGCGGGATGCACCGACGCCGGCTGCCCCCCGCCTGTCAGACAGTTCCAGCCGGTTGTGAACGACACCCGGGACTGCAGGGGGATCGAGTGCAGACTTCCCGCGAGGATTCGATTGAACAAGGCTCGAGTGAGGACCTGTGTCGGGGAGGGTTGTCTGCTGGCCGATGCCGAGGAGAGTCACTTCCCTCCGGTCCATGTGGCCGACAGAGCCGCGCAGTTTCTGGGAGATTTCCCGGAGTTTGGACATCCTCCGTCGGAGCTTGGCAGCGCGCCCCTGGGTGTCCAGCTCACATGTGACATCAAGCCAGGTCTGTTATCTCCATCATCAGCTGCAACATCAAAACATCCTCTGTCTGTGGTTGGAGGAGCTCATGATGGTTGAGTTTTTCTAAAAACCTCCAGAGAGGAAACACATTTGTGCAGCGGTTGAACCTTTGACCCAGTGGAGTCCAAGTCAGTGCCAGACCACTGTGATCTCCGGTGGGGCTGACCAATCACGTAATAGCAATAACGGATAATAACAACGGCAGTTAACTAAAAAACTCCCTTTGTTTTTCCTTTTTTTCTTTTTTTTTTCTTTTTGTAAAACTACTAGTACTTTTATGAGAATAACTTAAACCGTTACTTTAAAAAAATTATTCTCAGTTATATCTGCAACTGCAGAACAAAAGTATAAAGTCCCAAGATTTTATTTATACAACTTTCCTCATTTGTCTTAAGTTTCCACTCATACTTAAACCATTTTCTCTTTTTTTTCGCATTTTTTTCTTTATAGAATCTACAGCTGGTGTCTAATATTTAATTTTATAATAATTTTCTAAATGCTTCTTGAGGCCAGATTCGCTTCTCTGATGGACCATCTGTGCTCCAGTGACCATATGTTTGACAAACCTCCATTGAGGCCCAAAGGGAAAGACAAGAAGCAACTCTTTCTTACTGGAGCTCCAACAACAATTTATTCTTTAAAAAAAACCCTAATTTAGTTTAATTCCAAATCATTTATATTTTATTGCGTTGGAGCTCTGAACAGTTTGTCTTGTTCTGCAGCAGACCAGCAGGGGGTGTAAACACCTTGTTACTCAGCAGGTATCCAATTTAGCTCATTTAAGGAGGGGCGGGGGGGAGGGGGTTTGTGCCTCAGGGCCCAAACTGTTGCCCACCCTGTTGAACCTCTCCTGCTTCACTCTGGGATAGTGGAGACTTTGTTGACGTCTGCAGAGCAACAAGAGCAGCTGAAGTGGAAGAATGTCTCAGATCCAATTGTCCAGAAAAGTTTAAAGCGCTTTGATGTTGCCTCCAAGTTCATCCCATGTTCACACTCGGGGCCAGCGCTGTGCTGAATCCAGACGTCTGAGTCAGACTTAATTTCATTTAATCACTTCCTCCACTGCAGCGTAGAACACTCAGTCTGTCCATGTCCTTCACTCTGCATTACTGTCCCTGTAGGTGAGAACGAAGTCCCCTCAGAAGACGCCCTCATCCTGCACCTCCAGTTGGCCAAAGGTCAGGAGAAGCTGGTGGAGGCGCTGCGTTCCCAGCAGATGGTCATCCGTGAGCTGCAGCAGAAGCTTGTGGACCAACAGGAAGTGCTGCTGTCCCAGCAACGTGAAATCCTGGAGCAGCAGCAGCGCATGTACGAGCAGATGGACGTGGTGAAGTCTCAGTACGGCCTCCTCTCCGACACCGTCAAGCAGGTGTCCTTCCAAGGCCTGCAGGCTGAGCTGCAGAGCTACTTTGAGAGCCACTTGGCCGGACTGCAGAGCCAGGCGCGCAGCCACCTGCAGAAGTCGTACGCCGACCACAAGATGGACATGGACACGAAGGGGATGGACGTAGTTGGAGAAGCTCATTTCCCTCGGCCTGCGTTGATGTGTCTGTCTCCCTGTGGACCAGAGGAGTTCTGTGACTTCCAGAGGGATCCGCCTCAGTGTGAAAAGTGCACCATGTGTCCACCAGGCTTCTTCCTGATATCGCAGTGTTCCTCAACTGCAGACCGGATGTGCCAGGTACCGTTCCTCATACTGACAGATGCATCTTTGAAAAGTGTAAAAGTAGAACTGTTACAGGTTTTATAAATCTACAAGGACAGGGAAAAAAGCAGCTTGAAAAACAGCGTAGAGAAGCAAAGGTACATTTTGTTTGTCGCCATCGGTTGGTATCAACTGAGAATGCAGTTGAGGCGTTGCAATGCCATAAAATGAAAAGTTGAAATCAGTAGAATTCAACCCAGAACCTTCTAGGCAGCAATCCTATGAATGTGTCAATCTAACCCCTTTGTAACAGACATCAAAATTATTATTATTCTACGTGTCCACTGCTGCTCCATGACATCGATGCCTCTGTGCCTGCACAAAAACAAAGTCAACCTCAGCATCGCAGTTAAAAAAGACGCCCAGTTAATTGTTAATTGTTCGAAAAATGTCCTGATGATTTTTTTGATTTTACAGGACAGAGATGAATGCCTCGAACTACCAAGCATTTGTGGAGAGAGAGTAAAGTGTCTGAACACACCAGGTGATATATGTATATATAAATATATATATTTATAGGTGATGATGGAATAATACTGAATCGTCTGCAGAGTCTCTTTAGTCACATCTGTTCTCTCTCTGTTCTCTGTTCTCTGCTCAGGAGGCTTCAGGTGTCTGGGAGTGTCTGAGAGAGAAGCAGAGATGGGCCTGTGTGGCAACGATTACTTCTACAACCAGGAGTTGCAGGAGTGCCAGGCCTGCTCCGACTGTGACGGAGAACCCGTCGCCCTTCCCTGCACAGCCCTCAGCGACGCCGTCTGCAGCCAGCTGTCAGAGAGCCGACTCTCCCAGGCTTGGGCAGCCAAAGTAACGATTCCCTCCGCCAGGGCCTCCGGCACTCCCATCTTCCCTGGGCTCCAAATCAACATCCGTGGTAAGGATAGCAGCGATTTGCTGTCAAACGACGCGGGGAAGGTGACCTTCCTGCAGCACGGTCTGGTGTGGTTGGATCATAACTTTGCACTAAAGCACAGTTGCAGGAATTTCCTACAAGTTGGAATGAGGCTCAACGGGAGCCAGGAGGAAGAAGGTTTGGACCTCAGTGGAGTTCGCATCGAACAACCGGATGGGAAGTACATCCAGGGTGTGAGTGTTAGTACCGGGGTTGAAGTAGAGCCTAATCATACCCTAACTCTTCTGCTGAGGAGTCCCAATCAGCACTGCAACCAGAGTAAGGATCTCCACGTTTATGATGTAACTGCTCCTGCCTTCAGCCTCCTCTGGTTGTCTCATGACACCGGAGCCGTGGCCATGACGGCCCAGATGTCTCTGTTGGTCCACTACCAAACCAACTACCGCCCGACTTTCCGTCTTACCTCAGTGTCGGACCCATATATGATCAGCCTGACCCACGACAACCGCGGCGTTCGCTTCACAGAGAGTGGAGTGGTGAAGTTCATCCTCCAGCAGGCGCTCTACTCCATGGGCCAAACCTGTGTTCGCGAGGGTTTCTCCCTGATCGCCTACGCCAACCGCAATGGCACTGGTCGTGAGGTGATGCAGGCCTTCAAGGCGGGGGTCAACTACAGGGACACCTCCATCACCCTCTCTGGAGCGGTCAGCGTGGACAGTGGAGATACCCTCAGCTTTGAGATCACGTCTCCTTCCCAGTGCAACATCCGTTATTTTGGGGACGGCACTGGCATCAGCATGCTGAGCCTCATCTGGATACCTTCAGCGGTATCGTCGGCGTTGACCGCCACCGTGTCCAGGACCGGTCTTCCATCTGGAGCGGTCAGGAACAAACCTCTGCAGTTCCAGCAGACCAGCTCAGACACACCCCAGGTCCACTTGGCCCGCGCTGGTGAACCCAACAGCCGGAAGAACTTTGTTTTCCATGAGAAGGGGACAGCGAACATAGCTCTCAATCTGAAGCTCATCCACTCTTGTAATATCGTAAAACTCACTTTACATATGGTGGCAGGTTCAGACCAGAGCGGTCAGGCGGGTCCTGTGGCTCAGCAGGTGTCTGGATCCATGCCTGAAGGCAGTGAGTGGGCCAGCATCGGCCTGAGGGCCTCGTTTCAGGTCCAGAACGGCACTGCTGTCTACGTGACCCTGGACTGTATCCGAGGGCGAGTGAACCAGATAACACACGAAGGAGGAACTAACATTTCAATTCTCTGGGTTGCAGTGTGATTCTTAAAAAGGCGGAGCCTAACGGAGCCCTCAATAACACCATTGGTGAAGAAAATGAAAAAAAAACCCCAAACCAAAACAAACCAAAACAAAACATTTTTGCACAACTTTGAATTGCAGAGCAAATTCAACAATCTACCAAATCGTGGGAACTGGTGAGGAGAAAATGTTATAATCTGTTCTCAATATTTTATCATTTTCTATTGTTTTGGGTTTTTTTTTAAATGTGTGTTTTATCTTGTTCTAGACTTTTATTTGTGAAACCTTTGGTTTTACTCTCTATAAGTACTGCCTTTGCTTGAAGTACTTCGGCTGGTTGAGCAGTGACCAACTTTTCATGGAATGTTTGGGTGTGTGATTGTGTAAGTCTGTGTGTGTGTGTGTGTGTTCAAAAGTGTGTATAGACATTTTGGCATGCTTCCTTTTGCATTTTATACGTACGAGTCTTTTGATATTCTAAATCTTTCCATCCATGCATATATTGGAACATACATACCGTGTGTAACAAACATCTGTGTATCGTATTTTATGAGGCTTTTTTGATGCAGTAGTTTGGAATTCTGGGTAATTCCACTTACCAGATTTGCTGAATTAATACCATGTGGAGCAGCTAATAGGCTTAGCATACGCACGGTGGAGAGGCCAGTCTGGTATTGTCAAGGTGCATTAAATACATGATATACGTAAGTTGCTTGTTTGATCAAATTTGTAAAAAAAAGACCTGGGAATTTATGCTGTTTCAGTTTATAATATCTACAAAAATTGTTTATGTAGGATTGTTTGATGGCAGTCCATTTGAACGCCTTGAATTATGAGACTTGTGTGGCCCCCGTGGTATCTGTGGCCCCCCAGGGAGAGGGGGAGAGCGGGGCTTAAACGACACATTAATTCATAAGTTATTTCGCCAAATTCGTCGGTCAGCACCACCTGTAATGGACAGCGACAGGTGCAGTGCACTCTATGCTGTAATAACAAAAGGAAAAAAAAAATCTGTTTTTTTTTCTCTTTATTTAATTTCACTTACTTCACTTATTTTTTTTTTTAAATCCCTTGAACCCATCGGTGCTAATACTAATAAATGTGTGATTCTTTCGTAGCCAAACAACTCTTCTGGTCCACATGCGAGATGCTAGACATAGGCCACTGAATGCCAGCATGGGCCACTAGGGGCCCATAATTCCTTGCTGCATGTAGCCAAAGTGACATAGGTTGTTTAACCGACTAACAGACCAGATGAGTTATGTGATGAGTAGAAAATGCTAAGACGCGGTTTAAATGTTTACATTTGAAAATGATAAACTTTCTGACATCATTTCACTTTTTGCACATGAAAATCAGACTTTTCCTCATGTTGTCTTTAATCGTTGTTTTTAGGCTAAAACAACCGCAAAACAACAAAGCAAAGCAACATTAGTTAAAAAAGTTTATTCTCAACATTAAACGTTTACCTTTGAAGTTCCACAGTGTCACTCAAACGCAATGCAGTTAATTTTCAAGAGGAAAAGGAGCTTTTGTACTTGATGATGTTTTTTTTGATGATATTTATTTGCCTTCTTTTACTGCGGAGACATTTGTATTTACACTATGAAAATTATCCAATAGTTAGTATATGTTTGAAGCTCTAAGTAGGCAGTGTTTATGTACAAATACCTGCAGTGATGGCCTCAGTCTCACAGGTATTTGCAGTAAGTATAACAGTATTATGGAGTAAGCAAACGAGATACTTTGTTTGTGAGTATCTGTCCGTGTGAGAGTGTCCTCTGTCCTCTGTCCTCTGTCCTCTGAACACATAGACATGAAGTTCTGCAGGTTTATTTTCCTTCATCGTGTCTGTCAGTTTCTGTGGCGTGAGAGTGTGAGCGACTGAAGCCCTGTTTAATGTAACATCACAGCATGTATGTATTCCTCTTCAACACCAAATAAATTGTACCTGGTACTGTATTTTGAAAAGTTTTATTTTAGCTTTAAAAATTTTTTTTTTCCTAGTTTATAATAGTCAAAAGATGTAGTAGTGCAAAATATCCTTTAAAAACCTGTGTCTCATCAGCATAGAAAGTAAAGCTCTACGCTGATGATAGAACATCAAATCTGCAGCATTATGATTCGACTAATGTGCCGAGGTTATAGATTTAGTACTCAAATGATCAAGTTTCTGTTGTCTCTCCTGATTGGTCATTATCGTTGAAATTAATGTTGCAAATTCCACCTATGGAAGAACTGTTTTCTGGGTTTAACATCACCAAAAAAAAAAAAAAAGAAAAGAAGAGAGAAGTACATTGTGTCTGCCTCTAAGAAACAATCAACTGTTTCTGTGGCTTTGCTGGAATTAAAAACAGGTGTTTTTGTTGGGGCCGTGGTCCAGATGTTTGATGCTTTAGAAGAATTTAGGGCCACACTGGAACGCATGAAGTTCAGACATCAGAGGGAGACAAAGGGAGATGGAAAATCAGAGCAGAGAGGAAGAAAGAAAGAAGGAAGAAAAACCACCACAGAAGAGACAAAGTGTGTGTGTGTGTGTGTGTGTGTGTATGCGCGAGAGTGCATGTGTACTGAAGCCTTTATCTGTAAAGCAGCTCTAATCAATACTTTCTACATTAACAACATTGAAACAAATGGTTTCTGCTTCCTCGCAGTGATGAAGTAACACAGAGTTTCTGCCAGACTCTGTACTTTTCCTCTTTGCTCTTGGTTTTTATTGGGTCTCTTTTAAGTTTTTTTGTGTGTTAAATGTGTGTGTGTTTGTGTGTGTCTGACAAATGTTAGCTGTCAGAAGTGTTTCCACCAGCTGTTTATAACAAATCTGCTACTCGAACCATGACAAATGATGGATAGTGAGCTGTCATTATTTTTGGTTTTCCAAAAAAACTAAACAAAAAAAAAAGTCTGAATGAAGTGAATATTTGAATTGTATGAAATTAAGACCTGGTCAACCTATGGGCCATGGTTGATTTTAAGTACGGTGTAGATGTGACCCACGTTGTTGATGCACATTTTTTAAATGTGTTTTAAATCCTGATCTTTTTTTTTTTTTTTTTCAGGTTGGATTTTAGTAAACATTGAATGAACTAGAAGGCAGTGTTATAAAGGTCGCGCAGTTCTGTGGGTAATAGAGTGACGTGCAATGTGTGAGAGAGTGTGTGTGTATATGTGTGTGTGTGTGTGTGTGTGTGTTCATGCCAAACCACAGTGAAGACACCAAGCAGGAAATTGCTCACAGATGGTGTTATTTTCTTTCATATTAACAGAAGGATATTTCAGGCCAAAGAAAACAAATATTTCTGTGTCGAACAAAAAGTCTTTAAACTGACACTGCTGTCACATTTGACAATATTTCAATTTCAACTAAGGATAAAATAAATAAAAACAATATGAAACAGGAAGATAAGTTACATTTAACTCTCTGCATACCAGTACTGCTACACAGTCCCACCAGTTACACAGCCAGCTGAGCAGAAAGTGAGCAGAGCTTTTACACAAACTAGTGCATTTCAAAAACATTGCACAGCAGTTTTAGCTTTTGTTCCGCGTCACGCAAATTGAAGATTTTGTCCCACTTTTTCATTCGGCATTACTTCATTGAAAATACACTATTTTCTGTGGCTGGCGGTCCATTGGCAGTCTATCGGTGCAGTCCACAGCAGTGATAGGTCACTTCGTGGATGAGGCGGTAGCTGACTGGCTGGGTGGCGTGTCAATCAAACTGACTGACTCGCAGCAATCACACACTCACGTTAACGTCTGAAATCCTGGAACGTGCAATTGTTTTGATTCAGTGAAGGCGTCCATGTGTAGTGTGGCCGAAAAAAAGGAGAAGACGCCGCCTTTTGGCTGAGATCGGTGGATGGAGAGTCTGAACCAGAGATCTGGAATTTGTGTAAAAAACGGCTTTTCTGTCGCCATGGTAGTGACTGTGATGGGAAACGACACGATGCATGTGAGTCTCACACAACAAATACACAACAGGAAACATCCAAAAGTGTGCAGGTTTTTTTTTTTCTGCAAACCAAATGACACTGAGTTGGATAACATTACAGTCTAGGTTTTAACTGTTGGTTGATTTTCTGCTGTGTTTCAGAAACGTGATATATATATATATATGTTTATTTATTTATTTATTTTTATGTTTTGATGTCACAGATGGCCATATAATCCACGAGAGATGTCGGTTTTTACAGAGAACTGTTTATATTGTAGTTTAATTTGACATCAGGTCATATTTTATCAGGTCACATCAGGTTAAATGTGAAAGAATTCACAGAGAATTCAAAGAGTTGGCTTTAAATGATTACTTGTCCTGCATTTTATCGGTTTAGAGGTGGTCTTTCCAGTAAACAAAGTGTCACTCTAATTGTGTAGAACTATTTCCATAGACAGTGCTGATAACAAGAAATACAAACCTGATTTTTTGTGCATTTTAAAGCCAATATCCAACAATATACACACATTCGCTCCAGTTGTTGTATCCATCAGCCAGTGGAAAAACTGTGACTTTATACCTGCTTCTTATTAGGTCTGTCGTCCATTTAATGCTGTGGATCCAGGTGGTTTTTTTGTACTGTTTTCAGCTTTCTTTCTGTACAAAAAAACAGATGCTTTGAGCAAATGGAAAAAATGCTAAGCAATGACGCAACAACTCGAAAGTTGGGTTGTGGCCAAAACAAAAAGTCTAGCAGTGAGCTGACGGCTGCTGTTAGGCTTCCTAGACATGAGTTTCTGCAGACAGTTGTCGGTTAATTATTCTCTGTGGTTTCAGTAAATGCTCCATTAGTGGCTTTATAAGAGGAGCTGTTTGTCATCATGGTGACCTACTCTATGTGTTCACCTTTAAAACACACATGAAACAGGTTGGATGCCACTGTCGGATGACGCAGTGAGAGAGAGGTAGACATTGCAGGACAGTGCCGCGTTGCTACAGAATTGCTTTTTCTTTTGCTATTGTGTATGTGCAGGTAGAACAGAGAGACATCAGTCATCGCCACGCTGCATCTGATGTGAGTTTATTTGCTTTCTCATAGATTCCTGTTTGGAGACCACGCAAACAGCCCGAGGGAGTAAATTCTTCTTCTTACCAAAGTGACATCTCTATGGAAGCTCCTGGGACACCTGGAAAATCCTGGAAAAGGTAAAAAAAAATTCTTATGCTAATCCCAATTTTTTAAAATGCTCTAATTTGATTAGAAACACGCAGGAACATTTAAATTTAGAATTTTTATTTCAATTTTATTTTCATTAAAATTTTTCACCTTCCAAGTTTTTTAGTATTTTTTCTCTAAAAATTCTTCAAAATATTTTTTTTAATTTTTCAAATAGAATTTTTTTTTCAAAATAAATTTTCTTAAAAATTATCAAAAAATAACTTTTTCTAGGAAAATTTCAAACCGCTAATTTGATGAGAAACATGCAGGAAAAAATACAATTAAAAAAAAAATTTTACAAAAATTTTGTCAGATTTTTCGATTTGACCAAAAATGTAAAAAAATTTCACATTCTGACCAAAGATTTTATGAAATAAAAAATTAAAAAAAAACATTTTAACATCTAAATAAAAAAACCTTTTTCGAAAAAAATTTCCAAAAAATCTTATTTCTTAAAATTTTTCAAAATAATCACATGGGAGCATGTTT
>NC_024309.1:11933560-11934305 GCF_000523025.1 Cynoglossus semilaevis | reverse complement strand
ATTGATATTCGCATCGTATGTTTCCTGGACAAATGGAGCAAAAACAATGGGCAAAAACCTCCCGATCGTCAACCCTAGCCTTGCGTGGGAACCTCTCGAGCTCCATCACAGCTCTGAGGTCAAAACGTGCACCGTGCTTTCGTACTTACCAGAGCGCAGTACATCTCCGGAGGGTCTCCGCAGGTGATGTTGGGGGGATCCAAAGTGACCTTCAGGTACTGGGTCATGTCCTGCGCCTCGGGCTGGCAGGCCATGTAGTCCCAAGTTAGGCCTTCGTCCGAGTAAACCTGGGTCTTGCATACGTCATAGTGGCCCCACGCCGCAGGGTAGTGCTGCATGGCCGCCTGGCATACGGCAGTCCACAGTGCCTGCAGCGTCAAGGCAAAACAGAGTCGCATCTCTGCTCCCGATTCCGGAAGGAGCTCGGACTCCTGGAGATGGTGCGACAAGGGTTCCTCCTCAAGCTGGTTCTCAGTGCAGCGCGCTCCGCATCCTATCCTCTCTTCAGCGGGAGCGGGGGGTTGGTTCGGAAGCGCCTGGTACGGGTGTGGAAAAGTGGGTACTTGAATGATTCTAGAGTTAGTTTGTTCATCGATATGAGCGGGTTAAGGAGGGTCCGGGGGGCGAGGTGAAGGAAGAGGGAAGGAGGTGAGAAGGAGTCCGAGAGGAAGATGAGTGACGGGTATCCTTAGCTTGCCTCGCCGTCAGTCATGGTGCTCGTCCTGTGTGTGATGACTCTGCGGGG
>NC_024309.1:11933003-11933460 GCF_000523025.1 Cynoglossus semilaevis | reverse complement strand
CTCCTAAATTCCACGACCTCGTTTCCATCTCCAGTGTTTCCCCTGCAGGGCAGCAGGAAGCTGATGCTGCAACTTCCTGCGTAGCAACGCCTGGCATTTAAACAGTTAATATGGTGATGAGTGCTAAACAAACAACAGACACTTAAAAGGATGAAGAAACTCTTAAAGTTTCATCCTGCCGCTAAAGGTCAAGCGAACGCTTAGCGAGCAATTAGCTGAGAGGAAATGCCAGTGAGGCCGACGGCAAAACACACGCCTGAATTATTCACCAGCAAAACGCGAGCCGTTCCATAAGCTCCGAGCAGCCAATCGCTGACGATAATGTCAAGTGTATTTGCATTCGGGAGAGAATGGCATTATGGGTAATGAGAAGATGACTATGGAGGTTTGTCTGGTGCCGAGTTTCGCGGGTGCGTAAAGATGAAGGCAAGACTGAGGATGATGATGATGATGATGA
>NC_024309.1:11928091-11932903 GCF_000523025.1 Cynoglossus semilaevis | reverse complement strand
TAGCCTTACCATCGTGAAAAAAAAATTCTCAAAAAAATTTTCAGAAAATTTTTTTGAGAATTTTTTTTAAACATTTTCTCAAAAAAATTTTTCGAATTCATTTTTTTTCAAAAACAAATTCTAAAAAAAATCCAAAATGTAATGAGAAACATGTAGGAAAAATACAATTAAAAAAATGTGATTATGTAATACATAATCAATTTGTATAATTATTTGCACATTAGTCTTTCCATTTCTTTTTCTATTCATTGCAAAATATGAGGAGCAGTTTCCAAATGGCAGGACAAATTGAAATATCTCACATTTGCAAGTCAATAAAATCTAACATTCTTAAATTTCCATTGAGATTTTGATGAGTTCTTCCAGTTAATCATGGTGAATTTGTAGCTGTGAAGCTAACAACAGCCCAAGATACACAGGAAGAACATTAGGCACAGATGTCAAACAGATTATACTGTATGGCTTGAAGCAGAAACAGAGTTTGGTTCCCCTTCACCGTGTGGATCCGTCAGGAGCTTGGAGATAGATCAAGGCCCCAGCTCTGGACGTCACGGTGTAAACACACTCAGACAGGGACGTGGAAACACTTAGCTGTGATCACGTGACATATTTGTAACCTGTTTTCCACTCAGACTAAAGCTGGAGTTGATCATGTCCAGCACATGTTTTCACCTTCTAATCTGAGCCTTTAATGTCCACTTAAATAAACAGATGGACTGATTTCTGTTTCTGGTCCAAGTTGGTGTCACAGATTATTCTGCTCTGAAAGTTTGGCGTAAACCCAGTAGAATCTTTGCTTTTATAGCTAAAAATATTACGTTGCAACAAATGAAACATTTAAGACAAATGCATGGATAATTGAAGGAATAATAGTTCTCTACCTGTTTAACAAATGTATGGTGTAACAGTGCCACCTAGAGACAGCTTGATTTCGAACAGATTAATGGCCAACAGTAACTAAAAACTTTTTTTTTACAAGATGTTACAAGTTAACGTTGTGTTAAGAGCGTTGAAATTACTGGCTCTGGATGGAAATGTTTTTGATACTGTCCAAAAATAGGAATTTTCTGATTTAATTTAATTTAATTTGTAGTTGATCTTTGAAATTGTGATTATTTTTTTTTCTAGGTAGAAACTTTTTTTTTAACCCAAATCTAATGTAGGGGTTGAAACATGTCCTGAATCTTTTTTGAATCACTTTATCTACACTATATACTTTTTTTGTTTTTTTCTCATCTTACTTTTAGCCAACATTCGGATGTTTGGGGCAAACAATTGTGTTCAAAGGATTTTCAGAGGGTTTTTTTTGCATTTTTTTTACATATCAGGCAAAAACAAACATTAGTTTGGGATTTTATATATACAGTCGGAGTATATACAGTGTGTATATATATATATATATATATATATAAATATATATATATTTTTTTTTATTTTTTAAAAACGATTCAGTGATTATTTGTTTGGACAATATTTATTTGTATTTTTTTGAATAACAACATGTACTCCAGGGCCAAGAATGATTCAAAGAAGCTAGCACAGCAGATCGCAGAATAAATGATTCAAAACTGCACCATGTTTATTGGAAGGTGACTCCACTCTGAGCGAAATAGGCATTTAAACTGTTCTTTTTGACAGATATTGTTACCTGTAAGCTAGAAACCGTGGTACACTTACATTTTCTCTCGGTTTCTGTTAAAAGCTATAAACACCTGCATAATAAGACAATCAAGCTAAAACATCTTAGAAATCTCTCACACAACCTACAGGGTCACCAGTCCTCCAAACCCTTAACAGTCCATGACACGGAGACACCAGCCAACAAATGTGCCTAAACCCAACAAACAGAGCGACACTGAGTAGCCCAGAAATGTCGGAGCTGTGAGAAAGTGCGTAAAAGTTACGTTATTGCCACTGCTACCAGGAAGCAGGAAGAGAAAGATAGAAAAAAGGGGCATAAAGGTGCAGAAGCAGAGACAAAGCGTTCAGAGAGAGAGAAAGAGAGACATGCTGAGGGACTACACACAGATATATATGTATATATATATGTATATATAGATATAACAAGACTACAGTGTGAGCGGCGACGGTATTCAAGCAGCGGCAGAGAAGAGATAGAAGATAGAAGAAAAAAGTCAGATCAAGCTCAGCGAGGTACGACAGTGCGAGGCCAGGTTAGCATGCTTGCGGCACAGAGATACGTTTATAATAAAGCCGGAGACACAGAATATCACAGGTAAAGGCCGGAGCGACGGTACACTAGAAATCTACAGGCTATTGGCTATACATCAGACACTCAAGCTAATTACAGGTGCTACATACGGTATATGTGTGTATATAAATGTATATTTATAGATATATAGATACTGAGGATACAGAGTACGGTACGAGCTGAAGAAGCAAGGCAGAGCATGCACGTGCAAAGGAAGCAGCGGAAAGTCTAGCAGCAGAAGTCGCAACACGTGTGGCTCTCAGAGGCTACTACAGTGAGCCCCACCACCACCACCACCACCACCACCCGCACCCACCACTACTATGTTACATGGCTGATGTTGGCTGTGTCTCAGTGTCGAGGGTTAAAGGAGAAGCAACACAAACACTGTTCACATGGCCTTACTGTAGAAATTAACGGCTGACCTTCAGTGGCCGAAACATCTGGTATTCAGTGATCGAGAATATGGATAAAATCTCTCCTAATCAAAAAACGACACTGTACTGCCCCCTATGTTGTAGGCCAAAAATTGTTTGTGTCGACAGTCTGAAAAAAAAATATTGTAAAGTTTTAAATATGTGGTCAAGACCAACTTTACTATGCATTAATTGGACTCTTTGAAACCCACATAGCACAAATTGGTGCACATGAAGTGATGTATCTAAAATGCGGGTCACATCTAAGGCAAATGTAATTTAATTGGTTCTCCCTTTTGTTTGCTCTTTGTCAGGTTTGGCCCAACAAACTCTAGCTGAGAGCCAGAAGTGAGTCAAAGCCCGAAGAGAAAGAAACAGAGAAGATATTCTCTGGTCCACGTCTGGGAGTCCTGCTTTGGACCAGGTAGGTTTGTCTGGGGTTCACGGAACGACTTACTGATCAGATGTTGGATACCAAATGTGGGCCACAAAAGGCCTATTACTCATGACATATGTTGGCCAGTTTGTAAAAATACTGAGTGCAATGACACGGGTACAAACAGCAAAAGCAAAACAGTTATTTCCAGCTGTTCAACAGACCTCTGATTCCTGACACACTCAGTCCAAGAGCTTAGAGTTACACTGTAGAATATTCATATATATATATATATTTTTAAAACATCCACAAATGAACGACCATCAGACATTGCACATTTTTAGGTCATGTTAACACTCTAAAGTGCACATAGCTCCCCCTGCTGGAGGAAAAACGAGACAATACTGGCAAATTCACACTAAGGCAACACAGTTACAAACACACTAAGGTACACACAGTCACATACTGGCACTTATTCACACACACACACATACGTACAAATAAATAAATAAAACAAACACACACACACACAAACACACACACGTGCAGGGCTTCAGAGTCAAACGTGGCTTTGCATAATCTTCAAACGTCTCATTGTTTGTCTTAAACTCAGGAAATCTGTCAATGTCTTTAAAGCCATGTCCCTGACACACACACACACACACACGGACGCAGAGTATTTTGGACTACTGGGATGAAAATACAAGTACTCTATATTGGTGATAGAGAAAATATGAATACTTTTACCTCACAAATATTCTCTGGTTATACAGTATGTCTTATATACACGTGTGTATACACACAGATATGTACTCAGGACATCTTGAAATACTATTTACACTCTATGATCAAAAGTGATTGTACACTGAGCGACCATGTTGAGCAAAATTGTGCTTTTCTAACTTGTTCTAATGGGAAAATGCTACAGACCCCCTGGTTGGTTAAAACCACGGTTCATGCTCTAACGGCTAGCCTGGTGTAGCTCTAGTTTAGTTATTTTAGCTAACTCTACGGTATACATTTGGTTTGTAGAACTTGATTATCGTTTATATATATATATATATCATACACTGGAACTCACTCTATAATTTAGGATATTTTGCAGTATCTATACTGTAGATTGGACCCACACTGGAGTATTGCTTGTGAATGAACGAATACTTGTGAAATCTGAGTTGCAATGCTCTTAGGGATCGTCCCCTGGTATTAAGTGCAAGTGATGTCAAGTCAACGATAGCTGCAAAACAGGAGAGGTTTCTAGACGCAATTATTGCCCATTTCCAGTTTCTCCAAATTCATCTATTCCGCAGTAAGTGCTCATCCAAAACTCACTTCGAAAAAAACAAACCCTGTACGCAAGTAACACAGTTGGAGTATTACATATTTAAAGTTTTAATCCTCAAGATTTGGGTATTTTTTAAAAATACTGTAAAACCACCTCAGGAAAATGATTCGTTGTAAGGCTACTTCAGACTAGTGGACAGGTGTAGTACTACAACAGAAACAAACCAACTCCAGATCATAGCTCTGAACGACGTGGAGGTCAGGATACATGCGTGGCGGAGTATTCGAAAAAATGTAAAGTACCCTTTTATTTAGTATCGACGGCAGTGGCTCTAAACCTTGGAGTCTGGTCTCCTGAAGGATCCCAAAGACCTGAGATGATTCTAAAGGCAGCATTTGGATCCCTTCCACGTCACGGCCTGACCTGGATAAAGTTCCACAAGCTAAAAACCCTGATCTAAAATGTTGATGTCAAGAAATCCCCACGGACAATTTCGACCAAAATGAGCAGAAAAACAACCTCT
>NC_024309.1:11912467-11927278 GCF_000523025.1 Cynoglossus semilaevis | reverse complement strand
GGAAAAGGAAACAAAAAGGAAAAAATAAGGATTTGTTTATACCAGTCTTATAGATCTTGACCAAGTCGTTCAATTTCCTCGATGAGAAAGTCGATGTCCTCAAAGGTAGCAGCAGGGTTCGAGATCACCATGCGGAAAAAGTTGACCTTGTCCCCCTGTGGTTGGTAGCTGACCATGGTGGTGCCGTACTCCATCATTCTGGCCTTAATCACAGGCGCCACCTGGAAGAAAGTCACATGGTTGAACGTACAGCCAATCAATTGTTTGTTTGCAAACTACGCCCCCTGCTGGGGTTTTCTCTTATCACCAGATATTATAACAATATCTGTTAGCATCTTTAAAGCCCTTTGTAACAGTTACACAAACCTATTTCAGAGTTGAGTTTATAACTTTTTTGTATAAAAAAATTGAGAAGTAGATGAGGAATTATTGAGGTGTCATCTGCATATAGGAGGATTCTGACTCCCACAGCAGAAGTATTCTTCAACAGGAAGTAGTGAAGGTAAATTAAAAAATACTTTTTTTTTTTAATTTCTATAAAACCAAAACTCCTTTATAGGCAAAGTACATGAATTTAACTTCATGTATTTCAGTAAAGTCTTTGAAGAGTCTCAGCTGATGAGTCACAGCTGGACCAACCAAGAAGTGTCAACACACCGGAACCACACAGTTAACAATTCCTCCACTGAATAACAACTCGATCCTGTTCAAGGTTCCTTGAAAAGCTAACATTGAAAAGCCAGGTTAAATCCAAGACTGTAGAGCGTTTATCCTTGACACGTCAGAAACAGAAACGCTCGTTTGTTTTCGCTCAACAGAATCCTCTGGCTTTTCTACTGTGATGAGCCAAAACAGACCGTATCACCGTCTATTAAAACGCAAAGACCAAAAATCTCTGTTTAGGTCATTTCGTGCCTTATGTGCAATCAGTAAAATCAGTAAAATCCACTTCGATATTCTTAATGACTCTTCGCCCCATGGACTTTGTCTCATCGTTGGCCTGAGCTTGTTTTCTCGGCAGTCAGTAACTGATGATGGCACGATGGATTAAAGCCTCAAACGCAGATCTCCAGGTCTCATGCAAACTTAAAAGCAAGGGATTTTAAAGTGAAAAAAATAGAAGAGAAACTTGGAAAAGTCTTCAAGGACAACCCATTGGTTCAGTCGTACGACTACATCTGCAGCAGTTTGTCATAGTCTGTAGACTATAGATGTGGCCGTGCTGCAGTAAGTGCTCTGTAGCTCCCTCTCCAAAATCAGCCTTTTCTTCCAAATGTCTTGCAGGTGTCTGGCTGCTGCAGATGGCCGGCCTGGAAAATAATCAATCAAGCTGTGTCTCCATCAAATCTGTCCTTGTCTCTGTTTTTGGACAGGATTCCAGCTCGGCTCCTCTTCCAGAGTCATTTAGAAAAGTGGAAAATAAAAAAATAAAATACAAATTTTGTTTGTGCTTTTTCCCCTAAAAGTGATAATTGGAAAGGACAACATTTCATCGTTCCTAATTTGACAATCAAAACACATGGAAGCAAAGACGCAGAAGTAACAATCAGCGCAGAGACGTTTGATGACGATGATTGTCTGAGGCTGTGACTTTCTTTCCCCAAATGAAGTCAATTCGTATTTACCATGACATGCTTCAACAACTTAGATATTTACAGACGGATCGTGTTCACGTCACACGTCAAAGACCAAAACACGCCAACGGGAAAATCAATGTCCTTATTTCATTAGCAATTTATATTTTCAGCACTTTCTTGGTGGGGAATAAATCATTTTGTGCAGCCACAGAGGCATTCGTCATCAACGAAGACAACTACAGGCATTATTAATTACATATATATTATATATGAAAACCCTGTAAGGGAGTCAACCATCCTCTGATTAAATATCTGCTGGATCATGGTGAGAAACAAATTACTTGAGCAGGCACAGAGGCATTAACAGTTGGTCAGAACAATAGTAGGGGCGCAGGGGTGTATTTCTAACTTTGTTGCTTTGAAAGTTTCCTTTTTAGTAACTGTAACTAGCTTCAGGCCAAGTGTCTGCGGACGTTCATCAAACTAGCTTGAATGCGTGAACGGCTGCAGTGAATGTGTTGGGTTTTTTTCAGTCATCTTATCTGTGCTCACCTTGTGTAACTGTTTCTTTTTCTCCTCTTTATCTTCTATGTAGCGGACCCCAGGAGGCAGGTACCAGAAGCAGACGTTGGTGTGCTGAGGCTGTGAAGACAGAGAGAAGGGAGGGAGGGAGGGAGAGCGGGAGAGAGGGAGGGAGGGATGGAGGGAAGGAGAGAGAGGATAACATTAAATAAAACAGAAGAAAGAATAGAAAAGACTGAATATGGAGTGGCTGTGTTGTTTTAAGAATAACAACTTCATGATTCGCAGTGCCTCAATGCCCCCTAGTGGTGAAAATATGTACAACAGAATGTTTTTAAACGTTGCGAAGTTTTATTTTGATTTACTTTCTAATAAAGGGAAGGAAAAATAATTATTTTTTAAAAATTGTAATAAAAAAATCATTGTAATTCATTTTAATTCAATACAGAAAAAGGCCAATTTAAAAAGCATATTGATGTTAATTATTCCTCTGGAACATTTCAATTAAGCGATGCATCAGTGAAATATAAAATCAAATTTTTTTCCCCATGACAACAAAATCTCACTCAAACTAATATGCAATTTTTTTTCCAGCCACTGTTGTTGTTTGCTGGTCATACTGCTATTTGTCAAATCAAATATTTTTCGGTGGTGTTACTTTAATGTAAAATGTTTAAGAACTACTATTGTAGACATATAATTGATAGAAAATGTGTTATGTACATGTCACACGTCAAAGGACATTAAAGATTAAAGATTGAAACAAACCCACTGGAACATGAATATTCTTGTTTCAATTACTGTATGTTTAAGCACTTCGAGTTGGGTGGAATGATGGAAGTCATCATGTGCAGCCACAGAGGCATCAATGAAAAACATTACTGTAAAAATCAGCTTTTTAAAGAAAACAAATTTGCTGCATTTTTGATTTTTTAAAAAAATCCATGTTTCCTTCATCCTCCTGATTTCTTTAACAAACACCTCCTTCAGTATTTCCCAGCCTCCAAACCCCACGCCTGATCCCGCCTCCTCCCGGCGACAGCATCGTTCATTACCCACGTGTGATCGACCAACCGCGGCGGCCTCATTTATACAGCAGCACCAGTTTGTTGGTCGTATTTTCGACCTCACGTTGATGTAAAGGCTTAATGGGAGCCACAGACAAGTGAGCACCTGGGTCGTTGCCCAGAGTCCTCCACCCATGATTTCCCATCATCCCCCTGTGGGGCTGTGATGCTCTCAGCCTGTGTGTGCCTCAGCAGGACAACAATAAGAGTAGAAACATTAGAGTAGCTTCACCGTGAGTGACATCGTGAGCGTGAGCGCTCCTTTTTCAGCCTAATGACCCGTCCAACCCACGTGTGTCTGCGTGGCTGCGGCCCGGCCTGGTCCGAGGATGTTTCAGACCCTCTTCTATTCACATGCAGATGAGCAATTACAGGCCATTATGCTATTCATTAGACGTAATAGCAGCACATTACACTGGCAGCCAGAGGTAAAAATGGCATTCATCCAACACAAAGCAGACGCACACTGTGTGTCAGTCAAGTCAGCTGTAATGATCTGGAGCACGGTGAAGAGGCGGCGGCAGCGACGGCAGAAATGTGGAACAAAAACACACACACAAAAAAAAAACAGGACCTACTTTTCCATCAAAGACCATCTCGTATCCTTCCCTGTCCTTGATCTTGTTGTAGAGATATTCGGAAAGTTCCAGACATTTGTCGATTTGAGCTTCAAATCCAATTGTGCCCTGTCAAAAAAATAAACCAAACAACAACCATCAGTTCATGAGGTTTCACCGTGTGGTGGACCAAATGGTTTGGTTTAAATCTGGAAGTATTTTGGACATCTAGGGTCTTCATATTCCCTAAAAGGCTTAAAAAAACAAACAATATTCCATAAAAAAACAACTTTACACTGCAATCACAAAATAAATCATTTAAAATTAACTATGGCACATTAGCTGGTTTGGAAAACATAAGTCATTTGTTTACAATAACAACACTTTTATATCAATTTTTTTCTAACTGTGTAGCAGTTTTTTTTAGGTATTTTTAAAACTTCTCTGGTTTAAAGTCAAGGTTTATTTCAGCCATTTTTTCTAGCCATCATCATTTTTGATGATTATTGATTATTTATCATCAAAAACTGAAACCAGACTCAGTTGTTTAGCTAAACATTTTGGGTTTGTTTTGTTACTTTTAGTAAAAAATATTGATTTTCCTCCTGACCTTTGCCCTCCACATGAGCCACAGCTTGAAGATGTCCACGTGCCGTCCACACTGCAGAGCTTTGTCTCCGGTGTCGTAGGACAGATCGTAGTGTTTGTCCTGCTGGAACAGGTAACAGGCGTGCATCTGGTTGCAGTTCTGCATCAAACCCTGTCCAGAAACAAAACAACAAACAACAACACTGACTTCAGTCCCTGTATGGGAGTGTGAACGGGTGACGACGTTAATGACGTGGCCTCACCTCCTCTCTGACCAGCAGGGCTGAACACTGCAGAGGGACAGACATCATTTTGTGTGGGTTCCATGTGACAGAATTGGCTCTGGAGGTGAGACAAACCAAAAAAAAAAAAAAAACACAGTTCAGCTCATCATTATTCCAGTCCTTCATTAGTGTCTCATCTACAAAAAAAATAAATAAATAAAACTCTTCTTGCCTCTCAACTCCATCCAGTTTCCACCGGTGTCTCCGGGACATGAGGAGACTTCCACCCCAGGCCCCCTGACCACACGAACACACATGAAGAACCCTGGTTATTGATGCTTTAACAAGAGCAATTACTTTACTAGTGTCCCCTGGTGGTCAAAATATGTAAAATAAATTTAAAAAAAATCAAAACAAAACCATAACACAAGTGCAATTATTAGACTGATATTCAAAGGGAATTAATCCATAAATGGTTTAAATTATATCAGTTTAAATTCTGATTATAATATATATATATATATATTTTATCTCCCAAGAGGAACACAGATTCAAAAATATTTAGGTCACTTAAAAAGCACTCTGTTGAAGATTTTTTTAAATAATTTTTAACAAAATGGACTTTGGTGTGGACGATTAGGTCGTTACCAAATTTTAGTTTCATGTTCCTGATGCAAACATGTAGGATTTATGTCAAATTAAAGATGGAGAACAGAAGCCTGAGCCGTCTCTGTGTATCGGTCTCATTGATTGGCTGCTGAGCCACTCCTCACAGCTACTGTGAGCAACGACAGGCAGGACGGTGGACTTGTGCTAATAGACGTGTCGTCCTGTCACGGCTGAAGCAGCTTCTTCATTAACACAGAGTTCCTTCAGTGAGAGAAACCACGAGGGTGACGTCAAGTGGGGGAGACCATGATTTACGGCCTGTGCTCCACTTTTTCTAATCTCCGGCTTTAGATAGAAGACGGCGAGCTTCAATGTGGGTCAACTGGGAGCAGTTCGAGGCCAGACGGACAAAACAGATTTGTCAACGTGGCTGCTGAACGCTGGGGGTTTTATCTCTTTATTTTCCCTTTGCTGGGGTGTGTGTGTGTGTGTGTGTGTCACTCACGTCCACGTGCATCCAGATGTTGTCCTTTCTGCAGATGTCAGAGATGGCGATGAGTGGGTCGAAGGCGCCGTACACTGTGGTACCAGCGGTGGCGCTCACAAAGAACGGCACAAAACCCTGCAGAAAAACAAACAAAAGACACAGAGTTAATGAAGTTTTTTTTTTTTTCAGTTTGACCAGATCACACATGTCCAGCTCTGGATGAAACCATATAAGATCAAAGCACCTTCTGTTTGGCCTCCAGTATTCTCCTCTCCAGGTCGGCAGGGATCAGTTTACCACTGTAGAAACACAATCACAGTCAAGTTAAATGACAAAGGTTCATTAATGTTGGCGGATTTTTAAAAACGGCAAGATGTTTGTTTTGTTGTTGAATCCTGTATCATTTATAAAATGTAAACAATAATAACCTCTCATCTGCTTTGATGCAGATCACACTCTCAGTCCCGATGCCCAGAGCTGCTGCACCTTTTTTGATTGAGAAATGGCTCTGAAATAAATGAAGAAAAAACATTTTTTTTAAAGACAACATTTTTTTTTCTACTGCAGATCACTGACTACAGGATCTAAATATAAAACATAAGAATAATAAAGGACATCATGACATCGTTCAGTCTGTGTTGTCTGATCGTCGGGTGTGAACAGAAGTCGTACGTGTTCAGACGTGAAGGCCGCCAGTCTGGGAACAGATGACATTCCTTTCTCCTTCACTTCAGGGAACATGTTGAATCGGGCCAGCAGCATGGCGTACATGTTGGAAATAGCACCACCTAGAGGACAATTAAACCCAAAATCAGCCTAAGTGATGGAAATAAAAAATATCTGCAGTCAAATATTGACACTGGTGTGTTAGAAAATAAATGGATGACACAGCCAATCAGTGTGTGACAAAAATGATGACTCCGCCTCCCCGGCGTCATGATCATGTGACAGAGAATTATGGAAGGAATGAAAGATTGAAGGTTGTCAGGTGAGGGGGGGTGAAGTTGAAACAGAAAATTATTTTATGCTAATTGCTTTTCAAATGTCATTAAAATGCAAATTCACTCACACACACACACACACACACACACACACTACAGTGGTGTTGGTACCGGGGGAGAAGATGCCGTCTCCTCGTCCGTCAGGCCAGCCAATGATCTCCCTCATCTTCTTCAGTGTGACGTATTCCAGCAGCACAAAGACAGGAGCCACCTCATAGGTGAACCTGCCGTTACATCACATGACCAACAGCCAATGAGTCATCACCAAAATCACAGACTCAATATGACAAAAAAAAAAAAAAACAGCAATAGTTACAACAACACACGGTTCAACCTCCGGAGCAACGATGTGGTTTCTCTACAGTCATTTATAACAAACGACACATTTGTTCACACAGCTACTGGCACTTGTAATAGTCACTACTGATAATTACTGCGATCTATCTTTAGAGCTGATCATAATGCATTGTGGGTATTTAGAATTGTAACTTTGAATTCATTAACTATAAGAAGCCGGACAGGAAATAGCTTTTATCTTAGCATTTTATAAAGAAAAATAATAATTCAACAGCACTTTGTTAAATTCCACTCCACTTTGACCAATGTTGTGAACAGCTTTTGTGCTAACCTTTAGCTTTGTGCTAACTTTTAGCTCTTTTTGTATGTACCTTTAACTATTTAGCTACACAGCACATATATTGATTCATACTAAGTCATTTTGCTACAGGTGGAGCTAACATACCCAGCAACCAGGTTACATTCATGTTATTTTCATGGCTAAATCTTAAAGCTTAATTTAAACCAGTTAGTTGTTTGGGAAAATTGTTAGCTGTTTTGAACGTACTTTTAGATATTTAGCTGTACAAACAGTATATTATTCCACATTTAACTTTTTAGCTTCATTTGTTGGCTTTCTATAAGACAAACTTAAAGCTGTTTCTACGGTTACGGAAGCCTTGAATGATCAGTTTCCACTCAGGTTTCTGCCCACGTTCTTAATCCAACTTTGACAGTAGCTGTGGAGAAAGACAACTATAAAACTAACACGTATAATAATGAAAATATGTCATAACAAAAACAGAAAATGTCCTTTATCTGGAGGCTTTGGGTTTAGCAGCGATAAAAATTGAATTTCTCAACAGAAAACAAAGACTCATTTTCTCCCTGCTGCTCATGTTTGCTCACGTTGATGGGATTTAATTGAAGTTTCTCCATCATTGGATGAAGAAGAACACAAGGAAAAAAAAGACAAGGCTTTCTTGCTTTTGAACAGAATGTAGCGCAGAAAAAAAAAATGAATTCTCTGTTTTTCAGAGAGCGCTCACATTTTCATTTCTCTGCTGCATTACCATAATTTAAAAACCGCTACATCCTCACTCCGTGTTCCTGCTTATAAAAGGTGTCTTTTGTGTCTTTGCTGCAGTCACTTTCAAACCCTGCACACATGTCGGCGTGAGGCCTCTGTGTCGCAGCTTCACTGTGTTGTTGCCAAAGGGCTGAAAATCACCGCGTTTATCGCCTCCTCCCAAACACACACACACACACACACAATAAAATAAGCTACAGATTAGAGTGAATTTAATTTCAGGGCTAATTTTCGCCCCTTTAAAAACCCCCATGGGGATCAGAGGTGAGGGGGAGGGATGAAAGCAGGAGGAGGAGGAGGAGGAGGAGGAGGAGGTCTGCAGTCTGCCTTTCATTTCTCTCCTTTTCATTTGCAGTGATTGAGTGAAAAAAAGGGGTTTGTATGTGTGTGTGTGTGAGGAGGTGGGGGTTCGAGGGGGTGTTAGCTCTGCTGCTATCAGCCTTTGCAGACGCAGAGCAGAGTGCATGCTGGGACGTCACCGGAAATGGGATCCATTGTCACCGTCGTTATCAGCGTTTGACATCAGGGTAACGCAGCATTATCTACACACACACGCACACACACCCACTTACATGTTGGTGTTGGCGGTGGAAGTGAGCCAATCAGCAGCCAGTCCCACCATGTCTAATCCTGTGGAGAGCTGATTGAAGTACCTGGGGTGAGCTGCGTTAAAAAAAAAAAAAAACAGAGGATGAAAATAAAAATTAAATTAAAAATCCAGAAGTTGTTGGTGTTTTCATCAACTGTCATCACGCAGAAAATGTTTGATGAAAAACTGTTCTTTGAAAAGAAAAAAAAAAAAAGCAGTATCTTAGACGTTCAAACGCATCCGGAAATTAAAACGCAATAAGGAATTTACAGAAGACAGTGAATGCACCAAAAATTCGGTGCAAAAGTTCTGTAACTCTTTTACTAAACGACTTCTGGTCATTATTTAAAGGCCATAATATTCACAATAATAACAGAAACGTAAGTAAGAAACGTTGGGTGTGGTAAAACAGCTCCACAGCGCCCCCGCCCCGCCTCGACGAGCATCACAAATTGATAGATTACAGTGTCTGTTCGATATCATCCAAGGTCAAGATACAAAAAACTATTTTAACTTTGTCTAAATTAAACAAAATTAAAGGGAAAAGAAAATCAGATTCTGAAGTTTGTAGACATGAATGTAGCAAAATGTCTCTGCAGCGACCCCTACAGTTAGCCTTAGGTAACAGTTATCTAAGACCGTCATTAATTTGGCCCATTAAAAAACGGTCTTCGGGAGGGATGAGTCAATAATACTCAGATTAGATTGGATAGATTTTTAAAAACGTCACAGCAGGTTAAAAATATTTTAGTCAATACTATTTTCATTTCAAAAAATTATTTATCAGTGAAAAAAAACGGGCAACGATTTTTATTCTTTTTAGGATATTTTCATTTTTATATTTTAAATTAGCACTAAATTGGCATTAAAATAACTAACATTTTTTTATATTCTTCTGTTTTTAATAAAATCATTCCAAATATTATGAACTTACGCAAAAGAAAACGTTAATTACAATAAAACAGAATTGTTTCTTACAATAATGTTTATTTTCACGTCATATGAACAAACGCTGTATTCCTTTGTTTCACCTCAGGGGGAAATTTCTAAACATTATTATACGGAGAATTGAAGCTGAAATATTTCAGACTGAGTCACTGGTTCGATGCTGCTGCTGCTGCAGTGAACCTCCCGTCACTCAGGACACAATAATGGAGCTGATTATTAGCCTGTTATCTCCTGTAACATGCTGGAGCGGATTTACTGCATCACTGCATTTTATTGGCCCTGATGCTGAGGAGGAAGAGGAGGAGGAGGAAGAGGAGGAGGAGAAAAAGCAGGTCAGCGTCCAGGATTTTTTTTTCCTCTTCTCGTCTTATCGCTCTCTGACATCTACACGTTATTCATCTCCCTTTTTTTTTCATTCGTAACCCACTGCCCCCCCACACGTTTTCTTTGTTTTATTTTTGTTATAAAACAAGTATTTTTTATAAGATATAACAGCGTTTCATTATCTTGCAAAATATATATGTTTTTTATCTCATCCTGTCTGATATTCCTAAGTGTTGGATTAATATTCGGTGTAATTTTAGATTTATTGACACCTTATTTTTCCGTTAAATTAATATTAAAATTTCCAAAAAAAGGTGCAGAACTAAATGACATGTAATGTTTTTAAGATATTTTTTTAAATGTTATTTGTTTTTATAAAAAACAGCGAACAACACATTGTGTTATTTTGTGCATCGTTGTGTAAAAAGATGCTACAGAATTTATGAATAATACAAAAAAAAATTCTGATTATAATACAAAATAGATACTAAATAAATATCCAGTTTTAGGCCTGATACATCCACGCGGTTTTTTTTCTTCTTTTTCTTTAAAAGACGCATTTTAACATTTTTAATATTGAGACATCCCCCCCTTCTCCGCCCCCACCCCTGACCCCCAGCTCCTACCTGTCTTGATGGCGTATTTGAGCGTGGCGCGGCAGCTGATGAGAATGTCGTCCAGACTGTCCGGCTCGTCCTGCAGCGCCCAGTTGTTCATCTGCAGCAGCTCGTTAGGATAATGGAAGTCGATCACCTTCGTGTTCCGGTCGAACGACTCCACGATGTAAGAGAGTAAAATGTCCACCACCTCCTGCAGGAAGGTCATGGTCTTGGCGTCTCCGTCCAGGGCAGGTAACAGGTCTGCAGGAGGGAAACATTTTTTTAAAAAAATCAAAAATTCATTTTTGAAAAAATGGTTTCTTTAATGACTTTGAGGCCTTTAGGGGAAAAAAATGAAAATGAATAAAGTCTCTAATCCATGTCATCCACCTGGGAACACCCTGTGAAGGTGACCTTCTGATGTTCCTGTCTGCATCTCCTATGGTAACCATATCCATGACAACACCAGTAAAGATTATAATTATTAAAATACCTCAATAAATTAATAATTCCATAATCAAAACAGCTGGCTGCACATTTGGATGAAGATTTTTACGCATTTTTTACGCACGACTGTAGAAACATTCATGGACTTTTTTTGGCAAAATCTGCATCTGAAAATAAAATGGGTGTTGATCTAATCTAATGTGTGTACCTGTTACAAAGTCTTCAACAAGACACAATTTTCACTGATTATTTTTTTAGTGATTTCACTCCACACGGTGACCGTGTGAAGGCGGTGCCTGGAGGCCAGACGTTCTCAACTCAGGAGACGCATGGCTGCGTGTAAGGTCAAACCTGCAGCTGTGTGTTGCTGACCGGTCGGTGTGTGTGTGTGTGTGTACCTGTTGAGAAACCGTCGGAGAAGACCACGGAGGCAGCTTTGGTGCAGTTGCAGGTTTTGTTGCAGCCACAGTCGCCTGCCACTGCTGCCTCCGGCGGCTGCTTGACGGCCGCCTCGGCCGGTTTCTCCACCACCTCCCCGACATTCAGCAGCGCTGAGCAAAAACAGCAGCAAAACACGATCGTCACCATTTTCCCATCCATTTCACCGAACGTTAAAGATCATGATGTAAAAACATTTTATTTTTTTAAACCGTCCTCAGAACGGTTTCCCTCCACCCACGCACCCATCACTGACACAGACGTACCACATAATTTCGATCCAAGTCCACCTGATAATTTCTGGGCCGCCGCTTGACACCAAGCCCTGGCTGCAAAAAAAAAAGACAAATAAAGAGAAATCTAGGACAAAAATGTGGGTCGTGAAGCGGTAAGAGTGCGTAAAATCAAAAGGCCCGGCTTTAGTGGATTATTTCTGAGGACAAACAGTCTGGAGACAACGCTGTGAAGGAAAAAAAAAACACCAAACAAAATAAATACTAAAAGAAAAAACACTCACGCGTACTGGGGCTCTGGCTCCCGGGGTTGGCCGCGGCATTATCACCGCCGAGGGACCAGAACCCGTGTGATGCCATCGTCGCCGGGAGTTAGGAGCTGCAGGACACGCGCACACCGACAGAGTCCCACATCCACACGCGTGGACTGTCGGCTGCTGCTGCTGCTGCTGCTGAATGTGAGTGCGTCTGTGAGTCTGACCAAAAGCTCTCCGACTGCCCACAGTCCCGCCGCGCATCCGACACACGCGCGCCACGCACTGGAGACGGCACTGAAGACGAGAGGCGGCGCGTAAAAGTAGAAAAACAAACAAACGAAGCCTAAAATAGAAAGAAAGAAAAAAAGTTTTATTTTTTAATTTTCGGTCTGTCCACAGGTGAGGAGAACAGCGCCGTCTCCAATCACTTCACTACAAAAAGCGCAACCACTTTAAATAAGAAATATTAAAGAAAAATGAAGGAAAATCAGAAGAATCTAATCAGGTTCTGATGCTGTGCTGGGATTTTAATGGAAAAAAAGGTCCATATTTTAAACAGAATCACCGAAAATGCACAAACCAAGGAAGTGAAGGAGGGACAAAAAAAAAAAAGCAGCTCGGAGCTACAGCTGCTGGTAAATACGCAGCGCCCAATAATCCATGTCTAATTTCACCCCCTAAAATTTCACGTCACCGAGAAGAAATCCCGTCGTGACTCACTTCAGGTCATGGTGACGAAGTGAGTTGCGTGTCACGTCGTGACTCCAAAACATCTACATCCACAGCATTTTCTCCCCCGTGGGCTCAAACTCACCCTCCATACAGACAGAAAATGCCAAATAACGCATCTGCCTGCCGGGTTACCGTGGATCTATTTCACGGAGAGCGGCTGCTCTAATTGCCCTCCTCCACTGGAGGACGCAGCGCGGCGGGGAGACGCAAATTGCGCCTTTGCGCACGGATCTGACTGGGAGTCCTTTCTCTCCTCCACTGTGTCCAGACTCACGACAGAAACCTTGTATCGTCCAGGACTTCATTACAGGAGACTCCACACAGTCTGGGTTTCATTTTTACTGTAAGGAAATAAAAACATAAAGTCTTTTTAGTTTTTATTTTCACCACGACGTTTCCAAATAAACCGTCTGTATTAATGAAGCTTTTGTTGTTCTGTTTAATATCTTGAAAATAAATAATTTCACAAACCTCACATTTCCAAGGTCAACCATGAGCCTCGAACTGATTTTAAGAATTCAAATCATGGTTCAGACTGTGACTTCTAAAAAAGAAGAAAAGGGGAAAAAAACAACAACAACACAGAAGAATTGATGTTCAACAACAGGACAAAGAAAAATGTTCTAAGTGTGAAGGATTGGTTTTAGAAGTTTTTGATCCAATGTTTTTAAAGGAGAACATGGTTTTCTGTTTCCTCTCTGGGTCATGTCCCACATGGTACAGACCACAATATGGAAGAGGTAAATGACTACTTTTGGTTCATCAGTTTATCAGAGGCCAATTTACACTAAATGCTGTTTTTTTTTAACCCAAAACCTTCTGTGTGCTCGGCACTGAGCAACAATAAAGATTTGAAATCCTCTCGAAAGAAAACTAGTCCTGGAATGTCAACTAAGACCTTGAGTCCAGTCTAAAATTAAAGGACCTTGAGACCTTGAGTCCAGTCTAAAATTAAAGACCGGACTCTGAGGTTCAGACCATGAAAGACCAATGTCTGCTGAGCGCCACCTGCAGATAGAGGAAGCAAAAGTCAGATGAGACAAAAAACAAGAAAGGAATTTATAGTTATTGAGTTCTTCGTTAGGGAAGGGAGAGGTAAAGAACCCAAAGGACACCGTCCTCACAGTCGAACGAGGTTTGCAGTGGAATCCTCTGGAGAAGTTTCAGTGCATGAAGAAATGGGAATATTGTGAGGGAGGAGGGAATGATGAAGTACAGAGAGTTGGAGGAAAATAGTCAGAATGTTTCAGGAGAGTCAGAGTTAGAAAACAAAAACAAGAATGTCCACAGTCCACAGATTTCACTGCCACCTTCTCTACCTTTTTTTTTTTTTCCCTGCATGGACCAAAGCAAACCCTGCCCGCGGGCCGCAGAAACCATACACTGAGCCACAGCTGTTATGATTCATAGAAGCAATCACCAAGAACTGGCTGCTGCCAAAAAAAAGAATGATTACAATAAAGTGAGCCCCCGGGGCGAAACGGAGCGGCCCACGTTTGTGTGCGCAGTCAACACTGCATCTGTGGGGCGGTGGCACGCACGTGCACTGCCCACTGCCCACTGCCCACACAGATGGCAAAATATTTGTGGAAGATTTGACACCTTCATTTGGGTCACATATGGCACGAGGTGATATGGCATTTAGGCAGCAGGTCTGTCGGGATCTGGGCCACAAGCTGCTCACAGCATTGCTACACATCAGCCAAAAAGAAGTCTCAGGAACAGAAGTGGGCCGCATATGTGGCGTTTAGGTGACGTTGTAATACAGGATCACAAATCGATTCTATTCTAAAAAAAATAATATAATACAAACTATTTGGTAATTTTTTGATATGGGCCACATATGTTGGTCAGTACCAGACCAACATATGCGATCCATTTTTCTCAAAAACACAAATATAGATAGACCCAGTAATGGGCTGCGCAATGAATTAACTTTAACAGCTCTTTAGTGGGCCACATCCAACAGACTTTTTCTATCTGGTACACATCAGTTTTGTCATTTTTTTTAAATTAGAGCTTCAGTTCTAATTGCAAATGCTGTCATTGAGGTTGCACAGAAATTCTTACAATGTCCTTCTGAGCAGCATCATGGTAAAACTGCAGCACATTTATTCATCATTCTATCTTCTGTGGTTGTGTACGTGAGTTGTGTGTCTGTTGTGTGCAGTCATCCTGTTCTGGAGGATTCTCTACCCCCCTCCCCCCCCCCCCCCCCCCCCCCCCCCCCCTTTCTCTCTCTTACA
>NC_024309.1:11828328-11912019 GCF_000523025.1 Cynoglossus semilaevis | reverse complement strand
AATCAGTTCACTGGCCCTTGCAGCAATGAATTATGGGTATTTTATGGTGTACATCTGGTAGACAAAATGTGGGACACACGTTAGCCAAATGCCCTCTTCAGTTTCACGTTAGAGCAAATGTTCTTGGTTCAGTAGTTGTTCAGGTTATTTGGCGTTTGTGGCTCTTGATGTGGCCCACAGACGTGGGCCATGTGAAGGTATTGGTTTGTGGTCCAAACCAATTTTGCTAGCATACAAAAGTGGGCCATGTCTGGCAATAAACAAAAGTGCTGCCAACGTTTATCTGACTCAGAGTAAATGGCTTCCAGACTCAAGTGGCCCACATTTAGGTCAGTTGTTGCCCACATGGACAATTTAGCATAAAACCAAAGGGGTTGATGGTTTGACGCTGCTGTGAATGAATTAAAAAATAAAAGTTCAGTCTTTTACTCAGTGTTGTTTGATGAGCCTCTGTCTCTGCGACGTCTTCCTCAGCAGGTGTCTGTAGTCGTAGGGATTGTCCTCAGACTGACTGTCAGTGGACGACATCCTGGGGACAGAGCGTCTGTCAACAGAAGACAACAGAGGACAGATTCAATAACCAGAACAGAAGAAAAGCTGAAGCAGGAATAAATGAAAGAAATAGTGTTTGTTTGTTTTTTTAAATATATTCTTCCTCCTCTTGAGTTGTTCATCATGTGACTTGTCTGAAGGGACGAGGACACGTGAAATATGGGAATGGGTTTGTCGGTCTCTTTGCTCTTGGATGGACAGGAACACAGAAAGCTGGTGTCACTCTGGAATTATTCTCTAGAACACTAAACCAGAAGATAGACCAGAAAAAGTCTGAAGGTTGGACTCTGGGGTATTTTACTCCAGACTGCCCCTGGTGGCTGTTGATTACAGGAATAAAAAAAACATCCCTACAGCAGATGAAGATGATTGTACCTGTTGTCCGTGGCAGGTTTGGGAGGTTCTGGATCGGTGACGGCCCTCTGTCTGGTCCTCAGTTCTGCAGATGTCCTCCTGGCTGAAGAACTTCTCCTGACTGAGGACCTTCTCCTCTCTGAGAGGTTGTTGTTGATGCTGCTGCTGCTGCTGCCGTGTTCAGACCTGTTGGTGTACAGGTCCTGGTAGTACTGGTCGTTCACGTCCAGCAGTTTACCTGGACTGAAACACAAGTGGAGTGGACAGGGGACGAGATGAGGACAATATGAGGACAATATGGGCTGCAGTACAAACAACAGGCAAGAAATAAAATCCTGATTTGAATCCACATCAGTTTAAATTCCCATTAACATATATTCATTGACTATTGTTTGTATTTCTATCACTCAGGGCAGCACCATGTGACCAGTAAGGATGACTGTTCGATCACGCAATCAGACCAAAGTGAATCTACACTCCGCTTCGTCCCCGTCACTGTGACCTTCACGTGTACGTGAAGAGAGAAGCTGCGTTTTCAGTGTGGATCAATAAGTCTCACACATTATGGTATGATGAGATCTGTTATTGGAAATCAGTGTCTTTATGAGCACAGCACTGCAGAGGCAGAGAGACTGAGAGAGCTTTTTTTTATTACTGTGAGATCAATGACACTCAGAGAGAGTTCACACGGACATTAATGATGTGTTCACTCATTCTAGGATCCAAACAACAGATGTTGATCTTCCACGTTCTGGTCTTGGACGTCATGAAAACCTCAGCAGATAAACAAATCTTCATTAGTTTCTATGACAAAAATATACAAAAAAAAAAAGTCTAAAAACTTTCTGTCAAATATTCAATATTAGCTACACTGAACAGTTAGGGTTAGACTGAAGGAAAATAGACATGAATCAGAGTAATAAAAAAGTGTTGTTTTAGGAAAATATTCTAGTTAATTTTGAGCCAGAATTAACTAGTAAACTAGCTGTGGAGATTTTCCACTTGTTTTCAGTTGTATTGTCTAATGACTGAACCTGTTAATCTGTTAAATAATATTGATCCATCCTCTATATAATCAATATTAGGCTTAAAAACTGTAATTTTTGAAGGGTATAAAAATAAATAAAATGCAACTATAAAGCTGATGCTCTGTCATTAAAATAAATAATAAAAAAAAGGTCAACTCTCTCTGTTTCAGCTCTGTCCTCTGCTCTATTCTTCTCTTCACTTGTTTTGTTTGTCAGCTTGTTCTGAGCACCATGAGACCAGATCTGGTTCAGCACGGTCGCTGGTTCCAGGGCCGTGCAGTTCATCACTGGTTCAGTGCTCCTGCTAAATGCCTCCCTCTGTTCAGTTTCCTGAAAAACGCTGCTGCTGCTGCTGCTGCTACTGCTGCTGCTGCTGCTGCTGCTGCTTTAAGTATGAGCGCCACTACATCTCGTAGAATATCCATCATTTTCCCACTCACTGTGCTTCAAAATGGTAAAAATAAAAGGCTTCATGATGTGAAAGCAGGCGGAGCTGAATCACCGACAGTTACTGTACACACACACACACACACACACACACACACACACACATACACACACACACACACACACAGACAGATCAGACATGTGAAAACTGAGCTTTGATGTGTCCACATCCACGACAGAACCATCACCCTGTCCCTCCCTCTTCTTCTTTTCTGGCCTTTTTACTCCCATTTTCTATCATTACCTCTGTCCACTCTGCTGTTTTCTCCTCTCTGACCACACACACACAGACACACACACTTTCCCTCATCCCGTCTTCCTCTGCTGTCAGCTCCCGACACAGAGTTCCATCTTTCCCGCTGACCTTCTTGTCCTTAATGACGCATGTAAACGGCTCCTGTCCGTCGTCGGCTTTATTTATCTCCTAACAAATTATCACCCTTGATGCTCAATGCTTTGCTGGACTGTCTGTGTATACCTGTGTGTGTATACGTTAGTGTGTGTGTGTGTCCTCAGACTGCTGTGATAAAGTGTTCCAGCCTCTGCTCGTACAGGAAGTCCTATCAGTCCATCTCGGGCCCACAGCTGCGGTGGTATCCTCACCTCGTAGCCTATCTGGCACATACATATTTACTCCAGCGCGGAGACACAAATCACACAGACCTCCGTCACAGACACACACTGGAACACGACCACACAAAACAACATTAAATTTCATCGGGCATATTCAGCCATGGTGAAATATGGAGCCGATTACTGGCATCCAGGGTGACTGTACCGCCGCAGACCATTAGGTCCAGGACCCAGGCCCTGTTCTGGTCATTAGTCCGGGCCCAGCAGGGTGTCAGCAGTAGATCAGCCTCTTTAAAACAGCAGTGACGGGTCGTTAAAGTGGTTAAAAGAAGAAGGAGACGAGACTTACTCCCGTTTCCTGGACCTGCGTCTGTCGTCCTGGATGGAGCGCTGAGGGAGCAGAGGGGACAAGAGGACAAATTACTACACATGTCCAACATCACTGATCCATGTCCACGTGGAGCTAGAAGACAGTGGGGGGGTGGGGGTGTGTGTGAAGCCTTTCATGATTGGACTAATGGAAGAGATGAGACGTTTCCTGTCGCCTCCGAGGAAAAGCTGCAGCTCATTTGTAGATTTGAAAATTCTCTAATGAATTAATAATTAAAAATAAATGTCTGCACGGAGACAACAGGCTTCATTCACTGATGAACAACGTTTGGCTTCTGTTAAATGGTTCAGTCTTGAGTGTGTGTGATTGGAATGTTAGCATCAGGTCATGAAACACTACAACTTTAGCTGAGAATCTGAGAAATATCAGACACATTTTGCTTTGAATAAATAAAAACAGAAAGAAATTTGTATTTTTTTTCCAGCATCCGACTCACATGAATCATGTTGTAGTAGGTGGAGTCCTCTGGTGCGTTCAGGGTCTTTGGCTGCTGGTTCCTACGAGGAGCTCTGGAAATTCTCTGGTTAACTGTAAAGTAAAAAAAAATAGAATGTTAGAAACACGTGAATCCTAAACATGAACAACTATAACTATTTTTTATTGTAGTTTTAATAAAACAACTTTAATTTTTTCTCCTACTTGTAGAGAAGTTTTAATGAGTTTTTGTGTACGTTACGGAAAAAAAAAAAAGAACCATGCCATCATAACGGTTGCGACAACGCTGCACAGTGACTGGATTACTACAGTGTCCCAAACACGACCTGACACCACGCTGCACTTTGACCTTGTCGTTCATATCGATCTGCCTTCTGTACCAACAACAGTTTGACCCCTGAGGCCTTTGGGTTGGTTTGAATTTTCCAACAGGGACCGTGTGAGTCGGCCTTTGACATAACGTGTCCCATAACTGAGTGTCAATCCATGTTTGACTCACTGCAGCCTGTGTGTGTGTGTGTGTGTGTGTGTGACCTCATCTCTCCCTCCCTCCCTCCTTCCCTCTTCCTATGTTGCTGCAAATGTGAAGTTATTCCAACGACCTTTGCCTGTTGCTCGTTATTAATCAATGTTCACACAAGTGTGAAAAACACATGGCAAAGAAATCCATCATATCCTGTAACAGCCAGGTGAGAGAAGGTGTAAAGTTTTTATCGAACAAACTTCAAAGGTCAGTCTGCATTACCACCTCTACACACACACACACACACCCATAGTCTTATTAATTCCGGCCATAATTGTTAGACAGCGCACACTCAGAAAACGTGATTAACATTTTGACGACCTTTCCCATGAAGAATATTATGACTGACGTCTCTCTTTGCTTTCTCTCCGTCTGCGCTGAAAATGATTCTTATTGAGGTTTTTATTATGTCAGTGAAATTCAGGAAGACGCCTCAGGACTACTGATACAGAATAAATGATCTGCGCGTCTGCGTGAGAATACTTTTATTGAGAAAGTGAGTCGGATTAACCTCGGAGGAATAACACAGATAACTTTTTTCAGGTCAGGTGAAGCTGCGCTAAAGAAAATGTACATATCTCAAAATTGGTTAAAATAAAAATAAGACATTTAAATATAGAGAATAACACATTGAGGGTGTTTTTACTGTGTCTCTGGTTTAACCTAAGCTTAGTTAGGCTAGCTCAGGCTAGGCTAGGCTAAAAACTCTCCCAGTTGGATGGCATTTTGACCTTTTGGGGTGTATATTTACTTTTTTAAAATCTAGGTAAAGAATTTTTGATTTAAAAATATTTGTTTGTTATGTTGTATTTGTTTTATTTTATTACCACAAAGTGACCAAACGAGGCAGCAATCGCCAGCAACACCTGGACTTCCTTGATGTTAAACAATGATTTTCAAGATTTCTTTTTCAAGAGGAACTGAATGTTTTTAAATAATGACTATTATTATTAATGACTAGGAATTATTATTCAGAAAAGTATATTCTTTTGACCGTGACCATTCCTTTGTCTCAGTTGCTGCCGTTAAACAGGGCTTTCTTTTAATTAAATTTCTATGATGTTCTATTAAATTGCTAACATTTACACAGACAGTTCCCATTACCTGCTCTTACCAGAAGGAGCCACCAAAGATCAAAATCAATCACAGATTAATCATGCTGTCGTCGGAGAAAAAGAGCAATCTCCGGTATTATTACATTACATACGTTAATTCTACCTGCAGAAAGCTGCACCAATGACAACGCTGACATTACAGCTCACATCGCCAACTCATTACTTGCTGCTACCACCCTCCTCCCTGTACCCCCCCCCCCCTCCTCCGCTCAACATCCACTAAAGCAATTACACCTATCACCAGATCCAATCAAATTTGTCATTTGATGACACACGGGTTTATGGAGAAGAACCTTCCGGTTTGGACACTTGACTTTACCAGGTTTAAAGACTCAACACGATACAGGAGATTTCCTCTGATGGTATCAGATTCAATTGCAGGAAGATGGAAGGAAGTCTCATTCTTGGCTTCAGTTATGGAAATGTGGGAGAAAATCCTGCACGTGTGTCAACTCCATCTCTTAGAATACTCCATGATTGGACAATCTAATCAGCTCATTTTTCAGAAGACATTTGTTGACAGCTAACAGGACAGGATTTATCCTGAACTCTACAACATTCAAAATTGCATCATGGAGACGAGTCTCCTTGAAGAAACCTGATCCAATCAGTGTTGCCCGAAGCCCTGGGTATCACATCACACTGTACGGCAACAGAAATCTGTGGGTTTCGTTTCACCTGCTTGTTGATTCTGAGACGCTCTGCGACTGATTGG
Organism: Cynoglossus semilaevis; assembly: GCF_000523025.1. NCBI lineage: Eukaryota > Metazoa > Chordata > Actinopteri > Pleuronectiformes > Cynoglossidae > Cynoglossus > Cynoglossus semilaevis. The sequence continues at coordinate 11,905,886 of NC_024309.1, read as the reverse complement.
TTTCCCTCTGACAAACATGCCGTTGTTCTCTGGGTTCGATTGATGTGCCTCGATGATAGCATTCAGCTTCTGCTGCAGGGCCACAAAGTCCTGGGAGGACTTCGTGATCTGTGGGTGGAGATCAGACAGAAATGATCGATGGACAGATTTAAGGCCGAGGTGGTTGTTAGACGTTTTTCTTTCTTACATCTTTGGAGAAGCTGTGCAGCTCCTCAGCTTCTCTCTGTCCTGTCTCCTGATTGGCTTTCAGGTTCTTCCTGTCCTTGTAGCCTCTGAAGTTACTCTGGATCTTCACTGCAGCCTGTTCTTCTTCCAGTCTCTCCCTCTCAGCCTCATCGTCGTCTTGACGTTCAATCTCTACATCAGCGTCGTCCAAAGCTGCCGTCTCTTCTTCCTCCATTTCTGTGTTTTCTTCTTCTACATCTTCCTTCACCTCCTTCTGAGCTTCCCGTTCAGCTTTCAGCTTCTTTCTCTCCTGGTGTCCTCTAAAGTTACTCTGGAGAACAGTGGCAGCTCTCTCTTCATCCTGTCCGTCCAGGTTCTCAGCAGATGCATCCTGCTGGTTTGCTGCTTCTGATTCTTCCATTTGTTTCTCTTCTCCTTTGTCCAGAAGTTCACCCTCTTCATCCTTCTTTCTTTTCTTTGGGATCTTTCCTTCCTCCTCAAGTCGTTTGCGCTCCTTGTGGCCACGGAAGTTACTCTGGAGCACCACGGCTGCTTTGTTCTCATCTGGATCTTCAGAAATGGCGTCTGTTGAAGAACCATGACCTGCACCTTCAACGTCTGTATCTTCTGTTTCTTCTTTTTCATCATCTGCATTAAGAGCCTCTGTCTCTCCATTAGGACGGTGTTCCTGTTTCTGGGCAGGGATTTTTCCTTCTTCCTGCAACCTCTTTCTCTCTTTGTGACCTCTGAAGTTACTCTGAAGGACAGTGGCCGCTCTGGTTTCCTCCTCTAAGTCAACGTCCTCCTCTCCTGCAGGATTGTTCTGTCCATTTTCTTTTTCACCTCCTTCTGCATTTCCAGCCTCTTCGGCTACCTTTGAAAGATTCTCCTCTTCTGGCACCAGAGTATGATCACTGTCATCATTCTCCTCTTCTTTCATGGTACTTCCTTCATTCTTTTGATTCTCTTCTTGTTTTTCACCTAGCTCCTCTTCATCTTCTGGCCCTCTGTGTTCCGGTTCTTCTTCTTCCTCTCCTGTGTTTGACGGTATCTCTAGTTCGGCTCCAGCCATCGTCTTTTTTCTCTCCTTGAATTTTTTCCTCTCCTTGTAGCCTCTGTAGTTGCTCTGGAGAACCACAGCAGCTTTGGCTTCCTCCTCCTCATCCTCTGCTCTGAGTCCTGATGAAGATTCATTTTCGGTGCCGCCTTTCTCAGGTTCAGGTGATGGTTCCTCCGTCACTTTTAGGTCATTTTTGGCTTTTTCGTTCTCTTCCCTGTGGATAATGGTAGAACATTGACCTTCACCCTTTATTTATGACATATTACTGAACATGCACGTGTTTTTCTTCTTACTTTTTCCTCTGGAAGCTTTTCCTCTCCTTATGGCCTCTGTAACGAGCTTGAATTTTGGTCGCAGCCCTGTTTTTTTCATCTACCAACTCCTTGTAGGTTTTTCTCGCCAGAAACCCTCTGCATGCTTTAAAGAAACTCCAGAATTAACTAATGTAGAGCTCACACACGGTAGAACACAATTCATTTAATCTCCTTTCGTTCGTTCTCACCAGCCTGAAACTGGACGATGAAGACGTCAAACTTTGCCTTGTTTTTGTCATCAGCGAACCTCTTTCTAACCTTATGACCCCTATAAGCTGAATATTTGAGTATAAATTGTTACGGCAGAAGATCGTGTACATTTAGTGTCACAGACAAAGAAGTTAGGATTACTTACCTGACTGCAGTACTAAGGCACTCTGTTGTCGCTCTTTCAATAACCGACGGTACCGTTTGGCACCCAGCCAGGCTCGGACAGAAGCCTGAAGCAAAACGACCCGCTGCGTGGCCTGTTGGACCATCAGGTTCAGGTGTTCCACGTGGTAGTATTTGAGGAAAACCTGAGAAGCAATGGGGTGAATGCTAAGTATCTCCTTCTCACCACAGTAAACAGGACTGCTGTACTAAATACATGTAGCTGCAGTACTGCCGTGCATCATAGTAAGGTAAAAGTCAACTCAAGTTGCAATATTTAAGTCAATACTTTTGTCTTGCCCATGGCCCAGTTCTCCAGCTTGGCTTTCTCCAGTATGGCAGCACAGGTTTCTGGAGCCACAGCCGGTTCTTCGTGTGCAGGAAATGCAACAACGTAGTATCTGTAACACACACGCAATTGCCTGAATATCAAATATGAATATATGAGAGAGATCACAAGTTTGACACAAGGAATGGGCCACAAAGAACTATGTTTCTATATGGGTGGGCATCCACAGAGTGGGCCACTTCTCAGACAAACTACCAGAGGTGGATCACTGAAGGCTTGCAGGTCCACAGCAGAGACTGGAATCTTTTTTGCTGACCTCTTTATGAAGTTGGCAAACTGGATGCGGTGAGAGAAACCCTGTCGTCTGATCTTGGCCGTCTCCAGGACCCCGGTGTACCTCAGCTGGACCAGGACCTTCTCCTGGTCGAACTTGTTGGCTTGACGGTCATTGTTGGGTTTGATACAGCGCACAAAGTGAGGCTGTCCCGCCACCATCTTGGACAGCAGGTCCATCAGCGAGTACTGGACAGAGGTGCCCACAGTCAACAAGCCTGAGTGGTACATACAAATGGGCCACATAAAAAAACTAAAAAAAAAAATAACATGACCTTACCCTGAAGTAGGAGGCCACGGTCTGGGTCCTCATGTTGGTGGTTTCTCTGGGATGGTAAGGAACATCTCCTTGTTCTACCTGCTGACAAAACATATGACGCTGAATGCACACAATCCAATTCTTTGCTCTGTGATTATTCTCCTCTCTACTCTCATAGGTAATTTATTAACCACTAAGTGAAAAATTGAACAATTTTCTCATCAGTGCAATTCAATCACTTTGGTAATCGGAGCATAAAAAGGTCAGAAATGAAGACAAACTGAAACAAACGCTGCAGCATTATTAACTGTTGACTGCAGCCCATAAAAAGAACCGTGACAGATCCTCATACATTAGGCTAATTTAAGTCTGTATTTTCAAAACAAAAAGTGTTTTCTGTAGTTATTCTGTGTTGCTCTTAAAGCAACAGTGACACACACCAGGCAGAGAAACTGTAAAAACACTGGACCAGCTAAAGCTAAACCTTAAATCACAGCGGAGGAAACAACCTGTGTGATCAGGCTTACGTCGTGAGTGGAGCTTCTGAGAGCTTCGCTGTTGCTTCTTTAAAAACGAAACCCTTTTGATGATGTCTTTGTTTCGTATGCAGATAAATGGAAATGCATGCAAGAAATCATCAAACATGCTGCATTTAAAAATGTCACCGCCCTCACCGACCGCCTCAGGTCTTAACATCAGGGCCAATGGAAACACTGATGTTTGTACAGTGAAGCCAGGATTGTTCACCATAACCTACAGAATCTGTGAACTCATGTGTATTGTAGGCTTTTCAATGCATTTCCAATCACCATTAAAGGTTGATAATTTGACTGTTTTACTCTGGCTGCTCTTTGACGCCAAGTTATTGTAAAACTAAAGTACCCTGAACACAGAGTCTGAAGAAAAAACATGCTGGATTAAAAGTGAAACACCTTCCAATAAAGTAAGAGATTAGAAAAACTACGACCTGGATGAATGACCTAAACCTGAGGACACGTCTTAAAATCTAATTACGCAACTAGACGTGTTTTGGCCCACAACTTCTTTATTCAATTTTTTTTTTTATGAACTTCAAATAAAGTTAGTAAATAGACTTTCACTGGATCATTTTCTTTCATTGGGTTTTCCTTTTAAAGGCCCAGCTTCGTGATAACATTTGTGGCAAAACAAGTCTTTGGTGACACAGAGCGTGAGCTTAAAGGAGAAAAAAGATTTTATTGACACTAAGGAAATGACTTTCTTAATGTAATTGATTTTTTGTTTATTTAACCAATCTACAGTGACCTAAATACGCAAAGAAACACTTAGAGCGTGGGACAAAGTACAAAATTACAAGGATTACCTCACTGATACCAAAAGCCGTGTACAGGTTTAAAACTCCCATCTTTGATGGCAGAAGTGAAGGGAGAGAGAGAGAGAGAGAAACAGAGACAGGTCAAAGAAATGAAGCTGCAGAACAACAACACTGACGGAAGTGAAGTGGGAAGAAAAGCTAACAGTCGTAACAGTAGAATAAACCAGAGAAATGTCCGATACAGGAACGGCTGTGACTACCTTGGCAAACTGGACGGTGCGTGTCGGAGTCCGTGGGCCTCGCATCGCGTTGACACCTTTGCCCTTGGTGTGGGCCAAGTTACCTGAGAGAGAAAGAGACGACGAGGTTTGGTTTGACTTTAGATGTAGCTAGTAAACTTCATTTGAGGATTCCAGGAAGTAAACTTTGCAGAACCTTTTATAGATTTTGGGTATTATGATATTAAAGGAGCAAAAGATCGACCAAAGATTGGAATAAACTGCTCAGTATATATAAGGTTTTTAGGTCTGATAATTCTAGTCTTCACCTGTTTTGGTGAGAGGATGAGTGACCAGTCGTCGGATGAGCTCGTTCTCTGAAGATCTCAGCAGCAGGATGATGTCGGCCGGAAGTGTGTCTCTGTTCTTGGCCAGGAATCCAACTGTATTGTAAATCACCTCAAAGTGGAAAAAATACTCAGGAAAAAGTACCCACCTTAAAAACTGACTAATATCAGTAAAAAAAATACCTTTCCAGCATAGTGATGAATTCCAAATCCAAGATCGACTCTCTTTGGTCTCCAGAAACTTTTGGTCTTCAGATTATTTTCAAATTTCTCTAAAAGTTGAACGTCAAAGTTAGAGAGAAATAGAGAGAGAGAGCCAACAACGTTTGACCGTGGAAAACCTGGTGTGACTGACCCACGAGTGTCTGGTCAGTGGCCTGAGGAAACCGACTCTCTTCATCCAGCAGGGACAACATTCCCATGGGTTTCTGCAGGAACAGATCCAGGAGAGGCCTGTTGTCCTCGTACTCAATCATCCGAGCGTCAACCTCTTCATTCAGGTACTCGTCCTGGACACACGTGACAAGAACTCTTCAATATAAGTGCAATTCTAATGTAGGTTTATATTTAGAGATGATCTCAGAGTAAACACACTGTACATAAAGACTTGGACTGAACGGGACTTCTTTTGTGACTAGAAACTCTTCAACCCCAACTGGACAGTAGTCAAAGCTGCTGCGACTTGACTTGAAAACCAGAAAATCATAACATTTTCCCATTTAAAATCCCATTTTAAGGTTCTACTAGTGTAGCAGTTAGCAATAGCAGATATTAAATGTGTCAAAACTGTTTCAAAGATTTTATTTTCTCCTCTAATCCTGTCCTGGAAGCCTTTGACGATAAGCAACCTCATGTCAGTGAGTTGAACCTGATCACATCTGACTCTAAGCGTTCACTGCTGGAATGACTCAGCTACAATCCCACAGTTTTCCAAGAAGAGAAAGGAACAAGCGGCATCAAATCACGATGCTTGGTGAAGCATGAAATACAAACCGGAAATTAAGGAACTGCCATGAAGGAATGTACGAGAGAGAAGAAGTAACAGCACGTAGAAGAGCTGCCTTTATATCTGCTCTGCTCTTATTCCACAGTCACACTACAGTCCTCACGGTACATTACGTCCCCCTCATGTCCTGTATAAACATATGTTTATATACATGGAGGTAGTATAGGACAATATGTTTCTGGGCCCGGTGCCAACGACAACACCCCAGAGTGAGTTTAAGTCCGACTCCCTCTGTCTTCTCCACCTAATTGACCCTGGTTGTGGATGATTTATAGCTGCTCTCCAGGGGTGAGACCAAATCATTTAACATTAGCCAAACCGTTGTTCTGCCCCTGAGGACTTCACACCCACGAGACCACAAAAAGTGAAATCTCATTCAGCCCATAAATAAAGACAGCGGAGTGTTTAACCCTTTTCAACTCCAGTAAGTGACAGACGGTGACAGAAGATCTCCATTAAGATGGAAATGAGCCGCTGATGAGGTGAAGGATGAGGACGTGCGTCTGAATGCTCCTCAGCAAGGACTTTGAGAAGGTTGACGGTTGGAGAATCTCACCTGTTCCCAGGCAAAAATGTGCTGGTTGAAGTAGAACTGGATCTGCTCGTTGGCGATGTTGATGCAAAGCTGCTCGAAGGAGTTCTTCTTGAAGTTCTCAAAACCAAAGATGTCCAAGATGCCGATGTTCAAACCCTTATCTTCTTCCCTGGAGACGAGAGGGAAAAGTCTGGTCTCGGACGTCATGTTTTTAATGGAATTAAGATTCTCTTGGTGCCGTAGGAGGAGATAAATATAAGTATTTTTCCATGAACTTTTTCAGTAACAACACAAACTGTTATCTGAGTGACATTTTAGATATGTTTCAGGCTAACCTTCAGCTATTTTACCATATTTAGGACTAAGGATAGTTTTATCCAGCTAGGTTTTTCTTTTATTTTATACATTTTTGTTAAATATAAGAGCACTCCAGTGACCTCACCCTAAGTGTCCGTCAGGCCGCAGCAGGGAGTTGATGCGGTTGACGATCCAGCTGAAGAGACGTCCGTACAGAGCTTTACTCATGGCATCTCTCACCTCCGCTGCCTTCTCCACCGTGTTGGGCCTGACAATAGTCTCACCTCGGGCAACCACACAGTGGGAGGTCAGCGCCTCCTGCAGCTCGTCTGTGCGGATGTGCAGCAGTGAGGCCACTGTGGAGACGAGGGAGATAAGGAGCACAGTGAGACTGTATGATGTGCAGAGGTTTGGTTCAACATTTACTGCTCTGAGTTATGTTCTAAAATTAAAGGAGATGTTAACGAAATACTACTGTACTATAAATGTAATTTACAAACCTTTGAATCAACAAATCTTCAGGCAAATTAACCTTTAGCCTATTAGCTAAACATATTTTAAATGTATTTTTCTTTTTTTTATTTTAGGACTATCTGTGAAAAGAAACATTTCTTGACCTTCAGGTATAAGTTACAAAGTCAGAGACATGTTAGGTCTGGAGCCATCCCAGACCCAAACTCAATCTCTTTCACCTCCCCCTCCTCCCCTCTCCCTCACCCTCCTCACCGTTCTCTAGCACAGGAACATTGGAGATGTTGCTTTTGTCTGTTTGATGCTCCGTGGCGACAGCCGAGAACTCGATGTCTCCAGAGTTCAGGACAGCGGCCAGGGTACTGTAAACACTGCCCAGCTCCTGCACACACAAAGATCAGTCCGTAAAGCAACAGAAAAACTCTGCAGTTACTGTATCCTAACTTCACTCTACTAGGTTTTTTAACAATACTTTTCAACAAATTTTTAATTTTAAGACTTGTATACTTAGCTAATTTACTAATGCAAATAAAGAATGTAAACGTAGGCTTCTGTAGCATACATCATTTGTAAACTATGCCATGTACGAATGCAAAAAGATAAAAGAAAAAAAAATGCCATCACATACATCCAAGCTAGCGTAACAATTTATCTCATAAAAGCTAAAAACGATATTACTACTGTAGAAGGAAACTTGCAAGTTCAGCAAGTTCACAATCAAAATCTGACAAAGTAGTTAGTTTCTAGCACCACCAACAATAAAGAAAACAGAGCCAACGATCACATTGTTCCATCGTTTTTCTTACTTCAAAGTTTCTGTTTTTGCGTCACACGTCTGAGTCAGAAGAGAACAAAGTGTCTCAAAGACAATCAGTGATTATTTTTCTTTATTCCAGTCAGGAAGGCGTGGAGCAGAGGAGCAGGCCGTTCCTCCAGCAGAGCCTGACGATTACTGGATAAGTACTATTGACGTGCAGCACCCAGAGGCAATCACTTTTCTGGGCCTCATTAACTCTGACAGTGGCAGCTTCAGTCTGACATCATGTGAATGAAGCTGCAGTCTCCATTATACTGTACACCACACACTCTCTCAAAAAAAATTAAAAAAATCAACCAATTGCACCTGTTTTTGAATTTTTCATCAGCAGCATTTCCTTTAAAAACAACAAAACAATTTGGCCTCTTAGAAAAAGTTATTTTCAAGATTATTCTGGGTTTTTGTTTGTGGTTTCCAAACACTGGGTTGGGGCCCAATAATGGCTCCACAAAAGTTTTGGGGGTCAACCAATAAATGTACTGATTGTGTGCAATTGTATTTTAGCTCTATACTATTTTAGCAAATAACCGTTCTGCAATTAAATTTAAGTCATTTCTGGGTGTACTTGGGTTTAGCTAGGACCATTTTTGGCACATCCTGTAAGCAGTAGCAAAACGTTTATTTTATACGTTTGTTTTCATAAATATGGAGTTGTTTTTAGCTAATTCTGGCCATTTAAAATAAAGCCTAGCGATTTCAGGCTGTCTAGTAGCTATCTTGTGTTGTTTTTGTTGGTAATGAAACTGTCTTTTCACTAATTAGCCAAGTTAAAAAAAAAATAGTATTAAACATCTTTAGTTCTGTGTCCTAGTCATTATGCAAAGGCCTTTACATTTATTACAGGGGAGTGGGAACACAGCTGTATGACTGTTAGCATCAAGGTTAAAACATGATTGTGTGAAAAGCAATTTCAGGTTTTCCTCCCTGTTAATCAGCGTGGGCGTTCGTACCTCCAGGGTGAACCCGATGACTTTGAAACACTGCTCCACTGCGTCAAACTGCTCCTTGTAGAAGCTGTTGCTGACGATGTCAGGCCCTAATTTAATGTGTTCGTTCCACAGATACCTGTAGCAGGAGGAGGAAACAATAGGTCAGGAACCACAGGGCAGAGAAAGAGAAGCTGAAAGTTTCTTTTTTTTAAGTAAGTGAGGAAAAAAACAAAAGAGAAGCTGAAAGTTTCATTTTTTTAAGTAAGTGAGGAAAAAAACAGACAGGGGGAGTTTGTAAACATCAAACCCACTTGGGTGTTTTGCTGTCAGAGAGCTTGTAGTGAGCCAGTTTCTTCCTGTCAGCCAGGCCGGCATAGATGTAGTAGAAGATGTGGAAGTTTTTCTCTCCTCTATTGAAACACACAGAAAAAAGATTTTATGTACCTGTAAGTCTTTTCATTCGTAGACCACCAACAAAAACAGTTAGTCATCGACAGGTAATGTAGAGAACATAGCCAAAAATGACAATGATTATGTAAAGTTCGGTTTTCAATGATTAAAATTTCACTGTTATTGTAGATGATTAAATGGAAATTTGCCTTAAAAACATCTGCCTTACACAATTTCTCCATTGTGGGAAAAATAAGAGACTTTTCATTTTTTACATCTCAAATACCAGTAGTATAGTAGTTTATTCAAATAATAATACTTAAACTGACAATATCAGTTTCCCTGTGTGTTTATGGATGTGTGTGCCCTTGGGTATAAATGAATGTTTGTCTGTGGGATGCAGGATTTTGTTTGTTTATCTGCCCGTGATGTTAAGACTTAGACTCAATGGGTGTGGAGGTCATAAGATAAAAGCAGCCTGCAGCAAATGGGAGTCTGCTTTAAACTCAACTTGTTTCATATGCATATTGTGGCCCACTGTGATTCACACAGCCACCTAACCAGGATGGCCCACGTTCTGTGACTGATTTAATCTACCAGACGGAATAAAAAGTACAGCCTGGGGCCGCGTTCACCGCCCAATCAAACCCTCTCTGATCCCTGTGTCTGTTTTCTAATGAAATACTGCAGTCTGTCTTTGAAGTTGCAGCCAGGACACGAGCGAGTCCACAATCTGTGATCAAACAGGAAATAAGCTCATCCCTCCACTTGACCCACTTTGCTCCCCGGAGTCTTGATAAAAAAGGAAAAGGCGGACACTTTGAGTGAACTGCAGGTGTAAGGCAAACGCTGTGGGTTTGAGTTGATTACAACTGGTCCGTGGGTCGGGAACATGAAGGATTTCCCTCAGAGCAAATGTCATTCTCAGAGAACAACAAAAAGTAAATGTAATTTGTCATTAAACTTGTGTGATTATTTACGTAGCCTGATGGATGACTCTGGATTTTTCCAGCAGATACTCAGATATCTGCGCCCCCACCACCGTTCCTCCGCCGGTGAACTTCATTTCCAGGTATTTGCCGAAGCGGCTGGAGTTGTCGTTGATGGCAGTGCAGGCGTTCCCGAAGGCTTCCACCAGGTTGTTGACCAGCAGGATCTTCTCCTGAAGTGTCCGGTTATTGGCCTGAACATGAAATAAAGCCGATAATTAAATGTTGATTTTAATAAATGTAGCTATTGCAGTGTTTTGTTTTAACTCACCTTGCCCAGAACGGTCAGCTGCTGCACCAACAGATGAGCGCTCTCCGTCTTTCCTGCTCCACTTTCTCCACTGATGACGACACACTGACCACAAGGCAGAAATGAAGTAAATTAATCTAAAAAAAAACTGTTTTTCTTCAAGAATCTGAAATGAGCTGAGAACAAACCTGGTCCGAAGCGGAAAAAAACAACCGTGTTTTTCTTTAAGAATCTGAAGTCAATGAAATGAGCTGAGAACAAACCTGGTCCGTGTTGTACGACACCATGGACTGGTAGGAGACATCAGCCACAGCAAAAATGTGAGGGGGGTTAGCTGTGCGTTTAGCTGCTATGTACATCTTACTGTGCTGCGGAGAGGGAGGAGAAAAAGGTTAAAATGACATAAATGTAAAGGGAAAACTGAACAAATATTAAATAAAAAAAGCATTATTTAGGCACGTCGAAGGAATTGGTCACAGTTTTTACATTTTTACAATTGTGTTATGTGAAATTCAGCCATTTTGGGGGTTTCTTAACTATTAGCCCTAGCTGTTTTTAACTAGCTTTGTGCCACATTTGAGTCTTATTTTGAGCCATTTTGCTGAGGCATAGCTATGATCTACATGTAGTTTTATTCAAGCGTAATTCCTTTGATTACATTACATTACATTTGACAATAAATATAACAACAATTTGTTATATTTTTAGCTATGTTTTGGGTCCAATTCAATTTACTTATTGCAAACTTTGGATTTTGGGGGACAATTTATTTGAGGTATTTTAGATACTAAATTTGACCACTGTCACACATCAAGAGAATTGTCTGTAATAATGACCAAATATAGTACTTCACAGAAAGCAATGGGCTGGGGAGTGACAGCTGAAGTAAAACATGGAGATTGAAGGGTAAATAAAACCAGTGAAGTATGACAGCAGCAGAAAAACAGGGTCAGTGTACTGTATGAGTGTGTGTAAAGTAGGTGAGGCTAAATGGGATGCAGCCAACCGGGGAACGGTACAGAGAGAACAAAAGTGCAATTCTCAAATAGAAGCATCGAAGCCACAGACCTGAGGAGTGTAAATGTCCATCTTATGGAAAGGATTGACTGCGATGAGAATGTCTCCCACATAGGTGTAGATTTGATTTCTGTCATATCGACTCTTAAGCTGCTCTGTGACTGAATTCTGGAGAAAAGAAAAAAAAAAGCCACATCATTGATATTTGCTTGCTGTTAATTAAATCTCATACAGGACGATGATTATTACTAGCATGTTCTGCCCGGAGTCAAGTCCCTGCTACGTCATTGTTCTATCAACATGTCACACAGTGATGGATTTTCCTTTGTCTCCATTCGGCTGGAACACAAACATCAGCAGTGCCGTTCATCTTTAAAGGATGGTCGGAAATATCCGCTGGCCACTCAGCTCGCTGACATCATTCTATATGTCACCGCTGATGAATGGAACTTCATGTTATTGTGTTGTGAAGATGTTATTGTGTTCTTCTCTCCCTGGTTTTGAAATATACTCAAAACACGTAGCATGTGGTAAATGTTTATATCTGGCAAAGTTTAGTTGTCGAGACTTTAACGTCCAAATAGAGACTTTTAATTAGACATCTGGTTCAGGTTTAAAGTAAAAAATAAATTGAATTTTTTTTGTTTGATGATACAGTATCATCTTGCTGATCATGATTCAATCGATCTCACCTCATCCAGCACTGATAACACAGTATCATCTTGCTGAGTTCAATCGATCTCACCTCATCCAGCACTTCGAGGATGGCGAGGTCTTCCACCTCGTGTGGATCGGCCTGAGAATTCATGTGGGTTTTTTTTTTGGTGTGGATTCGTTCATGCCTGAAAAAACAGGACACAGAACAAAGATTGTGGATTAGCAAATAAATAAATCCTGTTTATGAAAGTTAATATTATTCAATTCTTTATTATTATTTGCCATTTGCCATGTGTTAATGGTGATATTTTCACACCCTGGTGAGATTCACAGTCTTTTCAACCATTGTAGCCGTTTGACTCAACAGGTGAACCACAGGGAACATGGATGACAGCAGGACTATGAGAAGCAACATCGATGTAAACAATGGCAGCATCCGAGCAGAACGTAAAACTAAAGCCAGACAATAATGTCGACTACAGGTTTGAAGCTGTGGAAGCCGGGAATCATCTGCACCCATGAAGGTCACGTGTTACCTGTCGTTAGAGTCTCTGCCTCTGTTTGTTTGTCCACGATGGCTTTAACAACAGGAATTACATGAAACATTTCACAATAATCAGGAGTTGCAGTTCTTCACATCTTCCACCCCTGCAGGGGAGGAAGGGAAGGACACATACCCCTTTTTTTGTTTGTTTTACCAACGCTCAACTTCTAACCTTTTCTTACAAATACTTGATGAAATCTGTTGGACAGGAGACGTTTGTACCTCGTCTTTTCAATGGCCCCCGTCTGCTGGTTGAGATCTATGAGCTCAATCAGTTGTTTCTGCAGTATCTTCTCTCTGCTCACCGTCTGCCTGATGAACTCGTGCTGCAGAAGCTCTATGACGTTTGGTCTCAGCTCAAAGTCTTTAATCAGACATCTGCAGAGAGAGAGTAAAGGGAAGGGAGGAGGAAGAAGTGGGAGGTATGGATGTCTTAGGCTGATATTCAAAGGATATGTTGGTGCAGAAATAAAAGCATTTGTCATTCAGAGTCATAACAAACACAGCGGCAGTCGTGCTCTCACTTGCTGATGAAGCCATTAAAGTTGTCTGACCACAGCTCGGGCTGGAGGAGAGTAGGCGGCGGATTTCTGTTGAAGGAAAGAATGAAAAAGATTAATGGAATGATAAGATGAAATGGGATTTAGCTGCAGGAGCCCAGGACAAAAGACTGAGTGGAGAGAAATCTTCAAACTGAATCTAATTATCATTAAAATTCATGTCCGGGGAAATTTCTGCTTTGACAAGGAGCAAAAAAAAAAAGGCCAAACTTTGTGAAAGTAATGGATGTAGAAATTATATTATGGAGTCTGGAGTCTCCATCTCCAGGTGTGAGTCTGTTTCAACACCACCTGACATCAGCTGTGTACATAGTAAAGTCCTGTTTAGAGGAAAATACACTGTAACGCAAAATTGTTAAAGGTTAGCCCAAGGAGTTATCATTAAGCTAAAACTGCCATAAAATTATTTTTGTATTGATCTAATTTACCCTTCAGTTCTAAGTGTGATGCAACTGGCCCCTGAGCCTCACACTTTAGTTCTCCTAAATGTGATGCAACTGGCCCCTGAGCCTCACTTTGGTCCTACCTGTTACATACAGTCTATGGTTCTACAGCTGTAAAGTGTTGAATAAATAGGAAATGAATCAACAGCAACAACAGAAAATGACTTCTTTTTTTTTTGTTTGTCACGACTTTTAAAGAAGGTTAAAGACCTCAGTTGTCACGAGTCGTCGCGGTGAGGGAACTACTCTGGGATAATTGGCGCTAATTCTTCTGAACGGCTCAGGATCCCGGCCTGTGGTGGGAAAGTCAATTCGTCGTGTTAATGCAGCGCAGCCGTCGTCAGGCTCAAGTCTGACAGCTATAAATGGCTGTAATAAAAGTCCATACATCTTTCTTTTATCACACAACACGAGCAGAGTCGACACCCTCGGCACAGCCGACGTTTTGCTGTGACTATTTAAGTCTTCTTCTTATCTGCCGGAGCTGCAGGAGGCGGAGAGTCGCTCCTGATGGTTTCAATTATTTATTTACACTTTGTCCTCTTATTAAATCTCACTCTACAATAACGAGCAGCGAAAGTAAATCTTCTCTGCTGCACACAGTGACGGACGAGAGCTCAACCCGTGGCACGTGTGCCTGGTTAGGACGTGTTTAATCTTTCACCTACTGAGGAGTGAAGCTCAGTGCTGGGGTTTGACTTCACTCACATTTTCTCTCTCTTGATGTTCATGAAAAGCCAAACTCTAAATGATTTTTGTTCACCGTACTTGCACTGTATTTGCCTCTTTTTTTGAAAATTTTTACAGAAATGACAAATATCTGTACCTTCCTGTGTCTACTGAATTTTAAAAGACTATATTAGGAACAGTGAAGGGAGTAGAGAAAAGGAGTGTGAAGTGACAGAGCTCCAGGCTGTGGCTGCAGCCGTCACATAGATTCTTGGAAGCTCTCTGACGCCTCCTGTGGAGCTGGAGCCTCGAGTGCAAACAAACAACAACGACTAGGACACGTCAGTGTGTGTGTGTGTGTGTGTGTTGCCACTGTATTTAACGTGTGTATACACACACACACCGTCCCTTTGCCCGTCTCAGTGACAGACAAAATGACAGTAAGTGCTCCTGCAGCTCCAACACTGGAATTAGGTGACGACGGACGATTACGTTTCACCTTCAGAAAGAGAGAACTAAGTGTCCGTGTGTTCTGTTTCCTGTTGGACCAAAAGCATCAGCACCATCAGAGTCGAGCGGTTTACGGAGAAACCTTTTGATGTGAAAAGACTGCATTTTGTCTGGTGGCACTCAATCATTTTCCTACTTTGAAAATGTATCATTTTGGGTTTGCAGTTAAAAAAAAACATTCATCAATCGTCAATAGTAGGACCAAAAAAATAGAAACATCAACTTTCTGTTCCTTTATAGAAATGTTTGTTTACTTCTGACAACCTCAAAAAGAGTTTACGAGAGAGTTTTATGACTGACTTCAAAATCAATCTGACCAGGTGAAAATCGAACACATTTGTCGTCCAGGTCAAAGGTCATTTGATGTGCTGTGACAGTTGACCCACCTGGGTATTTTAAACAGCGCTCTCATTGGATGAAGGTCAGAGAGAGGCGGGTCTCCATCTCCCAGCTCGATGGCGGTGATGCCCAGAGACCAAACGTCACAGCGAGCGTCGTAGGTTGAGTCCAGCTGCTGCTCACAGGCGATGACCTGCGGAGGGAAATAAACCGAGGGTCAAAGTTTCCTCAAACATCAGCAGCGAATGTTACTGTTGTGACATTTAAACCCACAACGACAAAGTCACATCTCCAAAAAACTGGGACCAGGATTTGGAACCGGTTCTATTCGAACCATTGGCCTTTTAAATAACGCGAGGAATGATCTCACACACACACACACCAGTTCTATTCAAACCAGTGGCCTTTTGAATAACGCGATGTGATCTCACACACATACACACACACACACCAGCTCCAAGTCAATCTACTGTATCCTGAGGGCAACATGGCTTCCAATCAACAACATAATTCATCTGTGAGAGGATGACATGTGTTCACATCAACCACCCACACCGACACACACACACGGACACACACACACTGTAATTGGTCACCCAGCCCCCAGTGGGCATATGCAGTAAAATCATCACCAGATTAGTAAAACAATCCAACACTAGTGTACACACACACAGTCACACACCTACATGTGAAAACAAACGAAACCAGATGTTAACGCAATTGTTTTGTTTTTTTGGTGACTTTCTTCACAAACATTAATTAACGTTGATTCTTTTTGAAAACACAACGATTCGACGCTTCACTGTCTAACGGACACGCATGTCGTCTTACCTACACAGCACCAAAAGATTTAAAAGCTGCTGCCAGCGTTAATCCACAGAGGGTAATAATATAATCCAGAATATGAAGGTCTGAACTTCATCAGTAAAAACCAACGCGACCTTCGATCCTTGTGGCCGACCCGGAGGAGCCTCGGCAACAAAGACGTCCCGGCCTGTGACTCCAGTCTTTCCTTCAAACATCTCAGCGATGAGAACTTCGTACTCAAATGAGATTAAAATCCTCCAGATCCGGATCCGTCAGGCCCCAATTATTCTCACGTCAAATTTGCAAAGTATGCAAACCTCCCAGATGGGAACATGTGCAACGTTAATCTGTGGAGGTCAAATGATCAACAGAGGGGTGTAATGGGTCAAAGAGCAGGGGTCGCAACCCGGCCGTGCTGCATCCTGGGATACAGTAGTGAATTAATAAGGTAATAATCTAATTTAATCTCAGTCTCAGTGTTTGATGTTGAGGTTATTTAATTGTTACCAGATATATATATATATATTTAATTAATAATAGTCGGTACTGAAAATATCATCAGTCAAACTTAACTTTATACAGCAGGGAATGTCACCCCTCTTGTTTGTGAATAAAAATATTAAATAATAAAAAATGATTAAAAAAGCATATTAAATCAAATATAAATAAATACAGATTTATTAAAAATATATATATTTATATAAAGATCCCCATTAATTCTAAATTTTAAGAATATATTTTTTACATTTTAAAATAATATTAAAGATAAATAAAAATCTAAATATAGTCCAGTCCAGTCCGGTGCAGTATAATCCAGTCAAACGCATCCCAATCTAATCTAATTTAATTTAATCTAATCTATTTTGTGTTTTCATGTCACTTTGTGTTTTCTTCTCATCCTTCTTGCTACTGTATTTCTTTTTTTTGTTAGTTTACCTCTGGAGCCATCCAGAAGGGCGTTCCTACAGACGTGTTCCTCCTGAGGCGAGTGTTTGTCAGCTGAGCTGAAACACCTGCAGAAAATGAGGAGAAAAATAATAATAAGAAAAAAATAAGACACGACATCCACTTTGGGTAAAGTCTCTGAGCGACTTTGACGACATTTTTATATATTTTTTTTTACTTTCATCTCAAGTTGACAGCGGGGTGAAGCTGAGCTTATGGAATCCTCAGCGCCCCCTGTACTCTGCTGATGGAGCTGTCAGCAGCTTGGACACGCTCACATGCTGCTTGGCTTCTCTCCCACCTCTGCCTCACACATGATAGATTGCTTTGAATTACAAATTCCTGAAGGTGATTTTTTTTTAGCCGGACATTTCAAGAACAGCATTTGAATACAGTTCAGCTGGAACTGGGCTGCAGATACAGATGTCACGTGACTTATCGTCTCAGGTTTGGTTTGAAAGGGACGACAGGCGGAGAATTCAGCACAAATACGACCGCGGTGACGTGTGTGTGTGGTGGGGGAGGGCGGGTGCGACTTGAACATGCTGACCCACACACCCGACTCCAGAGCAGTCCAGACAAATCAGTGTTACACCACATGCTCATGTGTCCTGAGGGTCGGCTCCCGCATGAAAGGAAGTCGACCGGGACGACGAAGCGGAGACTCGGGGGCAGAAGATGGAAACCAACAAACCAGTGGTGATCTGCCGCTGCACCACATGACGCTGCTCTTCATTCTGCAGAACCGTTCACTCTCGCCTCCTCAGAATCATCTATTTGACCCGACTGGGCCACAGTCTGAGGCTGTGACATCGGTACAGCCCACAGTCAGAGTTGTGTTTTTTCTTGGTGATGACTTCTACCTCGTTTTGTTTCCGTCTTGTGTTTGCGCTGCTAATATAAGGGTGGAAACAGATATATTTTCTAATGTATTTATTCCTGGATAATTAAGGCCGGTGGTGAAAATGCTAATCTGGAGATAGAGACGGGGGAAAAAAACTGCTGGGCAAGCAGGCAAACAGTTCCATGAAGTGAACATCAACAGGGATTAGCATCATGTGCAGGAGGGGTGTGTGTTTTATATATGCCGCCCACACTGCACTGCACTGTAACACATCAGCACACAGTGGTGACAACAAACTGGCAGTTTGACATCAATGCAGTGAAACACAGTGGTTTAAACTACTGTTAATGCAGGCAGCTCTCAAACTATGGATCGTGTACTACTGGTGGTACTTCGGCTGCTTCTAGTGATACACAGGAGGTGTAAAATATGGCTACATACATATATACGACACAGGAGGTGTAAAATATAAATACATACTTATATATATATATATATAACTGTATATATATTAACAGTATGGAAATACTGATGGAAAAACTGCTGGGCAAGCAGTGCGGAGGAAAACACTTCTGTGATATATACATATATATATATATTTACACACATATACATGTTGTGTATATGAGTGTGTGTCATGTCAGGGTAGAGAGACATGAAGATCCTCTCATCAAAGCTGTCACAGCTCCTCTCTCTCTCTCTCTCTCTGCTACAGTACATTAGCCCAGAGTGGAGCCTGGTGGGGACACACTTCATAATCATCACACAGATAAGGCTGTCAATTAGAATATTCATGAGGCTGTGTGTATTTTAGATCAGTCTCTCCCTCCTCTCTCTCTCTCTCTCTGGTGATGAGTCACTGCCACAGGACAAAAATAATAACCTCAGCGTGACCCCCCCCTCCGTCCTACAACAGCGCCCCCACTCCACCCCCCACAGTATTTAACATTTGACACGGGTCTGGACAGTCATTTTTCCACTATTTCTTTGTCATCCAAAAACAACTTCTTTTTTTTTCTGCATCATTTTGAAACGATATTTTTAGAAAACCATCACCAGTGGGAGCATTTTCATTTCGTACTGGCAGCATTTCTCTTTTTTTTTTTTTTTTTTTTTTTTACAAATTTTCCCCCCCCCCTGAAATCAACCCTTTCCAAAACTTTTTTTTAANNATAATTGACTTGTTGGTTTTATGTAAATTTCATTATAAACTCTAGTTTAATCCATGTGTTGGTGGAACAACAAAGCTCCACCTCTGTAGGTCAGCTGCAATAATGAGTTCAATGATTCAGGTTTGTGTCGAGTGTTGAGGCCTACGAGGAAAACCGTCTTTTATTTATTCTCATATTCACTCTATGAAGAGATGATAACGAGATTATTCAGAAACAACATCTTTATAATTTGGCACGGTTGGTTTAATCTGCATATACTGTATGTCAGAAACACTGTAAACATAGTGCAGTAGTGAAGGCTTTGGCAGAAACAGAGATGGAACTGCTGGTAAAAAAATACTGGAAAATGTCATTTTAATTAAAAGATATAAAGGATTTATTTCCTCCACGTTATAAGTCCATAAATACAGAGAATTAATTAAAATCTGTTTTTAAACCGGGTTAAAAAAACGATTTAATTAATTATTATTTTGACTTCTTCATTTTCTGATTCTTTTTTTTTTTTGGCTAACCTTTTGCTACTGTGTCCTGCTGCCAACATTGAACAACTTTTTATTTGTTAAATTAGCTTTCAGCTATTTCTGATTCGAGGTTTGAATATTACACTTTTTTACATAATTTTTAGGTTAATTATTTTTGTCATTAGTTGTTTATTCCTTCAATATTGATTGAAGTCTTGGTCCTATGTAATTATTTGTGATATTTCCTATTAAATTTGAAGCTATTTTTGTGTAAAATTTAATAATTCTATTGATGCAGTAAAACTACTTTTGTTGTACTTTAATTCCCAACCATTTAGGTATGGTTCAGCTAACCCTTATATTGAAGCAGTCAATTTGGTAACGTTCAAGTAAAAAACATGTTGTTTCCAAAATGTTTTTATTTATAGTTTCTGTAATAATCATGGAGACTAGATTGACTCTGTTTAACCACTGATTTCTGTTTATTTTGTCTATTTCTTGGCCAACATTTAGCTACGTTTAAGCTAACCTTTAGCTGCTGGTAACTACGCATTATTTTGTTTTTTTGTCAAAGCATGGAATGTTTTACAAACAGTCTGTCTGAAACTGTGTTTTGCATCTGAAACAGCAGTATGTACAGTATGCAGTACATGAAAGTGTCACAGTAAGTGCTGCAGCAGTGCAGGGTTTTCTCTGGGTTTAATATTTAATTTGATCAATTTGGCTGCTATAACGTGGAGGAAAAGAAAACAGTCTTTAATGGAATTTTTTTTTGTTTTTTTTTTTTTTTTGCGTCTCACCATAATTAAAATAATGTCAGAAAATGACAGAGAATCTCCTCTGGAGGTGATGAGTGGCTCCTGCGTCACATGAGCTGCGACACAGTCGGGGTCTTAAGTGATTCCATTCATTTCCGTCTCCTCTTTTACATTTAAAAGCTTTGCACTTTTCTACTTCAGGCTTAAAAAGGGGCTTTTAGGAGAAGGCCACAATTAGCAGTCTGAATTCACACACACACACACTCACACACACACAAACACGCACACGACTGGTAGATTTTACATCAAATGAAAACAGACATCTGTTTTGTTTTGTTTTTTTGCTGTCCTCTGTGATTCATCTTCTGGAAATGTTAAGAAAACACTTTTTCGCAAGCGTGACATCCAGGAACTACACTCTGCTGCACAATGTTTGATTAGGAAAACTCCAGAAACAAATCTGGACTAACACTCAAAACAAACTTAAAGCAACAACGTTCACCGCAGCAGCTGCTGTTGTGTGACAGAAATGATGGGATGTAATGGCAAAAATCTACAGCGTATATCTACGATCTACCGCCCTGTCACGTTGTGTAAACATTGTCCAGCTTTTCCAAGAAGATAATTAGCGACAGGATTTATTTGTCCAGCGGCAGAAGGTAATGGCTTTGACCCTCTTCTGTTGAATGGAGCCATAATGTGATTTTCACTGATTAGAGGAGGAGAACGAGGAGAATGGGAAATAAGGAGGGGACGAAATGTGGATACAGGACTCCATTAGTACCAACAACACCGTGTTAGTTTTGTTTTGTTTTGTTTTTTTCTAAAAATATAGAAATAATTCCATTCAAAAAAGTGCATTGTTGCATGTTGTGACGTGGACAGTTGTAGAGATATAGTAACCAGGAATATCCTACTTCATGTAAAGAATGTAAACAATAGTATTTCTCCCAAAGTATTTTAAGTTTAGTTATGTATTTATCAACATGGCAACAATGTGCTAATTAAATATAGCAATAACTATGTTGGTTTATGAGGTTTCTTTGAAGATGAGGACATACAGTAGCTGTATATATTATGCGTATAGCTCCATCTGCAGGGGAGAAGGAGATCTACATGCTCTATGTTTACAAACAATGTCCCAATGGTGGCATTGCTTCAAGTGGCTTCACGTGGTTCTATGGTTAAGATATTTTCTTTAAAAACAATATTTTTAAAAATCATGCTGTCCCTTCACTGGAAGGTGGTGTCAGAATAGAGCTGCACTGCTGTTGTAAATTTAAAATGTGCTTTTTTTAATGTATTTTCTGCAGTATATGTCTTAAGGCTTCTATCACTGCATATTTTCTGGACAATGTTTCACTTCTTTCTTGGTGCGTACATACCAAAGTCCACCAGTTTGACGCCCCCTTGTGTCGTCAGCAGGATGTTGTTGCCTTTGATGTCTCGGTGGATGGTGTTGTTGGTGTGCAGGTGTTGGAGGCCCTGCAGAGAAGACGAGAAGAAAACACTTATATTTTCATCCAAACACCTGCATGCAGTGGAAGTTTTTACTCAGGAGGAGGTTGTTTCCTCCACTCCCTCCTCTTCCTCCTCCTCCTCCACTACAGTATCTTACCATAAGGGCCTCGTGCAGGATGTAGCCAATGATGCTTTCGTCCATCCTGTCCCCTCTCCTCAGCATGCCTTTGGCCAGATCTGTCACCGAGCCTCCGTTGCAGAGCTGCAACAACAGCATCAAAGACGAGGAGGACGAGAGAACATTAGCATTAGTCAGCACTTACACCTCTCCCAACACAATATGGCCGCTCCCCGTCTCCGAACATCTGGGACATCTGAAATATGCATAGGCGCTTCAGGAGGCGAACAAAAAAAAAAAAAAGAAAAACTTTTTGATGGTGAGATTACAAAAGGACGCTCAGCATAATTCTGCCAGATCTGCAGCGGCTTATCTTTCTCCAGCAGCTTAGTGGGAGGTGGGAGTCGTGTCCAAAGAGAGAATGGGAGTCAGTAAAGAGGATTTAATCTGAGCTGTGATGACGAAGGAGGGTAAATATTTAAGACGCACAATACATCGTTAAACTAAGTTCGGCCTGTTACGATTCCGCACAAAGCCAAAGTAAAGACTCCAGGAATAACTCTACCGTCCTGGTCTTTGTCTCCAGTCCTTTTCTGATCGTTATGTTTAGAGAATTTCTTCCCTTTGTCCACGCAACGACAAATTATTATTTCTTTGGGTACAGCCAGTGCTGTGTCTGAGGACATAACATTTTTAAATATTCTAAAGTCTCACAAAACATCATGACAACATACGTCTGTTTTACCTGTATAACTATACAAACTGCCTGAACCAACGTTTAAAAAAAAAACACAAAATCCCAGCCCGGTCCAGGAAGTGTTCAGTGATGTTCTTTAAGAGGCTTTCAAAACTGGAACTGACTTCAAGATAAATACGCAAGTATATTTTGACTGTGACCTACTTTCTGAAAACTATTTGGAGAATTTTCTTTGATATTTATACATAGTAGTTGTGTGTATGTTTTTCTTTTTGTTGCTTTTTTTCTGTCGTCTGCTGCATTTAGACTGGGACTCTATCGGCAACAGCAATCCCGTCTGGAAAATTACAGAAAATTACCCCTAGAAGGTTTCCAAGGCAACCAGCATAACCCATAATTTGGGCCCGTCTTTCTTTAGAAGATGCCAGAGCTGTACAAAGGGGGGAATAAAGGGGGAAGGGGTGAGCATTAAGGTATTGCTCGCGGTGAAAAAAAAAGGCTGAACATGAAATTGTACATTTCTGCATGAGTGCAGTTGGTAAACACTGTGTGTGGTAAAAGACGGGATCGACACACACTTGGTCTGCAGTGATGACAACATTATAGCATTTCTTCGTCTTCGTTTTCACTGCAGCTGAAGATGTTTGCTGCCAGGCAGGGATTTTCCATTTCTGGTTTTCAGTCTTTATGTGTTCTATAATTAAACTAATTCACTTCTCTGATAGACTCGAAGCCTAATCAGTGTGTGTGTGTGTGTGTGTGTGTGTGTCAGTCCCCTGCAGCGACTGTACTGATGTCAATGTGCAGCGTGAATCTGAAAAGGTCACAAATACATCATTTCTGCAACACAGTATTGACACAACTGGTAATTCTCCATGCACATTCACGCAGACAAATTGAATAAATGGAGTGAAGTTGTTGCTGCGCAGTATTCTTTTCACCAACGTGGTTTTACAGCTGCTACTGTAGAGTAACTTTGCTGTTATTTTACTGTATATTAAATGTAGCTGAATGTGCTCTGCGGGCAGGAAATGCTGACTGGTGCGAAGAGCCACATTGTCAAACAGATGATATTTGTGCTGAAATGACCAAACTCTTTACTCTACACGCAGCTTGTCTGCTTGATAAAGTCCATCTGTGATGCCGAAGATAAACCACAGGAAGCTGTTAACGCTATAAAACAGAGCAAATGTAAACGCTGTATAATTGTTATCTTTTTAACTGTTTCCAAACTGGAGCCAGGATTTTTTTTTATTATTATTTATCCTTCTGGAATTAGCCTCTCAGCTGTTCTTGTTATTGCTACTTTTCTATTATATTAAGTATTTTTAAGGATATTTAGCAATTTCTAGATGTTTTGCCCATGTTTTTTGTTTGCTTTTATGGAGTTTATTTATGTTTAGTAAACTTTGCCAACAACAATGTAACTGTAGTCTGTAGTTCTAAATCCTCTTTGCTCTTTTTTTTTTTTTTTTGAAAGTTCTTAAATCTTTCAACATTTTCCGACCTCGTCTTAGACTTGTCTGGTTGAAAGCCATTCATTTTCTTTCACGCAAGAAATATTTCCAGTTCCAAGGTTTGCAATGACATTTGAGCCCCGTGAGCCGGTGCCAGACGGAGACGTTCAGTTTGTCCTTCCATGCATGAGATGCTGCGGAGTCCAACAAGTCTCTGACCTTGAACAAGCAGCGGCAGTACACTGGTATCTGTATCGTGTCTCTTTATCAGTCTACCTGTCCATCAGGAGCTCACAGAACTGCTGCTGCTGCAGGATGCTGTAGCTGCTGCACGGGGACGTTAATCACTTCTGCTTCTCTGCCGCTGCCTGACAAAGTGCAGTAAAGCGGAGAAAAACGCCGAGCTGAGTCTGACGTCAGCTGCCACCATAACGCCTGTCATGGCTGAATTTAACATGGCAGAAACGTATTAATAAGAGTTGATGTGTCCCAGATTAAGCTGAGCTAAATGTTAGCACTCCTAGCGCCACCATTGCAGCAGAGTTTTCCACCGTGCTGCTCGACCTACGCATTAATCTTACAAACTGTGATAGCATCTCCACAGAGTAGACACAAGACAATAAAATTTAGGTTCATTTGTCTGAGATTCAGATCAGAGATATTGATTACAAAGGTTTTATCGCAACACATCACCGAAGCTAAGACATTTGTTCAGGAAATGTTAAAAACACAGCTCCATATAACTGTCCTCCTCCTGGACACATACGTCTTTGAAATGGAATGCTGTCTGGGGGTAACGGATGGATGGAATGTTTCTGGTTATTTATTTTTTAAATTTTGGGCAGTTTCTATGCACAGCAAGCAGAAACTAACCAAGAGTTTTTCAATAAAGAAGTCTTCATCCAAGACCAAGAGAAAGCCTAAAATAAAAAAAGAGGTGCAAACATTTGGTTTCTCTGAGAATAGAACCCAGGACTCTCTGCTTTCTGCTTCCAAGCCTGGCGTGCTAACCGCTAAACTATGGAACCGACTAAAAGAACTCTCCATCCCTAGGTGGGCTCAAACAGCCAAATGCGCTAACCAATTGCGCCACAGAGACTGTATCAGTCTACTTAGTCATTGACAAAGAGTAATCTGAATACATTGGACAGTTACTGGCATAACAAATGAGGTCAGGTGTTGGATCAGTCATGTAAATGAAAGCAGTCGATCAAAGACGTGGGAAAGACGTGGATGAAACAGAATTAAAGATGAAACAAACGGGTGGGTTAGCCATGGGGAAAAAAACTAAAACTTCCTGTTTACAATACACAGGTACTGATTTACAAACCGTTCCCTATAAAAAAAAATCTCACATTTTTTGCTAATAATAATCATGTCTGCGTTAAGTATTACATATTTGTAAAACTTAGGATTAGCATAAATAAATACTGTCTATTTTAAATGCTCACAAAGCACCTAACCAGTGTGTGTGTGTGTGTGTGTGAGAGAGAGAGAGAGTGTGTGTGTGTGTCTCAGTGACACAGAATGGAGCGTCTCCAGAGAGAAGCACTCTCATTGTTACTGTGGCCTTATCACTTACACAGCCATAATGGCCGAGGTGTCTGCTTTCGGCCGCTGTTTATTGAAAAGCCTGAACAAGGAAAAACCATTTTAAGCCCCATTGTGAATTAATGACTGGCAGAGGTCAGGATTGGACTGGACATGGTCAGGAGAGAGTGCCCGTCAAAGAGTCCGTGTGATGACAAAGACAGAGGACGAACTGTTCACAGTCAGGTGGTTTTAAACATGTCTGACTGCAGAGGAAACGATGGGAGCGAGCGCCGTATCACTTGTAATTAACTACAAACAAAAGTATCTAAGTAAGTCATATTTGCAGCCAACTGGCAAACTTAAAGAGTATGGAAAGTCGAAAGTCAGTGATATATTTACAGTCCTCGGAAAAAGTTAGTTTAAAGATGCCTTTTTGATGCATCACTGTTTTAAGTTCAGACTCGGGGTATTTTTGACCTGTATTCAACGTGGGTTCTTTTTCTTTATGGCCCAGTAGTTCTGCGCCCCATACTTTTGGACCCACTGGCTTAAGACAAGCTGACTGAATGTAGTTTTGTTCCGTTTGCTTTTTCTTTATTTGGTCCTATGTCTTATTTTTAAAAAGAAAGTTGTTTCCAGTAACAGTGGAGTTTAGGCTCAAACAAATGTGTGTTCTATCTAACACTAGGAGGCAGTCACTCTTCAACTTCACATAATAGATAATGAGATTCATCTCTGATTGGATGAGGCCGACTCTCCGGATGGAACATGGAAGCTACACAAATGAAATGTGCATCTAAATCAGGTTTTCATTCCCAATTAGAGAGGGGGAAAAAAACGTCCTTCCATCATCTTCTATCTTTGAAGTATTTTTGAGCTGAATTAGAGCCTCATTCATGCTCCTCTCTGCCCACATCCGCTCTCGTGGACGAGCGATGCGACGACATAGGAAAAGCCAAAAGCTCGCCAATGAGTCGAGTGAGGGTCCTAACAAAGTAAAGGGAGGCAATTTGTGTGGATTCAGTTCATAATGAGAGGTCGCTGGCAGAAAAAAGCCTCCTCTCAGCAGAAGTAAAGGAGGGAAAATTGCAGTTTTAGAGAAGGAGGGGCAGTTTCCATGGTGAATGACCACATCACGCACAGCCTTCCTGGCTTTTCACAGCCAGAACCTGCATCTACTTCAGAGCACACACACACACACACACACTTCAATCCACATACACATTCAGACACTGCTGGGCACTGATTTCAGACTCAGGAGTAAACACCTGCTCTCAAAAGCTGGTTGCATCCTTTTGCAAGGGAAATTGAAAATGCAAAACTCAAACAAGTAAAAGAGGAACAGACATTCAATCTTTGTATTATTTAATTCAAAAACCTGTTCTGTCCAAAGTCACTTTTGACTGTGTGACTTGTGAAAAACGTGTTTTAGCCTTGCATGACTTAAGTTCAGAAATATTTTTGGCTAATTTGAAGCATATTTTAGGAGATTTTGCAAGGTATACTTGGCTAACTTCATCACCATTTTCTAAGCTAACTTTAGTTATTTTTAAGTGTGATTTTTTAAATAATTTTTATTGTTTAAACTGTAGTAACAAGACTATAATGATTAAAGAAAAATCTTTCTTTTTTTCTGTCTGTTGAACTGGACTGTTGAGCACCTCCGACTGTACATGAAATCTGAGCAAAGTCCCTTCACAAAGTTCAGGTCAGTGATGAAAAGTGAAGGGAAACCAAAGCTGCAGAGGCGAAAACTATCTACTGGGTTTGCATAACACTGCAGCTGTTGATGTAAAGTCCACTAAAGCTTGGATTACAACCATTATGGACACCACGTCCTGACACTGCTGTACCTCAGAACGAAAAGAAAACTACAGGAGCAAACTACTAAAAGGTTAGGCTAACGCACGCAGTCAAATATAATTAAAAATAATCCCAGAAATAACTATAAATCAGTCAATATAACAAAAATATTTTTTGTTTATCTCTTAAGTTGCTCAACATCAACTTTTTATCTGAGAAAAAGAAACTTCTACACACTATGACTCATCACCTCCTGCAGTAAATCCAACAGTTGGTGGTGCAGTCAACCAAGAATCACCTGAAAAAGTCAGATCCTGACTGAGGAGCCAAAACACCAACGCTGTCACTTCCTGTTTAATCAAAGCTCCACAGGTTTTCTTTTGGTTTTTATCGCACGTCTCCAGGTTTTTAAAGTCTTCAGTTCTTAAAAAACAAAACCCCACGCAATTACATCACAGTCTGCACCGTGTCAAACTCTACAAACACTCCATCACCTGAGTTTGACCTCAATTACATGTTTGTTTTGGACTTGACATTTTACAAAAAGGACTGCGACAGGAAATGAAATAGTACAGATAAGGAAGTGGGGAGAGAAAACAGTCGCAGCAACATCAGTGTTTTTACACAAAGTTTTGACTTTACTTCCATTCACTTATGAGTTCCATCTGATGCTGATTGTGCCGTCAGTCAAAGATCCAGACCATGTCCACATGTTTTTAGGGCTGAAGGTGAAGCAGACTCAAAGTTCTCTGCCACTATTTTATTCTGTACTTTTGTCTACTAATCTAATTGTTCATGCGGTCTTGACCATTGTTTCCCAAAGAGTGGGTTGCGACCCTCAGGTGGGTCACAAGAGGGTTTTATTTGGGTCGTCTCGCATCATGTTTCCCAGGAACTTACGAATAATATCTATTGACTTGCAAACATTTTATCTTAGCATAGTCTAAGCTGACCTTTGACTTCTGGCACATCTTTGCGGCTAACTGTCCTGCGAACAAATCCCTCAGATGGCCTCTAGGTGAACACCCTCACTTCTCACAGTGGCTTAAAGTGTAACATAATCCTCAACCTGATTGGTTTAGTCTCCGTATAGACCAGACATGGTTACATGATGTACAACTGCACCTTCAGTCTGCGCGTAAACAGTCAGCTAGAGCTGAGCTAGCTTACAGGTTAAGTTTGCTTTTGGTCAACTATGACAAAAAACAAAAATGGAGAATGTTTTCTTTCTATAGCTTTGCTTTTTCAGGACTAACAGGTGACCAACTTTTAAACCCAGAAGACCAAGCATCTCACCTCCAGAACGAGCCACAGTTGATCTCCACATTTAACATCCTTCTTGTAGTACATCCCGTAGAACTTGACAACATTGGAGTGGTCCGAGAGAGCTTTGAGGATGTTGTACTCGGCCTCAATTTCCTCATCGATGTCCTGAAAAACAAGAGTTCTTTGATTTATAAAAACATCTCTATCATGTGCATATATATTTATATATAGTATGGTAAAAAAAATAAAATAACCCTACACATAAAACTACACTTTTTGAAATGTTCCTCTACACCTGAATGTTTCCTGTACACAGTACTGAGAGGTTTGATACCCCACACTACCATGAATAAATGAATAAAGCTATGGCTAGTAAACAGTTAGCATTCGTTAGCTGAGTGTAAAACAAAGATGACTTTCCATTTATGGGGTTTTTACGCTAGGCTAAGCTAACAACAGAACTGAAAATAAAGTAAAAACTTTTCATGAAAAAGTGAATATAAATGTATAGGTGAGCCATGGCTTTGTTCTACTTTTTATTGATGCTACATTTTATGACGTGGAGCCTATCATTTTCAGTGTAGGCGAAGAAGAGCCAGTCCTGTTTTAATTACAGTAATTAGATGAAAACCTTTCACTGTATGCTCTATGAATGTTTACAGAATATCATGAGTCTGTGAGATCTATTGTTGTCTTGCAATGACATTTTTTAGATAAATGTTGCAATTTATTTTGTTTGTTTTTTATCTAATAGAAATTCATGAAACCGTCACCTCGGAAAAATAATGGAAATGATTTTCACAAATAACAACAACTGAAGACTTTGAACCTTACATGAATTGGGTCCAGTATCTTCACAGCTGCTTTGCTCCCATCAATATTATTCAGCACCTTGTAGACTTTTCCGTACGTCCCTTTCCCTATGGTTTCGATTATTTCCCAGGTGTCAGTGGGGTCTGGGAAGCTGTCAAAGACAATGGATTTCCCTGATTGTGGAAACATCTTCATGAGAGATCTCCTGGAGAAGAAAGAAATAAAAAACAACAACAAGCACAATAAGAATAAGTGTGGAAGAGGTAAATCAGGTTAGCACAGCTAGAATGTATGGTTTTAAATCAATTATTTAAAAGAAAATAAGTTTATTTTGAAAGGGTATTTTCTTTGTTTTACAAGAATTAAAAATGTAAAAAAGATTAGAGTCTCAGACTATACTGGAATGTTCTAAATACTATTCAAAACATCGGTATTATGAACACACAGACCTTTGAATATCCTGAATTTAACTTTGGCTCTGTTTTTCAAAGTAAAAGCACACAAAGCACACTCATCAAAGCTGCAACAATATACAAAACAAAAGAACAAACTTACATATTTTTCAAAACTAAACAAAGGCCATTCTCTTAAAATGCATTAGTCCATTTGGGTGTAAAAGGTGAGGCATGGCAGCAGCAGCATGTAGGTAGACTGCCCTGCTCAGGCCAAGAGTGTGACCCAGAGAGGAGGAGGAGACAGAGCAGTGGGAGGAGCTAACGGGCTAATCTCACAAGTTATTCCTCAGCTCTGAGGCTGCCAATGGAGCCATCTCTACGTGGTTGGAGATACAGTGGGATTAGTGGGAATTAGCCTCTGCAGCTACGTGACCTTTTGCCCACATAGAAGTCAATTCATACACAGAAAATGTAGCACTTGGAATAATAATAATATTTAAAAAATATTAAAATAATTTGTCAAATAATAACAGTTTTGACTTCATTTGACTAATATTCAAAATTGGAGGATTTCTCTCTTGTATTTTCTAATCTTACACATTTTCTCTACTACTGTTTATGTTTTGTGTCATGTTTACACAAGTGAAAGTTGTTCAATCTGATCTCCATAAAATAAAAATATTCCATTTTAGTTTTTTTGATTGATTGAACTATCCTCATAATTATTTTAATAAAAGCAGCTGGAGGAGGTTTTACAGTGAAAAGTCAACACACACACAGACTGCACACATTATTTCCCGCTGATGCCGTGATGCATTTACTGTTCATGCGGAGATATTGAATTCCTTTACATGCACACGTGTGGAGACGGTTGTGTCTAATGCACAGCTCCTCACTAACCCACAGACGTCTTTAATAAAACATCAGCAGCTCCGTATTTGACAACACTGACTCACTGTGACACACGAGACGACAGGGTGAAACCTAAGGACCAGCACTGGACACCTTCAAAAAGGGACACACACACACAAGCTCAGACCCCTCAGGATACACCGATTGCATGTGTGTGTGTAGAGTTAACTAACCTTGTGTGTCCTAAAGCATTGGCTTCCTGTCACTATTTGTTAGCTGCAGACGGTTGGAGCCTCAACCACAGTCTTTATAACAGTGAACTCTATTGTCAAATGAACACATGCAGCTCAACTGTAGTTTTGTAGAGGGAGAAATGCCGGCAAGTGCTGATAAACGAGAGCTCTGGGGATAAATATTCAACTCAGACGTGTGAGCGTTTCCAGGAAATGTTCGTTTGGCAGAAACCAGTAAACTGAGCAGGATTAAACCTGCGTTGGTTAAGGTTTCGACTCTGGGTTGGCACAAAAAGACCTCAAGTCCACGAGCCAAAGGTATCAGGACACAGAGGAGTCAAAAAGCACAAGACTTTCACCAAAACCCAACAAACACAGAGAGGTAAGCAGTCACACTAAACCACAGATCGGTTCTAGTTCTGGTGACGCTTTAAAAAGTAGAAACAAATGTAGACAAAAGGTGATGAGTACAGCTTCAGTGCTAGCTTAACCGTTAACACCAAAGGCTAGCTCAGAACTAATACATACTTTGTAATTTAAACCTAAAAAAAAAACAAAAATCTTCCAGTTTTAAATGTTGCCAGGTTTGAGATTAATTTGTTCTCATTTAAACTTTTAAAGGTTGCCAGGTTTGAGATTAATTTGTTCTTAATCTTGAGTTATATTTGAAAAAGGCATTATGGGATTTTTTAAATTTTATTTAGCATTTTCTACCTTTAGGTTACAATGAATGATTTTGTTTCTGTTTGATTTCTGACACATGTTGTGATACTTTTCACTATACCTTCATGTATAATTGGACGAGACTTTAGCTGTTAGCTTTAGCTTTTACCCTACTCTTATTGTAGCTGCTAGATGCTATTATTTTAGCTAGTTTCTTTGCTATCCTTTTTTATTTATATGCTATCCTTAGTTATTTTGTAATTATGTAATAATGACGTAACATAAAAGTGCATACACATAAAAATAAAAGGCATAGAAAATCTATGGTTTTTATATACATTTAAAAAAAAACTCACAGTAGAAATTTTAAACAACTTTTTAAATACAGATACAGTGTTCTACCCCTGACCTTTACATGGCTGCTGATCGATGTAAACAGATACAGTGTACATTATCAGATTAGCATGTACATTGACACACTGAGACACACACAGAGGTAAACAAACTGCTGCAGTCAGAGCCACTCTCAGACTTTGTGCACATTAGAAAACCAAATGAAGTATCGTGACTCGTGTTTTGAAAGGCAAATAGTTCCAAACATCACGGTACTCACGCTTTTCTCCTGTGCATTTACATGCTGGCTTTCAGCTGTGAGTGATGGCACTGACAGTGCAAGTTGTTCCACTGCCGTGTATTGTGTATCAGAAGTTAGAATGGAACTCTATCTACTGAAGTTATTATGGGGCTCATCAGTTTAAGTAATTAGTTTGAACATGAGGATGAGTTCTGTGGCTGGCCCGCGGCCGAGGAGACTGATAGTGTCATAAATTAGCCTGAGAGGACGAGCTAACAGGAGCAGCAGGAGCAGTGAGGAGCAAGTCAGGTGGAACAGGCCATGACTGCATGGGAGCATCGTTTAGCAGTGTCCCATTACAGAGGCTGGGCCGCTGCTGCTGCTGCTGCTGCTGCTACTGCTGCCGCTGCTGCTGCTACTGCTGCTACTGCTGCCACCGCCAATGTCAGATCATCAGATGGTGCATTTTTGAGTATATTCAAATTATTGTTAATGTTTTCCATAAATGATAGATCAGGGGTTCTCTAGTGACTTTATTTTATTTGTATACAACTTTGTTTAAGGAGACAGAAGTAGAACAGCTGAACTTGAGATAAAATAAATATGAAAAATGAAAAAAATAATAATTTTGTTTTTATATCTTTTTGTTTCTGTAAAAAATGTAAAAATACCTATTTTTGAAATTTATATTCTATTTCATATATACCTCTATATTTATACCTACCCATACATATATTTGTATATATATGTATGTACGGTTTGATGGATGCGTTTGCAGCAACTGTTGGAGCCATTCATGTTTCTAATGACTTCTATAATAATTAAAACAAATCGAGTGAAATGGAAAATTAAAAGGGAGAAACTTCTTGGTGGAGCGTGTTTAAAATTATCCTTTTTTTCCCCCTCAAATGCTCGTTACCGCTGATTTGACCTGCCTCCGTGTACGTATGTTTGTTTGCATTAATAACACCTCGGATTTGAAAGAACACTCACAGCTCTTTAAAACTTTACATAATTACATCCCTTTAGCGAGCGGCAGCAGAAAAGTGAGATTTCATGCCGCTCCAACTTACTCTGTAAATTATTGATTCCGCTCAAACTGTCACAAACTAATTGCTCCGGCAGAGAAGCTATTAACGTGCGGCGGAGACAAGCAGATGGCTCAGTGATTGTTTAGCTGCAAACACTCACAGTCGTCTATCCATCAGACTGCTGCTATAAACATCACACTCCAAAGTTGTTCCATCAGTGAATCTCACTAATTATTATTGATACACGTCTATTTGGAACACACTAGGAAAGAAAAAAAGATGGAAAATGGTTTTAAAATAAAGACCACAGACACAAGGTCACAACACCAAGGGACACATGTTAGCTTACCATCTTTGGTGGCTATTTTTGGGGAATAATATTCTGTGCTTAAAAGACATTAATTTGGGTTTGACCTTATTTATTTATGTTAAACCAATTTTAGTTCATATTTTTATTTTATTTCCAGGCTTTTGAGCTTTCGATTTACAGCTAAATATTTAGATGTTCAAAAAAAGAGTCCTTGAAAAATGGAATTTCAATGGTTTCTTACATTTCAGTGCAACTCAGTTAAATATAGTTCATTCAGTGCCATAGAAACCTCACCATCCAATCAGGCCACTGATCCACCTTTACATCAACGGTAAATCTGGATCTTAGTGACATCACTGTCTAGACCAGTCCAGTGAACCATGCTGCTGTCATCAATGGCGATGACCCTCCACCCTCACCCCAACACTCCCACCACCTACTCACCCTCTTTATGGTTTTTTCACATCCACATCCTCCAGGCCTGCACCACTGCTGCAAACCAACCTCATTTCCTGCTCCATCGCTTTACAAATGAAGCCTAGGAAAATCCAAGGAGCGACTCCCAAGCATGCAGAGACACTGAGGGCCCTAATGGCCGTGTGATTAAAGTGGGCAAAGGTCCAGACACACGATTCCAAAGCCTTTATAGAACAGTGTAAAGACAAGATGAGTGATGGCTCACAGAAGATGGCCATGAATCAGGGCTGGACAGATAGTGTCTAACCTGGAAACCTGTTCACATGAAGGAGAGTTCATCTGTGAGTCGAAATATCAAATATAATAATGTTACACCGTATCTGATCAGGGATGCAAATAGTAAGTTGAGGGAGTACAACATATGTTTGCAAATACATTTTTTACTGTTTATATTTGTAGACATTTTTTTATGCAAACACGTGAATGCTGGGTGTCGTATATTTTCATGTCAAGAGTAATAGTTCCACAGTAGAACATTCTAATAATAATAATAAATCTTTCTACTAGCTGACCTCTCCCCAACATTCTAATAATAATAACAAATCTTTCTACTAGCTGACCTCTCCCCCCAACTTGTTCTGTTATGAGGTTCTAAAGGCAGCTCTGCATCACTTCAGTTGCATTACTGCCCCCTACTGGATCCGTCTCCACAAGCAAACTTTCCGACTTTGTCAGTTAAAGCCCAGGCCCTACAGTTTTTTAACTGAACTATTTTATTTTTGCATCCTAAAACACAAAACAAACAAAGCTGCTTTCAATGTCCTGCTGCATTTCCAGTTAACATTAAATATAAATCAAACGCAGTAATTTATTGGGTGCTATTCCAAAACTATTTTTAAGCATTAATCTATCCACACAGAAGTTTAAAAAATAACGAGTTGTTATACCAGCTTTTTAGCTGCCTCCTTTTTTTCTGAGCTGAATTTTCTTCTGCTGCTTCATTTGTGAACAACAGGAAAAAAACAGCATAAAGTCTGCAGAGTAATTACATTGTTAAAAAATGAAGTGGTACTAGAAAGACAAGCAGCTCATTTAGCTTTAGCCGCTGAGAACATCCATTAGGCATTTCTATTACAAAACATGTCTTAACGACATAAACTAAGACCATTTTCTCCACTGAGACACAAATAACCAACAACCTGAACAAACCAATATATATATATATATATATAGAAACATATATATATATATATATATATGTTTCTATATATATATATATATATATATAGACACATATATATATACATATATATACACACATATATATATATATATAAACATATATATATATATATATATAGACACATATATATATACATATATATATATATAAACATATATATATATATATATATAGAAACATATATATATATATATATATAGAAACATATATATATATATATATATATTTACACAAGCCTAATTCACCCAGCTCAGAAATAATATAAAAACAAAGAGAAATACCATAACGTAGACAGGACTATGATACCAAACAGAGAAACATTGTCATGACCTACATTTCAAAGTGTGCGCTCGGGTAAATTAGAGCTTCATGGATGTATCTAGGAAGCAATGATAAGCTAATAATCTACCGCACAATCCCAATACCTCTTTAATGGACTGGTGATGTGCTGGTAAACACCACAGCTGTGAAAGTCACGGCCCAGCGGTCAGACACAATGGCGTCCACTCATTCATGGCAGCAGCTCCAGGCCTGTCAGACATTCACACCACGTACCTCCACGGCCACAATGGCCTCATCAGCAGCGTGATTCAATCAGTCTTCATAGACTGTGCCGCGTCCACAGGCAGCGACAATCACAGCCCCGTCTCCTCCGATGTCCTTGAAATGAGCCCTGATTTAGGTCTGATTGTGTCCAACCTCCTGCCAGTATTTTTAATATTCTACTCAAGTAGTATTACATGATTGATGCAGTGGACAGAGGTGGACGTTGTTTTGAGCGGTTGTGGTGGAAATATGTGGGCGTGCGAAAGGAAAACAATGATTTCATTCTCAGATCCTCCAACCATTTACATTAATGAGAAATGTTTTTAAAAAAAGTTGTTTCCAGAGTAAAGTGACATATAAATTCAATTAACCTGGTGACTGCAGAAGAAGAAAACGGCAGCACGATTTCAGTGCAGTGTCAGAAAGGATGGGAGGCAGATATCGATTCCCACACAAAGATTGAAAAAGCGAACAAATCAATTCCTCCATCAATCTATCCATCAATCTTCTTAGAATGTTGCTTAACCTTTTTGTTCCTATTCTCCGCTAGTGCATCAGCCAAAAAATGAGTAAGTCAATAAGGATATTTCTGACATTGGAGAAGTCGTTACACCAATAATCCTAAAGTGATAAATTTTAATTAGCCTCTTGATCAGAACATTTAATTTCATTTACAAAAAGTAATTCACGTAGAATTAAAGGTGTGGTTAACATTCTAGAAACCAGATATTGGGCAGATATTATATTATATTATTATATATATCTGTGTTTACATGCTGTTTGGGTAAATAAATCTAGAAACGTCGAAAGGAAATGGCAACGTGTGCTAAATATTAGCATAAAACAGCTTCAAATAAGCTCAAGGTTAGCTAAATATAAACTAAACCAGGCAGAATGTTGACGCCAGATATAACATGGATAGAAGTGAAAAACCTCTTCAGCTGATTCACCAGAGAAGCTTCTGGAACAGTTAAATGTCCTACTCCACCATGAACGACTCACAGCTTAAAAAAGAAAAAAAAACTGCCGGTGTTTTAAAAGCAGTGTTTTTCATGTCACGACTACAAACAGTGGAGTGCGTGACATAATACCGTGTCTCTGTGTGTGTGAGTGTGTGACTCATCGTTAAAGCAGAGTTTGTCCTTCTTACTGCAGCACAGTTGGGTAACGGAGTGGATCTCATCTGTATTCAAGTCCCTGAATCTTTGGTTTATTCCTGTTTCTCGTGACGTCACCGTCACTGGTGAAAGTGATATTTTTGTTGCATATTAATATGTTTTCTGCTGTACTTTTGCCAAACTTTTTTTTTGCATTCACATTTGACTTAAATCTGCCTGCAGCACTGCACTGGACTGAAAACTAAAGTATAGCTAGTTAACTTTTATTTCCATAAACGGCCAACATTTGGCAAAGAGATCAGCGAAACCATCAGAAACCAAAAGAAACAGAAATAAGAAATAAGTCAACAATAGAGAATAGCTAATATTAATATTAACTAATATTTAGCTAAAAAAATATCCATACCATAATAATGACATAATGTAAACCAAGATTTAATCCAGTTCAGACTTTGGCCAAAATAGTTAAATGTTTGTCAAAGAATAAGATAGCTAACAAATAGCTATGAAAAAAAAATCTAAAAAAAAAAAAAAACATAAATCATAACAATGAGATAAGTTAAGAAAATGCACCTTGGTGGCTAAAAGTTAGCAAAATAAACATTAGCTCAGAAATAGCTTTTTGAAAATCAGGTAGCATATGTTGTTTTTAATGCATTCTTTAAAAAACAAAAACACTACGAGTCATTAGATTAGATAATGAACAGACACTATTTCTCTGTGAAACAATAGAACAATGGAGGAAAAACCAGCAGTGTGTGATTAACAGCTGTTAAAATCAGAGGTCAAACAGAAGAAACACACACTCATCACACTGAAAAAACCACACCAGGACGTGGACTCCACCAGAGATCTGATCGGGAACACCAGGCAGTGTGGGCTGGGTGTTAAACAGTGTACGATCCACTGACATTCTGGGTGGTGAGTCTAACTGTTGTTGTGAATTTTCACCTTTTTTTAAAAAAAACCACACTGTGACGTCAGGCAGCTCCTGCGTCACTGGACCAACATCCAACAGAATGTGAGGGTGGGATCGGGGGTCCTACTGCCTGTCAACTTACGTTTCTTTCTACGTCACACACCAGTCTGTCCTCTGTGTCCAACTGATGCACAGACAGAAATCCCTAGTTTGCTGCAGGCACCAGTGGAGACAAAGAAGTTTGATATCGAGTCTGAGCATCTGGACACCGTCCGAGAACATGAAGTGTCCGAATCTCTTCATCTGCTGCTGCTTCTAAATTTTATAAGAATTTAAGAGCCCACAAACTTAGTTTAGATTTTTTTTTTAAAAATTAGCCATTAGTTAATTAAAATCTCTAATCTATAAAGTCTCAATAGTGCCCCCCACAGGCAGCTCTGAAATCCACATTTGTTAGACATATTGTCTTCTATTTTAATATTTCTTATGAGTAATTCTGTGCAAGATTGAATAAAATATTTAAGACTATTATATTTATAGTGTCTTAAATATGCACAGCACCACATAGAGGAAGCAGGAAGTACTACAATAACTGTCTTCAAACTTATAATCTAGGCATTGATTATCAATTATTAGAAGAAAAAAAAGTTCTGACAACACAACTAGCAACACAACCCTCAGTCGAGCCTCGCTGACAACCTGTAAGGCAGAGATCCTCAACATGGGGTCTGAGGCCTCTGGAGGGGAGATAGGTGTATTCGAGGGCAGGGGGTCGTGAAAATATTTGATAGACTAGGATTCTGGTTAGAAAACACATCAAAGAAACCAGTTAATTTCTTCAAGGCCTATGAACCAATGATAGAAAGCAGCAGACAACACTGACTTAAAACAAATTATACAGGCAACGGGAAACTTCATGGAACAAATGGCGTCAAAAAGCAAAAAAAAAATAAAAATCACAAAACCAACAATGAACAATAAAAATATACAATATACAAAGGTAACAATGAAAAATAAAAATATACAATATACAAAGGTAAGTCCTTTACTGCCACAGCACCACATAGTGGCGATGGGCAGTCCAGCCAACCTTTTCCTTTTCGATTTTATTCATGAAACATCCCCAACCACTTTCACTGCCAACAACTGTGTGATGTATAGAACGTTCACCGGTTCAGATACTATAAAAACAACCCTTCAGGCCCTGGATGCCTACATCCATTTATCATGCTGCACTCCTTCATCTCCCATGAGACACCACTGTCAGTCTGAGGACACCTGAGGGGGAACCGACCCCAAAACACTCACCGCCTCCGACCCTGAAAATAGAGGTCGTACTGTATATACACGACTTCTTTTACATATTTTTACATCCCTGGCCTTGATTTCGCCCGTGCTTCGTAGCATTCCAAACTTTTGGCACGGCATAGGTAACGTGTGGAGTGCAGCCATCTTCCACAACATCACGACAAATCATAATCCTGCAGACGTGGTGTTCACGCTCCACCACCAGAGGCCGGTGGCTACATCAGAGCAGGCACAGTGAGGGGTATTTGCAGGATTTACCCCAGAATACATTAAAAAAAAAATCTGCCTCCACCTCTTCTGGGCTTTACACATGCAAGGCTATTACCCATCAGCCCCAGGTAAGTTGTTATCAGTGGCAGCCAGACGGAGAGCAGAGCAGCAGTATCTGCAGACTTGTTGATGGAGTGTAGCTGTGGTTGTGAAGAGGGTCTTAGCGGCCAGATTAGCATCTTTGACTTTTTTTTCTCTTTATTGTCATTGTCAGGGGCAATCTGGTGATGCTGATGTGGGCTGCTTGCTGCCGACTGCTCCAAGAGCGGTGTGTCCTAACATGTTGTACCATTTATTCCTTGTGTGTGTTTTATTCTGCGTCTGTTAAGGTTATCATGAAATTCACCTGACACTAGAGCAGAGGTTTGTGGATGTCCAGCCGCCAGATTGGTTGTGATCAAGGTTTTATTGAAATAATTGTTGTTCTCTGCCGTTTATGTGACAGTAGAACAGAACAGTAGTGTGTTGTAGAAATTACAACAGTGGCCCCTAGTGTCCTAAGATGACGAACAGCTCCATGTTTGTTACAGACAAGCAGAAAGTGCAGGAAGATTTAAAAAAAACACACATTAGATACAGAACAGTTACTGGTGCCAAGTCTACAGCCCCCACCTCAAATCTACCACAGGGGAGAAATGTCCTAAATGACCAACCTGACCCACTTTTTTAAAGATGGCGCAGGGTTGCATTCACTGCTGCTCACACTAACCATAACTATTTCATATATTTGCCAAATCTCAATCCTTACCTTTTTAATCAGAACAACAAACTAAATGTTGAACCTTAAAACATCCTCTCAGTCAGCCAACAACCAGCAATGCCCCCTCTAGGACAAAAATGTCCCCACAACAACAGAATCTCCATCTCTGTTATGACTCACTGATTCAGGGTTCACACAGACAATTATTTGATTTAAAAATAGTTTCATCTGCCAACTACATTTCACAGGGACATTTTAAGTTGATGTTTAAACCCACTGTCCAAAAATAAACTTTATAATAAACTTTTCTTCACCAATGCTGAGACCTCAGGCCACAAGTTTGACAAAACAACAACCAAAAGCTAGCTCCTTGGTCTGTAAACATTTACAATTCACTTAGAAAACGTCCTTATTAAGATTCAGCTGCTGTTTTAAAATACAAACAACACTCACCACAACAGGATTACAGTAAAAAATATGTGTTCTTGCTTGTTGTTAACACAGCTGAAATATATTTCAAACTTTTTTAGCAGCAATGTTGTTCTGGTATTTCTAGAGTTAGCGGTTAGCTTCTCCCAAAACAATGTAAGACTGTAGAAAGTTAACAAAAACTAAACAAAACAAAACAAAACAAACAAACAATCCTAAGTTTCTGATCCAGACCAAATTTAAAATAATTCAGCTAGTACTTTTATTAGTGTTTACTCACCTGAAAGTTTGAAATGTTGAGGGAGGGCTGGGCCCTCCATGAACTGCAGGTCCTCTCTATTGAGGCGGCCATTTTGGATCACCATGTCTTTACAGAGGCCCACAGGAGACAAACTAAATAACTTTAGCCTTTGAATGGTAGCTGTTTGGTAGTGTAGTTCTCCTTGACCTACATTAAGAAAAACGTTTTTCAAATCACATTTCTGCATAAATAAAGAGAAAAAAGAGAAAATAGAATAAAAAATACAAACAGAAAAATACAAATGGAGGGCAGATGCCAATGTACAGTTATAATGGGGCATGAAAAAACATATTTTTATTAGTTTTTGTTTGTTTTGTTTTTTTTACTTTTTTGAACTCTTTACTTCTGTTGTACAGTGACGCTGCGGTTTCTTGTCATTTCTGGTTATACTGGTTTTCTGAGCAAAACTAATCAGCTGTCCTTGGAGACCCAGACTTTTTTTCCTGCTTTGTCTCCTGCTGAGACGCCTTCAAGGCCCGAGGGAAAAGCTAATACAAGCTGAGTGAACTAAGCTCATCATTGGTTATCCTAAAATACACTCTGTAACTGTAAAAAACTACAATTATAATCACTTGTTTTAAAACGAAAGCTACTTAACGTTCCCTGTAGA
This sequence comes from Cynoglossus semilaevis, assembly GCF_000523025.1. Classification (NCBI taxonomy): domain Eukaryota; kingdom Metazoa; phylum Chordata; class Actinopteri; order Pleuronectiformes; family Cynoglossidae; genus Cynoglossus; species Cynoglossus semilaevis. The sequence continues at coordinate 11,864,758 of NC_024309.1, read as the reverse complement.
GTGGTTCAATCTAAAGTTTATTATTATAATTATAATCTTTTGCTACCTTACCATCTCCCTATTATGAAAAAAAGTTTTCATATTATGCAAAAACGTTATCACAGAATCCTTAAATTATGAGTCAAAAGAACAAAAGACAAAAAAAGACAACAAAATGCTACATATTTTTAATCAGATTTATTTTATTTAAATTCAAGTCAATTAACAAAAATGTTTATTATAACTGCTCAGTGCAAGAACATCCAGATGCTCTTTTTTGTGAAGGTCACATCCTATTAGGACACACTGGAGGAGGGAGGAGGAAGAAGAGGAGAAAGAGGAGTAGGAGGAAGGCGGGGGCGTCAGCCACTTCTGCAATGACACGGCATCTGCATTCAGGAAAAGACAGAAAATGGAGTCCCAGCTGGCCTCACATCAGTGTGAGTCAAAAGGCCGGGGGAGGAGAAGGGGGAGGCTTCAAGCTCGATTAGTCGCACGTCGTCTTTTTCTGGCTGCAGTCGTTAGCAGCAAATTCACAGCTGTCATACCGGTGCATCGGCAGGTACAGGGTTTGTTTCACCGCAGGTTTGACGTGGAGAATAATAAAATATCTTATCAATGAATTGGATAATCGATTAGTTTTAACAAAGAACAGAGAACAAAAGTGAGACAGTGGTTCAGGGTGTTGACATAAATCCTGGTCTCTTCTTGTAACCTGAAATATCTCTACTAGAATTTTACTTGAAGGTATAAAGAGGCCACAATGTCCTTATGGTATTTTCCAAAATAAAAAAACTGTTATAATAAGGAATAGTCTACAACCCAGGTATCTAGACCAAAGTCAATGTTTTATTGGGGTAATAATAATAATTATTATTAATATTGTTATTATAAAGGGACACCAATAGAGGGTATGTAAATTTTAATAACTAAAAAAATAGATATGTGATGTGTTTATAGTTAGAGGTGATGGAGAAAGGGCCAAACGGAGTGGAGATAAGCAGAGATTTGTCCTGTGAAGCTGCTGACAGTGACAGTGTCTGCTGTGAAGATAAACAGCAGCTATAATGGCTGCACACCAGCAATTTGTCAGCGCGTGTGAAAGACAAACACCATAGTGAGGTGACAATGACACCGACCATCACCGGAGGGTCTTTCACTTCCTTCAGTGCAAACAGAACAGCGATGCAAATGGTTTCCGACTAGATTGAAACGAACTTCTCTTCAGGGTTTATTCAAGATTACTTTTATCAGCGGGAAGTTTAAATTTTAAACATTTACATCATTTATATTTAAATAACTTCCACATGTCGATAACGTCACAACCATGTCAGAAATGGACATTGCACCATTTTGAATCAATTTTTTTTTAAATAGAGTGCTGATTTGTGAGAAACAGTGCAGTGAGCAAACACTGCCATCTGGTGGAGATTTGTAACTTGTTTTTACCATATAATATCTTAAATATTAACTCGATAACTTCTTTCAACTATTTAGTGCATATTTACATAATTTATATGTAATTTGGACAATTATTAAATAAATCTACATGCTACACAAGCATTAAAAGGTGTTTGTGTTTTAAAAAATAAACACATAGCTAATGCCATGTGTATCATCACAGCTAAAAGGTAGCTCAAAAATTGATAAAACTTACTGTATATCAGATTAAAGCCTCTTTAGCTTCGAGTCCAGCAGCTGAGACCAAAGAAAGTCTTTTTTGGGTACAAGTGTTTCCGAGTCCTTTAAACCTGATCAAGCTCAACCTATCAAAATGCTGTCTGCAGCGACACCCAGCGGCTGCATGTGAGAGTGCGACAGCCTGGGCCTCTTCCCAGAGATGGGCAGCAGCTCTCCGTTGGCTTTCATGTGATCTATTCTCCTGGACAGGTCTGAATCGCTGTCGATGGCCAGAGTGCACCTCTGAGCGTAGCTGACCAGAGTTTCCTCCCCATGACGGAACGTCCCCACCAGGGGCACCATGTCTTTCCCAGCCAGGTGTAGCTCGGCGATGGACGCAGTGTTGGCAATGGTGTTGCGGTCGATTCCCAGGTGTCGAAAGGCTTCGCTCATGCTCTTCTTCTTGATGTAGGCCGACAAGACCTGTCTGTAGCGATGGATGACGTACTGGACACCGGTAGCTGAAAAAGAAACAAACATTTTATCATTAATGGCCACAAGAGGGCACCTGTACACCCATGACAACTGAATGCTACTGATGCACCTTTGAAAATATAACTACTTGTCCATTTAGTCATTATACATTTGGCCTGGTCTGTGTGTGAATGGATGTTCATTTGTTCGTTCTGCTCCACAACAGTTCGTTCTGCTCCATAAAAATAAAAAAAACTTGTTATACTGCAGTACAAGTACTACATTCTGACCTCTCTTCCTGGTGTAGTCTTTTCCTTTCTTGGACTTCTTCCTGTCCTTGTGGTGTTTCTTCTTCCTGTGTTCACTGGACGCTGCTGAAACTTCAGAAGAATCTGAGTCTTCGGAGCCGCTGTTGCTCCTGTCAGAGGAACTGGACGAAGCTCGCTCTCTTTTCCTGGACTTGCTGTCTGAGTGCTGCACCTTACTGGGTTTGGGAACTACTGCAAAAAATAAAAATCAACAAAGTTTTAGTTTGTTTTGTTTTTGTTTTTTTTAGGACACGGTACGAGCTGTGACCTCTGACCTTCCGTCACTGGACTCGGGGAGGCAAACGCTGGTACCGAGCGGACGCTGGTGAGGTTTTCGATCTGGTTCCTCAGGAACTTTCGGTCCTGCATCAGGTCTTCCACCTGTCGCTCCAGAGCTGCGATGCGCTCCTGTTTGCTCTCCAACATGCACTGCAGCCTGGTGATGGTCAGCAGCACACGAGGAGGAAGGTTTTCCAAATGTGAGGCTGGAAAAGTGAAAGGAAAAAAAAAGTTTCTTTACCTTTGGTTTACATTTTACATCTGATAAATGTTGCCTTTGTAAGACGTTCTTAGATGAAACTCGGTTCGAAACCCATACTTGTTAAAAAATTAAATATTCCCTCCACCTGACATGGCACTGCTGGGTGTGTTGTCCTGAACTGAGTCTGCAGACGTTCCTGACTGGAAGCTCTCCCACTTGATGACATGTAGGTCATCGTGCTCCTGCTTCAGCCAGGCCGGAGAGTGAAGCCGGTCCTTGGACTTCACAGAGCTGGAGTCGATCTCTATGCAGGGAGAATAACTGGACTGCCACAGAGACGACATCTCACCACACCTGGGAAATGTTTAAAACATTTCTGGTTTCCAAACGTGATATAATCGTGAAAAGTATAATCAAAAAGTATATTCTTGTCTTTTGTTGTCATTATCGATAATGTACGTCTACCTGTTCGTGTCTTTTTTTACACAACATGGCCAAAAACGTGATGCATCATGGGTAATAACAATTATCGGGAAAACCATCTATTATGAGATCTGGATCTAGTCATTAGGAGATAAAGATCTTATAATTATAAAATGCTACACCAAAACTAAGCATCACAGAAGTCATAATTATATGATAAAACAGCCTCTTTGTTTTAGCTCCGTGGGAGAGTGGATCTGCTGAAGCTGAAGTAAAAACAAAGACTTGTTTTGTTACTTGATTTTGCCTGAACTACAGTCCATTCAACACTGAAACACAGCAAATATTTAATGAAGAATTGATGAGTCGCCAATAACTGTCAATCCCCTCAGTCTATCAGTGTGAGTTGATTGGCTTAAATGTGTCGATGACAGCAGTTCAAATCAGTGACATATTCAAGCTGGAGTTGTAATAAAAGTCTAATCACGAAGCTGTGATAATCCACACCTTTGAACCAGATGTTGTTCTATGTTAAAGTCCCACCGTCTGGTTAGAAACAGGAAGTTGACTGACGGTTAGAGTGTAATGGTTAACTCAGGTGAACGTTGAGACGCCACAAACACTGTGATAAATCCATATTCATATGTATGTTACTGTTCAATATTCGTAGGGATTATTTATTAATATTTTATACCATTTATATGTACAAACCTTGGAATACAGCAGTCATAATAAGACTGATGTTACTGTGATGCAGAAAACCCATTCATTTCAGTATAGAGTGGTTTTAATTGGCTGAGATTGAATCTAATGACTGTAAATACCCGGATAGACGAGGGAGATTTAGCAACAACAACCAAACATACAGAGAAAACAGCAAAACACCGACCTTTAAGACAGTCCAGTCAACGGCACTGATGCTGGAGATGATCCCGTGTGAGTGTGTGTGGACGCTGACTTCTGTATTTGTCTAAAAACACGGTTTGTCATGAAAATAAACACGCGTGAGCAGGGCAGAACCGAAGGTAATGAGATACATGTCTCCGACAGGGGGCGGGGCCGCCGGCTGGAGCTGGTGCATTCAGGACCTCGAAATAAAATTCGGTGTTATCACCACTATGTAATTATATGGGTTTTGTACGGGTTTGTGTTCATATAGTATTTTCTTTGTGTATTGATTGAGTTTTTACTATCACTCCATGGACGTAGTCTCTGTGGCGCAATCGGTTAGCGCGTTCGGCTGTTAACCGAAAGGTTGGTGGTTCGAGTCCACCCAGGGACGGCTTAATCTTTTAAACTTGCACAACGTGAAATTATAAGATCTTATCGATTAAATGTTGTCATTTAATCAAATGAAAATATATATAATAAATATATATAATTACACTGCAGGACAGATTTGGCCCCTGTGCCTGAGTTTGACACAGTGATTTGGGGGGGGGGAAATCCTGGTTTCTGGTGTTGGATCTGAGGACTTGGTGGATTCAGATCACATTCACATCAAAATTTGTCGATTGTCATAAGGGTGACTTTTAATGTGTTAAAATTCAGCTTTAACCTAGTTATAATAAACTATAATGGCAGCTGGATGCAGTATATGTGAACAGTACGGAGACCTGGTGAGGACAAAATCTGTTTTTACCTTTTTCCGACAGGTGAAAGTTGAAACAGGACCAGACGTTATAGGATGTCACAGGCAACTTTATTTGCATGTAAACTAAAAATCTTTGGCTATGCAGAGAAGCAAATAGAAGCTAATGATAATACTGTGACTACGGTGATGGTGGGCTGCAGTTACAGTACTGTATGTATCTGCCAAGGACGGTGCAAAACACTGAACATCTTTACTGGTACTTTAGTGAATCACAGCTGCCATGTAGAGACTGAAATAACACAGACATGATGAAGACGGTTCTAGATTCTTTCATGACTCTCCGCAGTTACTCTCTGACCTAGATAAATGGTGCTATATATTAAAACACTCTACTTGTTAGTCTTAAAATACAAAAAAATATATATATAACAAAATGAGGTTTACATGGATTTGTCAAGTTTCTTGTATTATTTTAGTGGGAAATACCTCGAGGTGTAACGTAAATTAATATAGTTTTTATACTTATGAGTTAATAAAATATAGACTATAATCTGGAGACTTTATCGGATAATCCATTCGCATCACGTTAAACATTATCCTTCATCAACACTTCATCATCATTTCTTCATCTGCTGTAACAAACTTTCACATTCCTTCACTTTTGAAAAAGCTTCAGGCCACATGTTGGGATTGCATTAGAGTTAACATTTAAAATATCACAGTCACTGAGGTCAGGACGTGGAGGGTGAAGGACGACGGCCCGGGGCACAAAAAAAAAAGTACCGTTCAAAAATAAATAAATAAAGTATACGGTGCTTTGATCCGAGTCTGAAACAACCTCAGCTCCATCAGCCAATCAGAGACCAGGTCAGTGCAACATCAGCCACATGGCTCGACTGTAAACCTGCTGTGCAAAATGTTATTTAACCATTATTTAACCATTAAAGCTAGTTATGAAATCTGTAAGGTTGCCCTCTAATGGTTATTGAAGAGAATGCAACTTTCCGACACTGCTGAGATGTATTCTGTTCTGAGATGATTCTTTGAGTGTGACTTTGGCTGATTGCTGTTTCAGTTGTCGACATGTACTTACCGATTTTTTTTTATTTTTTTTTAGTCTGTGGTGATTACAAATCTGTCAGCCCGGTGTAAATGCTAGTAAAGTTTAAATGTTAAAAACTAACTAGGAAATGGGCAGTGATTGACAGGTACCATGGTTAAACTCTGGTAATGTCTAAGTAAAGGAACTGAGTTAAAATTAGTAAAAAAGTTAAAAACGGAGTCAGACACAGTGAGTGTGACTCAGACTTTGGGCCAAGTGGGCGTCATCACTTCCACCCTCCTGCTCCAGACAAAATGCCACATACACAGACCGAGTTAGTGTTAGTTTGCTTGTCAGGAAACTACAGCTGCTTCAGTGGCATATGGCCAGCAGGAGGCGCTTGAAGTCACCGCTGCATTCGTCCTTCAGGGCTTCCTTCAGAGACACATCGTACTTCTCCAGATACATGTCTTTGACAGTCTCCAGGTCGTACTGTTGAGGACAGGAAGGTCAGACAGAACTAGTCAGAAGTAACTCATCTAAGATCTAACAAAAGTGACCTTAGAATACTTAATAAAGAACTAACTGACTGATAACTGAGGTAACATTTAAGAATGATTTCAGTTTAGCAGCTGTAGAATTCAACATTGCAGTATTTAAAGTGTGTCATTACCTCAGAGCGACACACGATGATGCGTATGAGTGTGTCCTCGTCGGTGCCTGCTCCTTTCATTGCGTCATGAAGACGTCTGGCAAAGTAGAGCTGGGGATTCTTAGCCACTCTCACTGTGAGGTGGGGAGAAAAGGTCGCCCATTACTGTACATCCCACCTGCTTCATTCAAAGTACTATGAAAGTAAACAAGCTCCACACACGCAGTGAAGTACATTTAACAACCCTGTACCCTGGAGCTAGCACACAAAAATCAACTCGTAAACATCCTGCACTGCTTTTTTTTAACATGTGTTCACCGGCTGACAGGATTGAAAGTTTTAATGTTGTATAATAAACATAAACATCTGTCATTTCAAAAGATTTAATGTGTATTTTTCTTAACTAACCCAGAGCTTTGTAGCACTTTTTCAGAGTCCCAGATGTCTCACTTTCAATGGCATCCAGGATTTCAGTTCCAGAGAGCTGAGGAGACACAAACACATGCTTTATATATTTCCAGTGAACCACAGTTTAGTTGCAGCAAAGACTGCAGTCCCAGCCGTGTTAGGTGATCCACGGTATCACTAATGATCAGTGTGACACCAGAGACGGACCTGCTCGTATATCTTGAACATGACCTGCAGCTGCAGGTAGTTTCTGGATGCCAGGATGTGGGTGAAAGTGGACTCATCTGTTCCGAAACAACCTTCACCTGCCTGCAGCACAAAAGACATGTTATGAGTTGACAAAAACACCTTAGAGTTTGTAGTGATTTCTGTGACATCATTTGAAAAAGTGTTTACCTCAAACAGAGCTGTTGCATCCTGTTCTGCCAGATCCTCGTCCACTTCATACGACTCATCTCTGGTCCCCTGAAAGATTTTTTTTTTACTTTATTTTACTTATATTACAATTTTTTAAATTTTTAAATAAAAAAAAAAAGTTTTTTAAAGGTGATGCAGATAAATGCCAGTCACTCATTTTGGGACAGATTTTTGTAAAACTTTTCAGCTTTACTCCATTGTTACTTATTAAGGGCTGTCAGGTTTTACTAATAATATGCTAATATACTAATATACAGTATATGATGACTGAACCTCAAAGTGGTCCAGATAAAGTTAGCGCAGACATAATGAGGTCACTGCTGAGAAACAGCTATAATGTACATTAGCTTGAAGTTACAAGAAAGTTGGTCAAAATTAACAAAAAAAAGGGACAGGAAAAAATAGGTCATAGTAAGCAATGATATAGCAAAAAAAATTGCCAGATTCCAATTATAAAAATCAGAGTAATAAAACACAAACATTGTAATTTTTTTAATTTAAGAAGAAAAAATAAGTCATGGGTCAAATAAAAGCTGAGGCATTATTTTTATCCTGAGAACAGTCTTAGATAAATACTGCTGTATAGTGAAGATTATCTGTCTGACTGAAGCAGCTGAGTCTTGCCTATGTGTGTGTGTGTGTGTGTGTGTGTGGAGGCTACCACAAATAGTTTGGCAGCAGGAGCCTGAGCTTGATTTCAGTGCAGAGTTCAGTTTCAGGAGTGCAGTGAAGTGGCTCACCTGCAGGAGGGCAGTGAGGAGGTTCCTGACTTCTCCACTCGTATCTCCTTCAATGTCGGCCTCCAGGTCACGTTCATGCACTGGGGACGAAGCACAACGCCAACAAAAACAGATGAATTAAAGACAGATGTGCTAATTTCACACTGTTGGTCACTGAGAGCTAGAGTCGGGTCTCTTTAAATGAAACAAAAACAGAAATGAAAGGATTACACCTCAGATTTCCTCTCAAATAGAAAATACAGATAAGTAAACATTCTGGTAAACATCATCTTTGGTTCATAACAAGGAAGTTCTGACAAGATGGGCCTTGACTAAACAGAGCATGAGTGTGTGTCACAAGACTGAATGGATATGAATTAACTTTAATGAGTCACTGTGAGAAGTTTCCTGTGTGACACGAAGCAAAATGGTGGCCAAAAGATTGAATGGTCCAGAATCAGATCTGGTTTGGATATAACGTAGATGTAATGTCTGTTTTTGCATGCTTTGTTGTTTTGCTAACTCACCCTGAAAGTAGCATTCCTTGAACATAGCGATATCCTGTTAAAAAATTCAAAGACAGCAAATAAAGTACGTCAATTTTTCACACTAATTGATTAAATTTGTTATAAACAGATCAATAACGTGAACTCACAGCGTTGGTGGCCGTGCAGAGGATTTCCACCAGGACGTCCTCATCGGTGCCTGCTCCCTTCATGGCCTTCCTCAGCTCCTTCACAGCATAGATGACAGGGGGGTCCAACATGGCCAGGATGGCCTTCTCAAAGTTTCCGGACAACTCCTTCTTCAGCACCTCCACCAACTCCTGCTGGGAGGGAGAATTTTAACAAGACGGCAAACATAAACTCTGTATCTCACCAGCAGAGGGCGCCTCTAAAACAGCTAATCTTCTAACATACTCAAAATAGTTCCATTCATTTGAATTTTCCTGTCCCTAATGGCGCCGCCCATGTAGTAGCATGTGATCTGCAACCATGTAGTTAATAGTGCCTCTTGTGGCAGTCTTTGTCGGTCCTTTTAGTTCATTCCTGGATCTATTCATAGCTAATTATAACCCAACAAAATGATTATAATATAATTATAACCCAACAAAATGAGTGACCAGTGTCACCTATGCTTCAGACAGTTCTTGGTTTCTATTAAGTGTAGGTTTCGAGTAAAACTTACATCATCATATTTATCAAAATAGGCCTGTTTTATTTCCTGACGCTGAGCTGCACTGCGATCGGCCAGGATGTCAATGATGGCCTGCTCGTCTGTTCCTGGAGAGAAAAAAAACACAAACACAGTGTAAAGTCCCAGTGAAAACAGTATAAGTTACAGATAAAACAATTATTACGCCCACATTCCCAACTTACCAAAGCCTTTGCAGGCTTTACGGATGGCCTTAATGTCAGCCACCACGTCAAAGTCCTCACAAGGAAAGATTGTTGGCTGAAAAAGACAGGAACATAATCACCAACCGGACAAGAAAACTCAAAAACAGCTTGATCACTACACTGATCTACTGGGGGTTGGACTGCAGATATGGAGAGTCCAGTAGGATTCATTAAGGCCACGGAGGAGAGCAGCAGCTGCTAGTTTTAATGGGGGATGGGAGAACTATAATGACACAATGCTGCGGCCCAGGAATTCGGAGCTGCAGCTCTTTAAACAAACTTGGAGGGGGCCGTGTGTGAAAGTCGGCCATAATCAAAGAGGGGGGCTTAAATGGACTACATCAGAAGAGCATATTTCACAGTGACTTTTCTGCCACAGTGAAATGTCTTTCAGTGTTTTTGTTTTTATTTGGCTCACGTTAAGGAATATGTGTTGTTATATTTTGGCTAATTTCAACTTTATTTGACCTAAATTCAGCTTTGTTTTTGCCAATTTCTAAACTGAACTTCAAAATATCTGTCAGAAACTCTTAGCAATATCATGGCTAACTTTTAATGCTATTTCTATCCCTTCCCCATCAAAACATGTAGCTAACTGTTATGTATGTATGGCATGTTACTACTTTAGTTCACTTTAACAAGTAACTACAGAAATATCATCTGTGTACTTTTGGTTTATTTGTAACTTACAGTATATATAGGCTTATTGTTAGCAACGTCTGAACCACTTTAAGGCATTTTAAAAATATTTTAGATGAGTTTTTTTTTACCTTAACTTGCAGTTATACTTTAACAAAGCTTTAAACCCATAAACATTAGTTTTTCTGTGATGTATTACCCAGAAGGACGAATGTATTTGAAAACAAAATGGCGACAGTTATGGGGGCCATGAACGCTAGCAAAAATAGTAAAAGTATGTTTTAAGTTAGCATTTAAATGCGTAGAGGGGGTTTTCAGACACGTTTTTATAATGTTAATTCATATCACTTCAAAAAAATATTTTACCACCCAAAGCTAAATACTTTAGTAAGAACCCTAAAAAAACAAAGTCGTGCTGTTTTCCTTTCTGGTCTGGTCCAGTATACTTTACGTCACATATTCGGACGTAAAAAGCGTAAAGCATTTTCCTCCTCCATTCTTGGCTCTCGTCTTACCTACCTCTTCCCCTGACACTGAACTGCTTTCATCCATTCTAGTGAGCAGCAGTGAAACCTCTCACTCCTGTGTAACGGAGCTGTGATGATGAATTCCGCAGGGGAGTGGCCCGGGTCCTCTGCGTAAAAAACACCGCCGCAGTTTTTGTCTGTCATACCGTGACATTTTGTGACATTCGTGTCGTCTGTACTACCGAAAGAACCTTAACCGAAACACCACCAACTCATGTAAAACCCAAATACTTATTTCTCTAATTATTCTAATTTATTTTGATTTTTAAATGAGTTGCGCAGTAAATGCTATCGATTAAAACCAAAGCGGAGGCTGGGCAGCTTTTACACACAGTCGATTGGAATAAAAACGGATAGATTTACACTTTTTTATTTTTGTAGAATATATTCATGATTAAGACTATTTAACGTGATCACGATCTGTGACAAGATGTTTTGAAAACCTGTCATCGCTCCTGTTGAGATTTGACCCTCATTCATTTCCACATTTCTTATTTCTATAACGTATATAGCGGTTTTCCCGTCTGTAAAACACCTCCTTTATTCACTTACTTGACAGTTTCCCATGTCGTGTTCGTAAATGTGCAGCTGCTGGTTGATCACTTGCTGGAACCTTGTCCGAAAGGAGATTGAGTCCAAAGTGCGGCCCAGAGCAGCAGTAGCAGCAGCCTGTGACGTCACCACGGCCGTGTTAACCATTTCCATCCTGACGCACAGTCCCGTGATAGTGAAGATGCTGAAACCAGGGTTCCCGTCAGTTTTGTGTCACTGAAGGAGAACGACGTTACAGATTATTTTTCTCTTAATGTTTAAAAAAAAGATAATCCATAAAAAAAACTTAGATTAAACCAAGAAATCCCTCTTAATGTTAAAAAAAAAAAAATCCAGAAAAAAACTTAGATTAAACCAAGAAATCTTGTGAGGAGCTGGGTTATTCTTTAAAGTTAACTTTTTAATGATAAACACACTGGTCTACAGTCACAGTTAAAGCAAACGTATCTCAAATATATACGGAAAACTAAACCAATAGTTAATATAATTTTATTCTCGAAAAGTATGAAAATCTTAATTTTCAGGTGTCATTATTCAGTCGTACTGTGTATTTACCAACTCGGAGCTGATGCTCATTACTTTACTGTCTTTGTATAACTGTCCCTGCATCATAATTATACTGCTGCTGATAATGATGAAGAGGATGATGAAGAACATGATGCTCGGTGGTGTTGACCTCCACCACCAGGATCTCAGTCTGTAACAACACCAAGTACATGCTCAGCGTCTGCATAAACAGCAGTAATTAAGAGCCCGTCGACGTCACACTAACAAAAGCAGGTAATTTAAGAGCGAGTGAGTCATACAGTGTGTCTTCGATCCCTGTAATTACCTCCAGACTACCTGCTGTAGAAGAGCAGCTCAATCAGAAAAAAAAACCACTTTCTGGACAATTTAAAGTTAACATTTTAAAACTGCAGTTAACGAATGTGTTTTTATTTAAAAGTTAAACTCGGGAGAATAAAGAGGCCGTCAGTGAGTCCAAACATCACAGTGACTGTTGTTACTGTCTGTATTTTCCCTACGATGAAATGATTAATGAAGACGTCTCTAAAATTATCCTATAGGCCAACAGAGGGCGCTGCTCTACCGCAAGAGTACTTCATTGTGTAACTGAGAGCTAAGACTGAATAATACTGTTCTTTAAAATTTAAATTTTTGGAATTTCCCTTGTCTTATATTAAAGTAGTTCAGTAGAATGTATTTGTCTATCAGAAAAAAATTCAAAATATATTTTTGTTGGTCAATCTAAAGCTATGCCTTTATGCTGTGGGTACAGTGAAAACAAAACATATCTTACCACCACCTTGTGGTCACATCAGCTAACTACAAGTTTTTCACCGTGAATAAATGCTCATCTTTGTCGTAGGTACAGCCTAGATGTTCCTCTCAGTGAGGCCCAGGCACTTCAGCTTTGGGAGGGTGACGCAAAACTGGCAGCAAAAAGGTCAAATCATAATTTACGTTGGTTTTTACAGCAGGTTCATCATCGACACCAGAGACTGCTGCAGCACAAACCCCGAGCCCCAAGGCCAGGACGCCGGTGAGTCACAGGCTCACCGACGTGTGTGTGAAGGCTGAAGCCAGTGTTCACTCCGTGGAGTGGGGAAAAAAGCTTTTCCTTTGACGTCATCTGTCTTAATCACTCAATTACAGCAATTTCCAGAAGGCATGTGTGCCTTAAATGTAGCGTTTGTGCCTGCAGGTAGAGAGCAGGCAGATGATTGATGGGTCTCTCTCTGTCTTTCTCTCTCTCTCTCCCTCTCTCCATCATCATCCACACGCACAAACATATGAATGTGTGCGCCAACCTTGACTATTACAAATATATTCTAATCTTTACTTTAACTCTAATCTGATCCTAATTCTAATCCTGACTCTAAATTAAATATTTACCCTCAAAATACAAAAATATATCTCCACAATTGTCACAAAAACATTGCCTCTGGGTCGTGGTACCTTTTGGCCTCATTGTAAGAATTGTTGGCCTACTTCAGAAATATTTAAAAAAAATATATTTTCTGTTGGTTTTTGTGTTTATTGACGGAGTCTTTTTACAAATGGCAGAGAAGCGTACTGTGACAGCAACAAGAGGAGGAACTTCTCAGACAAATGGTGTTCACCCAGCCCACGGAGCTGTGGTCCACCTCCTAATTGGGAGAGATGTCACCGGGCCGAGAACCGCGGCCCAGACGATTCATCAGCTCACAGAACGGAACATTCTCCACTTCTGTACCCCCTCGGGTTGTTTTGATTGGTTTCAAACATCTGGTTCAGAAAGTTCAGCCCTAAATACTAATCCAATAAATTCTAATCAATATCCCCGACGTCTGGAGCAGAGAGAATTCCCTGTAAAAAAAATAAAAAATAAGTGTAGTCTCATGTAAAGTCATCTCCGTTGCTGGAGTTACTGTTTTTTTTTTATGTAATATTGGCTCATTAATCTTTAATGGACTTAAAGAAGGGGGAGCTGAAGGGGGAGGGAGCGTGGGAGGAGGAGGAGGAGGAGCTGTGTAATTGAGGACATCTTGAGTTTCAGTAACACTAATAAGAGCATAGATTACCAATAATCGGCCAGAAATACTCGTGTGTGTCTTGTGTGCTTTAAGACACGGCCATTTATCTAAAGTTGGTCGTCCAATAATATCACAGGAGCCAAACAATGGTCCTGGTCCTGTCAGGGCCGCGGTGAAAAATTACCCATTAGCCTTTGGGTTTTATGCTAATGATCTGCATCAGCAGGAGTCACGACGGAGGGTTCTGTTTAAAATAAGAACGTTCGATTAGGATCAAATGGCGCGGTGGCTGATGCTGTCACCTCATTGGTCAACAATTTGATTATCAGTTCATCTGACAACACGTGGTTATGGGTTCACTTTCCGCCTTCCTTTTCAGACAAATCAATTACTAATTGATGATTGACAGTTTGTCTAAACACAGTATAAAAGTAACTGTGACTTTTGTCTGCGTTTGAATGCGGTTTGTTTCCGTCTCTCCCGATGTCACACTGGGACATGAAATCACTCATTTTCTGACCCATTTATTACCTCACCCATGAGTGGGTGAGAGAGGGAACCGTCCCTGGACGCTGCATCACAGATGTGTTAATGTGTGGATGATCTGTCGGTTGTGGAGGTGGTGGGTAGTTAGTGATGGCTACGGTAACTCAAGGCTCTCTGTGAGTCACGGATCCTCACATCACCACCAGGGGGGGTTCCTCTGACGATGGAGCCGCGGGTGATGATGGGGAAAGATGTGTAGGAGTGGGTGGATTCAGAGGAGGACGGAGGAGTGCGATGTGTGTGGTGGTGGTAATGACGTCAGCAAACAGGGAGTGTAGTTTCAACACTGCAATCAGTCATTATTTACTGCAGTCGACATAAGTTACAGTTTCAGCTGAAGTGAGGCTGAGTTAGGAAATGTATTTTAGTTAGGCTGTTTTTTTTTAATTTTTTTTAAATTAAATTAAAGTGGAAAGAAATATATAAATGTAAAAAAAAGTCCAGAAATACCCAAAACTTGCTAAAAAAAATTTTGCTAAAAGTTTTGTTAAATGTTAGCATAGTTGTATCAAAAACAAGTTAGACACAGAAAAGTAGACACTCAAACATAAACGTGCACCTGTTGAGCTTCAGAAGCCCACTCCCCCCTCCCTCACCCCTTCCTCCCCCGGGCACACAGTCTCTTGTATGAGTCATAAACACCACGGCCACCGCTCACGAGTCCAACACGACACATCCTGTCGTCTCCCACTCCTCACCCCCGTCTCCACCCACCACCTCGTCCCTACCTCTGAAAGGCCGATGAGTCAGCGGCGGAGCTGCTCTCCTGGTCTCTGGCCTCCACTCCTTCATGTGCGGCAGCCTTCCTGCTCATTAGCCGCGGCCGGTCGTCGCCTCTGCCCACACGGACTCACCACAAAAGGCTGTGATTCAGGGAGCGCTCACCGTCTGAGCCTCACAGGTGGACGTCTCCTGTCCTGTCTGTCCTCAGAGACACCGTCACCAGCAGGGGAGAGAGGGACAAACTGTTTTAACTACAGAATGAATCCTGTCGCTCATTTAAACAGGACACTAAGAGTGTATGGTGGTGCCATCGTTTGCAGCAACTCTGCCCCCTGCTGGTGTTCAAGTGAATTCAATTTTTTTGATCAGGCTAATCACTCCTAGCTGTAGCTGTGGATTCATCTGATTAATCCCATTGCATTAACAATTAATCATGATTATTTGAGATGAGCCAACATTCCTAAATAAATGGCTAAGTACGCTACTCTTTGTGTATATTGCTATATCAGAAAACAATGGAATATATACTGTATATATATGTATACATAAACATATACATAGACACACAGGAAACTGTAGCTGTAACTCACACTCCCTCCCCCGGCCTCGTCACCTCCGGCCTCTGTGGGTGAGATATTTTCAGAATTAGTTTTGATTCTGTTTCTTGGTTCCTCCTCCTGTCTCACCCCTAGTCTCCCCTCCAGTTCCTCACCTCCTCATTGGTGAAATTTCTCCACCTGTGTCTTGTTAACGCCTGCACCCGTCACCTCCCCTCCGTCACCTCCACGTCCACATTAAAGGTTTTCCGTCCACCTGTGAGCATTTGTTTCATTAGTATTGGAGTCTGAACGATTTGTAGTAATTTAAAAATTAAACATAAAAAAACAGTAAATGGAAATTACTGGGTTCTTTTTAAAGAAAGTAAATAAAAATGAATTATTTCACTGCGGCCCAGTACCAAATGAGCCACGGACCACCTACAGGTCCACATACCATGGGTTGAAGACCCCATAATCTAATGCTGTCGCTTTAAAACTTTTACCACAAGAACGAAGTGCTACATTCAGTGTTACTGACCCCTGTGGTTCACAGCCTGTACTGCAGCACAGAGCACTTTTTCAGACAGACAGATATTGTTTTGTCTTTTTCTCGGTCCGTTTCCGTCTCCGCTGCTGCCCTGCTCCACTTCCCTGCAGCAGCCACACGTTATTGATCATCCGTGTATTAGCCCAGCTCTCAAAGTGCTCTCGTGAACTGGAATCAATGCTAACATGTTTGCTTTGCACAACAGCCCATATGCGGCGTTATTCTGCCGCATCGCTGCCCGCTGTAGAGATTTGTCCGCGGCGTCTCAGGTGAAGCTCATTTGGGAGATTTAATTGGGTTGGAAAAAAAAGAAGAAAAAAAGAAGGGTGGATTAATAGGGCAGGAAATGGTTTTCACCTCACTGGTTCGGGGCAACAAACAGAAACTCCCCTGCCTGTAATTATTTTGGAACTGGAAAATAACCATGCTGACTTTCTCCTGCAGGAGCCCGGAGTCAGCGTTTGATAGCGTCTCCTATCTCCTGCTTCCTGCTGGGCCTCCATTGATCCCTGTTCAAAAGACCACAACAAGTCATAAAAGCATTTCAGGACGGCTGCCAGGACGCACATATCCTAAAGTGGTTATGATGCAGGAGGCTTTTAAAGGCCAGGGTTTCACCAGCTGCATGTTGACATGGAGGAGGGTGGGAGTGGGGGGGGCCGTGGGGGGGTAAACAAACCTGAGACAGGGATGATTACTAAGCAGAAATGCATGATGTCTCCTGTCGACCTCCTGTGGGATTAGGAATGCAAGAGGCAAATATTCCGAGACTCACGAGGAACGTCCTTACACTGTAGATGGATGTTTGACCTTCCATCATCCAACTTGGAACATCTCACACTGTGGAGGCCAAACACTGAAGGAACAGAGCTGATAGAGAAACAGGTTTAGAAAGATGGATGTCTGAGATACAGACAGGCAAACATATACATATATATATATTAAAAGAAAAAAATAAATAACAGCTAAATTAATAATTGAAAGTAAAAATTGAATATGAATAAAACATGAATTTATTATTACAAGTCATAATTATAAGTTTTAATTATGAGACCAAAAGTGGAACAATAAAAAGTCTGACTCATGAGGCGAAAAGTTAAAATATCAGAAAAAAAGCAAATTATAAGATGATTCTATTATTTAGTCCTTAAATCAAATTAAATTAATTAAGAGATTATACATAAAAGTCTCGAAGCTGAGACGAAATGAAAAGGATAAAAAAAGGTAAAAGTCAACCATTAGATCCAAATTTAAATAAGGAACTGAAACTATTAGATTAAATTTAATTTGGAGGGTTTTTTATATAATGACAAAATTAATATAAAATCAAAACCTATGACATAATTTCACGTACGTGTTGAAGAATCTAACACAGTACGTGTGTGTGTGTTTACATTTTCACAGTTGAAAATGTAAATGAGCGCAGCCACACACTGGAGCCAATCACTTTTCATATAAATGTTTATTGCAGAGGAGGTATCTTTTATGTACATGCTATCACAATATAACACAATATAAATCTACCAAATATTTCCCATATATGGATGCTATAAGCTTGTCATAGAGCAATATTTATAACAAGCACATAATACAGTGGGTTAGAGACAGTATCACTCACTATACAACTGGTAACAGTCCAGAAAAGATCAACGTTTTTCTCTCTCTTTTTTTTTCTTCTTTTTTTTTTTTCCAGTTTCTTCTTGAGCTATTCAAGGGCAGTGAAACATCGGTCCTACTAATTTCTCTGAAGTCATGCAGAAGCCACAAGAGCAAGAAGTTTACCACGTTTACAGCATTGAGTAGTAGAAGTAGAAGTAGTAGTAGTAGTAGTAGTAGAAGTAGAAATAAGTAGTAGTAGTTGTATGTGCAGTCATGGTGACTGGGTTTGGTCACGAGAAGGAGACAGGAGTCGGGATTCTGAACAAAAACAAAAAATCAAAACAAAAAAAAAATCAAAACTAACAAACAAACAGCGAACGAACTATCGGACTTGAACGCACCACGCTGAAGATCAGGGCCACAGGACACAGAATCGTCTACACCCACGTGGTACAAGGACGACATTCTCGGACTGCATACCTGACGACGACGACGACGGCTGAGACGCGGACGTTCACAGACTAACGGCTACGATACGACGATAAGACAGCTGACAGCGATGGACGGGTTCACCTGAGGGATGCTACAGCAAAACACCGCCGCGAAACACGTGACTGGATCTTCACTGTCATGATGCCATATATGTTGGTGAAGACTTTAAAGGTCCAGTGTGTGACATTTACTGGCAGGGAATTAGGACAGTTCAGATAAGAACTGATTTTTTTTTTGTAATTAAATGTTTTATAACTTGAAGAGGCTTGAGGAGAGGGAGGCAGCCATGTTGAAAACTTTGCTCCACCCTTTACGCCACCATACACTCAAAAAACATTTTTTTTCAGGCAAAAATATTGGGATGAAAATATTAGGTCGTAAAGCACAGGACCAAAAACCGAATGTAAACTTCCTGTTTTCCACCATCGTTCCCTGACGTGTTTAGAGAAGCTATAGCTAGGATTCCTGCCATTAGAGGTCACTAAATATTGCACACTGTACCTTCAAGTACTAAATAATAGGTGACTTCTGTTGCTCCACTGGACTGTAAAATATTGCTTGTATGGGTTCATTTTAAAAACAAATTCACTGAATTCCCTTTCAGATCAAACAGCTGTAGATTCTGTTCTAATGTCACGTTCAAAAAGAAAATTGTTACACTTTCTAAAAATGTACTGAAAAATGAACAAATCTGTAAATTGGTGAGTTAGTCGGGATTTTTAACCCTCGGAAACTAACGATTTTCAGAGCAAACGTGACACTTTTTCAACCAAACTTTTGAAGCTTTCTAGCGTGAAAAAACATTTGAAAGGAATTTCAGTTCTCTGAGGAGACGAGGAATAAAAAAGAACACTTTTTGACTAACTTGGTAGCTAACCTCCAGGTCTCGACACTACAGCAGTTTGAAAACAACAACAGTAGCAACTTAAACTCAGTAAAAGACTCAAAACCGTTTTTTTTTTCTTGAAAGACGGACAGTAGGAGTTTGATCTTTGGAGAACAAAAACACAGTTACTGGTTCAAATCCCTCAGCAGTAAACTTCCAACACGGCAGTGATTTTTTTCGACGACTGCAGACGGTGGTATTTAGGTGAATTGCGGCTCCTGTCTCACTGGAGCTCCGCTCTTCTACTGGGACTGGGTTCTTTCAGATGATGGATGACCTGCGGAACATCTGCTCCATAAATATCCCAGCCAGGTCCATCAGAGCCTGACAGTAAATCCATACACACGCTGACGGTTCTTCTCAGCGTCTGTTCCTGAAGGAGCTCATAAAGCAGGGGCCGCGCGGTGACAAATCTCCCGCTCAAAGGCAAACACTCTCCACATTTTACACCTTTTCCAGACAGGTCAAAGGCGGAGGTAATTTCTCAGAGGGTGGAGGCAGATATGAGACGGGGTAACAGCCAATTTGGGGTTTATGGTGTTGATCGGTGTGAGGCCTGACGGCGTGTGCAGCAGAGATGGTCACACGATTGTTTCCTCAGGTAACTTGTGCTACAGACATTTTCCAATGAGGTCAAATTTTTCTCTTCCACTTCCTCTTCTTCTTCTTCCACAAACAAGTGCTGAAATTTTCCAATGAGGTCAAATTTTTTTCTTCTTCTTCCACAAACAAGTGCTGATTTTTTTTAAACTGACTTCTTACAGAGGTTTCCAGGACATATTAAACCGCAGCTAGAATCCATTGACAACATCCATGACATTCGTGTAATACATAAAATATTTCCGATGCTAGTTTGACGCAGTGTTTCTTTTAAGCTACTGCCAATTTCCATGGTTGTTTTCAGCAAACATGGGAACGTGTGAAACTGTGCAAAAGTCTTAGGCAGAGAGAAATAAAGCAAAAAAAAAATCAAATAAAAAAAGGTATTTTCATAATCTACATGAAACTCAGAATTCTAAAATTGTTTGATTATTTTAAGTTTGCTCTTAGAGAAGATTATTCTGGAAGGCTTCGATCTTCAGCCCGTAGGCAGCAGCCCATAAACATGACCCAAAACGTTGGGATAAATCAAAACCTTGGACGGCAGGATCTGAAATAAGAGTCTGTCAGTGACAAGCCAAAGTGTGCTATAATTTGGTCCATTTGTCGCAGACTTCAGAAGCGGTGGTTCGGATCAGTACCACCGAGACAGAACAGAAAACAAGACTGTTGAAGACGTTGAAGACTTCTGCACAGTTTTCCGTTCCTGTGTCTCTGGAAACCCAGGAATATTTAGACATTTTGATACAAAACACAGAACAAATATAAAAACCTACATAAGGTTCAGATAAATGAGTTACTGGTCACCACAACCCATAGAAGCATAAATAATCAGTCTGGGCGTTAACATTCACTAAAGTGAATAACGGGAAAAAACATGCATAATGTCCTGTAACCAGTGAGAATACAAACAGAGGGCAGTATCATGTTCATCCTTCGTCATTTTCACATAGAATATAAAACTTGGTTTTGTTTGTGTATAAGGCAGTTTTTCCTACTACTTTTGACATTACTGTACTTAAGAGGCTCAGAAGGAACTCAATTCAAATGAATCAGTTTTTGAATGAGGAAACCAAAACAGCTACTGACTTATTAGGGGTTATTTGAGGCATTTTTAGCCAATGGTTATTGTGATGGAATGAAAATAATGGTAAAAAAAAATAAATAAATAAAAGTAGATAAAATTATAATAAATCAGAATTTAACTCAATCTTTCAGACTGAAACAAAAAACAAGATGCAGGGGTGAAAGAAAACATTGATTCTTCTCAATCATTTAAATATTTCCTCCAAATTTTGCCACATTCTCCTGAGAATTACACAATTCACCTCCAAAGTTTTAAAATATTTTCACCATCTCACTTTCTTCCACCTAATTTTCACCAACACTTACACTTCAACTATCCACACCAGTGTCCACAAAATTGCCCCCGCCCTCCCCCAACGCTAAACTAAGAATATGTAGCACGTCATAGAGTAATGCTAACCACAACAAAACCTGTTCTGACAGTGTTCCAGAGGTAGGGGCAGAAATAAGAAATGGTACTGGACATCAGTCAGGAAAAAAAAAACTAAACGCCTCTTTCTGTCATTTTCCTGCATGCCTTTTTTTTTTTAACAAAACACCTCTGTCATCAAAGAAGGATGGAGATGGAACCACTGATACTCTGAGCTCAGATCAATACCAGACAAAGACAAAGTTGATTAGGCACGTACAGAACATCCCAGCAGATCTGGAAGCACCGGAGTCTGCCCAGGAAACTACAATTAAACTGATTTAAAAAGAAAGAAAAACACACGATGATGAAGAAAACGAAAAGGATGAAGTTCATAAGAACAGAGTTGGTACTCGGTTCTTAATTAATGCGTACGACTAAAGTGCTATAGATTTTTCTTTTTCCCTTCACTGAGTCCTTCACTCTGTGCCAACGGTTTGGTCACAAACTCATAAATTAAACTTTATCGCCACATGGACTGACATACCTATTTGCAAATGTTCCCGCCTCCTTCTTTGGCTTTCACATCTTTTCATAAATCAAACTCTAAGAAGAAAAGAACCAATAAAACTCTCCTGTCCTGGTCTAAAAATAAAAATCTTGATGTGCAGAACACAGAAAAAAAAAAACTAAATCAAAGTGAGGTGAGTGGAGCAGAGGAAAAATGCAGATTTTTCAATCATTGTCAAAGTGAGGTGAGTGGAGCACAGGACAAATGCAGATTTTTCAATCATTGCTCATGAAGTGAAAATGTTGAATCAAAAGTTGCATAATTTTGTCTACAATTAATCTTCAGTGTTTTTTTTTTCCTGTAATAATCTGGAATCTTCATCAAAATGTTGTTACATTTTACTTACTTTCAAAACAGGACAAACAGGAATGAAACCTCGGAAAGGAAGGCAACTTGTGGAATTTGATCAAACTTTTCATCCAAGTCACCGCCACCAAATAGTCAAAGTAAAACATCTGAACGGTTCCAGAGTGAAAAAAACCAAATCAGTAACTATTATTGTGGTGTCATTGGTCCGTTGAGGGTTTCTGGTGTCATGCCTTCTTGCCTGGTGCGCTGTCGTCAAAGTCCCACGGACAAACATCAGCCTTCTTGGCTGCACCGGTCGTCCCACCTTTGGGATTCAAACTGCTCTGCTTCACAGCAGAAGCGTTTTTGTCCAGACCTTTTTTATCCGCAGTGTCTTCAAAATCCCACGGACAGACTTCAGCCTGTTTGACTTTGGCCGCTCCCACGTTGGCGCTTCTTCGTTTCTCCACCAACGGCAGCTCCTGGTGAGTGTTTACGTCCCACGGACAAACCTCGGCCAACTTCTGTTGAAGTTGTTTCTCTGAAGTTTTGCTCTTGTCCTTAGCCTTTGTTCTACCCTTCTCGTCGCCAGCGTCTTTTGGTTTTTCTTTTTCAAGTGTCCTTGTGGAAGAAGTGACCTTCTTCTTCGTGGGATCTTCCTTGGTTTTGGAACCTTGAGAAGGACTCGGTGTCCTTTCCAGGTTTGAAGAAACCGCGGCACTGTCACAGTCCCAGGGACATACCTCAGACTTTGAAGGTTGAAGTTGGAGAGATCTGGATGTTTTAGATGGATCTGGTACTGATGGATTCTTATTTCGCCCTTCCACTGGAGTAGACCCTTTTTTTTGCTTTGAAACCTCAGTTAACTGCGACAACTCTGTCGTCCTGTTTGCTTCTTCAAAGTCCCATGGACAAATCTCTGCTCGGAATGCTTTGGAGGTTTCTGTCGCGGGAGGAGGCTTTGAAAACTGGCCCGTTGTTTGCTGCTTTGACTTCTCTACTTGTGCAGCGTTATTCTCACCTCCTTCCTCCCACGGACAAATGTCCGCTCGGACAGCTGTTGTCCTCGGAATTTCCTTTGAGTTCCTGCTACTCACGGTTGAGACATCGGAAGTCTTGTGTTTTTGATGCTGAGTTTTCCCAGCCTTGGTGCTTCCTCCGTGGACTGTTGTCGTTTCCTCCGGTGCTATGGAGACGTGCTTCTGAACCTTGTTTTCAGACGGAGTTGGAATGTCTTCCACTTCCCAGGGACACACTTCGGAAAGATCGTAGAGGTCATTTCCCTTGATGGGATCAGAATAGATGGTTGGTTCACTACTGCTCACTGTCTGTTTCATGATTCGACCTTTTGTCAAATTCTGTTTGCTCTCAACTGTCTGGTTGACCGAGGTCTTCGACTGACTCTCGTTCTCCGAGTTTGGTTCTTTGCCTTTTGACTGAGTCTTCTTGTTGTTGTCCTCGGCATTTGGGGTTTTTCCCGTCAAACCCAGAGTCTTCTCTTTGGCACTGGCGATGACACTGAGCGACTTCTGCAGCATGGAGGGTCTGGGATAAATCGGCTTCTTGTCGGCAGTGAGGTTATGAGCGCTGGCTGACTTGCAGACCAGAGGAACCGACTCGGTGGATTCACTCGGGGCACTGATATTCTCACTCGACTTCTTTTTGACCAGCTTCTTGCCCATAAGTGTCTCCAGGAGGGAACCTTCAGCTGAGGTCACCTCCATCTTGTCTGTTGTAGAACTGCTGGAGTCTTCGTTTTGGTCTCTGACGTGGTCATAGCTGCTGTGGGACTTCTTCAAGGAGAAGACCTTGTTCTTCAGCGTCTCCTCCTTCGCTGGTTTCCCAGTGTGAGGAACATCAAAAGGGTTCTTTTTCAACATGCAAATGCTGTTCCGGTTACTGCCGTGTTCTCCGGCCTCCTTGTCCTCACGGCTGCACTGACGGTGCACCGACTCGGGAATCTCGGTGATGCGCCTCATCAGCGATCGACCCAGGCCTTTCTTGGAGCTTCTCTTCTTCTGCAGATGAGGGTTGTTTGCCAGCATTTTCTTCCGTTTGTAAATTTCCAACTGGGAGTAAAGTTTCTTCAGCTCTTCCTGCGTGTTCATGTGAAAAGGAAAACACACATATTATTAAAGATCGGTCTTTTTTCAGGACTAAGGAGAATTTTTCAGTTTTCACACATGTGGCGTTGTTCTTGATGTTGTCAAATATTGTCTGGTGGGAGAAAGAAGAGTACTTGGCCGAGTTTAGACCAGTTGGTCCTGCTGTTGAAAATATTGTCTGGTGGGAGAAAGAGTTTAGACCAGTTGGTCCTGCTGTTGCTGGTTTGCAAATGCAGTGCAGCTATTAAAACCCAGTCACTAGGGGCAGAATTTAAAACTCAACAAGTTAACTTTCGGCTAGTTCTCATAGGATTGCTGGTTTTCCAGGATATTCCAAAGGTATCCCTGTCATTCGGAAATTGATATTTGAGCTGTTGGTTTACCTTCTGGACATTTCTTAGGTATTTTATGGGAACTTTTAATTTGGTAAATTTTCAACTACATTAGCTAGGTTGTAAAAATGGCTGTAGAAAGCGGTTGCTATTTGGTCGATAGTAGTAAGTTATCTTTAAGCTCTAACCTAAAGCTTTTGACAGTTTTTTTGCTGTTTTTTCTGCTATGAATCACCATTTTAGACCAATGTTATTGTTGTGGTTAAAGAACTGTTACTGCCCATTCAAATGTTCCTTATTAATAACTAAGTGTAACCTTTTTATTGGTCTTGATGTTCTGACGTTTTCTCCTACTGACAATATTCAATCGACTCAAACAACAGCGTCTCCAGCTGAAAACTGCAGGATGTATCGTTCGAGCTTCTCCAGTAAGGACACGGTAACAAAGAAGCAGACATTCTACTGCACAGAACACATGCAGTACAAATAATCATTGAACATGTGACGACCAACAGTTAGGCAGTGATGCACTACGGGACCTCACATGCGAGCTGAAAGGAAAAAAGCACAGACGGGACATTCCTGGATAGGACTAAAGAAATACACCGAACGATTTACGTTACTAATGTTAGGTCTGAAACAGCCTCAGAGCTAAGATTGTATCTGGTCTCTGTCACTGGACTCCCAGCACCACTCCCTCTGGTGGACAGGACTGATGTGCCCAAAGTGTTCTAGGTAAAGAGACTTCTTCAGCTCTAACAGACAAACAGAAACCTCTGCTCACATTGGTACGTTTTTCCCAAAGACTGTCACATGATCTTACGCCACAGCCATTAACTGAACTGACGTGGCCCATTTCCTCTGGTGTCTGAAATAAAAAACTCCCACGGCTCAGTATGTGCAGGTCAAATCGTGGAGGAGAGACTGGTCGTTTGGTTTGAGGCCAGTCTTACCCGAATGTCCTCAGGGTCCAAACTGTGTTCACTCCATGCAGAGGTGATGCTACTGTTCAGGTAGGACCCAGAGCGACCCATGTCCAGCTCGTCTTCGTAGGCCTCCGAGGCTATGTCGTCCCTCATGTGGGTGCCGGCAAACAGGAACTGGTGGAAAGGGACGACAGAGATACTGTATTAACTGTGATTAAATATTCATGTAGTTGTTTAAGTGCAGTGTTGACAGAAATCCATAATGGAAAAAATTGTGGTCACAGTGAAATAAAACGGAATAAATTACTTCTGTTGGGCTGTTTAGAAATATCTGGGTCGACTTTAAGCTCTCGTTGGCAGTTCTAACTCCATGTTTGGACTGTGTGAATGTTTGGTATTTGTTCTAGGTAAATAACAAGCACATATTTATATATTTGAAGATGGAAAATAATGCCTTTTCATCTAAAAACCCACAAAAAATATTCATGTCTATCTGTTTTACATAGGAAAATACATACACGTTATATGTGTAATATTAGAAATGTATTTTGTTACCTGGCCAAAAATAACACATGGGTACATTTTAAAGGGGCAGTTTATCATTAACAGATCAATTCTGTTTGTTGGAGATGAGAATTTCTACACATTGACATTTGGTTAAAAATAACCGGTGAAGTTACCTTGGGAATGAGCAGGAGTCCCAGTGTAACTGTCACAGTCAGGTGTGTGTGGGTGAAGAACAGCAGCAGCATCCAGTCTGGATGGAGCTCCGACGCCAGAGTGAACCTGTCAGGTTGTGAGAAGGAAGGACAAAGATGTTACTTTAAAACAGGACAACAATAAAGACAGACACTGTCTGCAGGATCTAATCCACTCATCCGTCTTTTTAACAAGGACACCAGCGAAGAAAACCTCAGTTTTTTTTCAGGAAAAGTTTGACCTGGTTCTGGTCTCAGAATCCAACTCTTTCTGCTGCAGGTGGTAAAACTGTGGAGCAGCAGTGAGTGGAATATTAGATAATTAGTCGAGAGAATATACTGCGGTGAGTGTTTTATTTAAATGGACCAACAGTAAAACCTGGTGCACGTTCAGGATACGAGAGCGCGGCCTCTGTCAGGTGTTTATTCAGCCGTGGCAGAGACCCATCTCCCAGCAAATGTCACGGAGCAGCCCTCATTATGTTGCTGAAGTTGGCAAATGGCTAATTAAGGAGCCGTTACTGCAGCAGCAGCTCGGGGGCATGAACCAAGGCAAAGGTCCAGGATGTGAAACTTCCACACAGCGTGGACGGTCAAACGGCTTCACCACCGCAGATAAAGATTTAACAACCGTGGATGTTCTGTTGTCTGCCCTCCACTGGTCACTGATGGACACCGAAAAACCTGGTCCAGGCAAAAAGAAGGAGGTTTGAGCCTCGGTTTTCACCTCATTTCCATCTCATGGTCCTACAGTGTTATTTCAATGGAAAAGCAGGTTGAGTGGAAAACATAAATGCACCCAGAACAAGGAGGAGGATCACTAAGAACTGTCCAGTTTCCTCACGGCACGGGAAGATTCTGCAAAGTTGGGGTTTTTCAAAGCATAAATACAAACATGTAACGGCTGTGATTTGATCCTGGGCTGGTCAATTAATGATTAAAGATGATTGATTTATTGATTGATTGATGATTGATAATGATTAATCAACTTCAATCCTCTCAGCTAACCATTGATTAATTACACATTAATACAATAAAAACATTAACCACAGCGTGACGTCTGATCTTAATAATTCCAAATGCCAACTGACTGTTCACTACAACGCAGGGTTAATCCTACTCTGTTTGAGGCCATTTCAAGGTTTAAGCATTTGAGAAAAAAAAACAATCAATTGTCTTCTGCAGAGAATGTTAATTATTTCTTACTGATATTGTGAAAATGCAAAAATAAATAAATAATGAACAAAAATGAGACAAACTAGAGAAAAGACTTCTCTCTGGAACTGACAAAAAACGAGACAAACTGGAGAAAAGACTTCTCTCTGGAACTGACACTAATGAGGTTCTTTGTTGACTTTATGCTTATGTTTCTGTGGAAGCTTCCGGGGGGTTACTGTGGATATATTTTCACACATTTGAAGCAAATCATTTATTTTCCAAAACATCTTTAATGAGACATAAATATGGCTTCGGGGGCAAATGTGTTGTTGTGAGGAGTTTTTTTTGTGGTGTTTGCAGATGGAAGTACGATGTTCGTGCTGCCGGCTCCAACTCACATCTACCAGAATGTACTTGATTCTGTTTTGATTCTCCAGACTTTTATTCCTCCTTCTCTCAAAGTAACGTCATTTCGTGAGTCGATATCACGGACGCAATTACCTGAGGACATGAAAGATGGCCGACAAAACGAGCTCATTGTGAACGGCGATGGCCATGTAGCGCGGCTCGTGGAACGCCGACGGCACCGTCCTCACGGCGTAACACAGGTACACCGCCCACAGCAGGAAGAGGAACTCAGCTGTCGAGGAAAGAAAAAAGATTGTGAAAATTAAAATATTAAAATCTTCTGCTCTGTATATTGGAGCCCTTCAAACGGACAAGTGCATTACTGCCACCATGAGGTCGAAAGCTGCATTGTAACCGATCTTCTCATGAATATGATCTCTGGTGTGTTCAGTTGTTAACCTATGCACTCGTCTCTGACGTGTTCAGTTGTTAACCTATGCACTCGTAAAAAAAAAAGGTGTGTCCTTCTAGATGGCATTGGAGGCTCAAGTTTGGGCCACAACCCTATGGTTAAGAATCACTTTAAAAAAACAATGTTCTATTCTAGGTAATTGGAGTTTCATGGTACTTAAAACAGGATCCAAATTAAATACTGACATTGTACATGGGCTACCATGATAATAGCTTTTCATTAATACCTAACGCATTGATAAGCAATTTATTAACCAGTAATGCAAAAATAATAATATGACGGTGCAGCTCCATGAATACACATCAATAAATAAATATGACGGTCCAGCTCCATGAATACACATCAATAAATAAAACATTTCAGCAGAAGAAGTGTTTATGAGGCATAAAACTAAAACAAATGCTAATGAGAGAAAATATGCATAAATCATCCTCCTGAGTGAACACGTGATGGTGTTGCTGAAACTGCACATGTTGTTGTTGTGTGTGGTAAATAATAAATAAACGGGACTGCCAGCTGTGTAGCAGTGGCTCACTAAGTCCTCAGGATTTATTGCATCGGGGGAAAAAGTTTTTGTGATAAACGCATGACGAGTGCAGAAGGTGACGTCAGAGCTGACGCTTTCAAAATCCCACCATGTAAAGAATTAAAGGAAAATCTGTCCCCGGGATGAGAAGGAGGCAGCGTTCCGGCTCTGCTGGAGGTCTGTTAGTTTACGCAGAACTTTTCAAAAGCACGAGGGCTCTTGGTCACGAAGCCTGAGTCAGCACGGTGTAAAATGGGAAGCAGATTTCTTCATTGGCGAGCCAAATCAGCCCCCCCTCTGAGCTTCTCTGATTCTTCATCTGCCCCATTCTGCTGCTGCTGGTCTTTACCCGCTCCTCCACTTGAATCAAGAGGAAACATCCGGAACTGCAGCACAAACGCTGTGATCTGTCGATGTCTTTTAGAAAATATGTTCCCAGGCTCCTCTCTTCTCTCTTCAAACTCGTCGTCTCTGTTCTTTCCCAACACTGAGTTACTTTAAATGATGTTTACGCCACAGATTCATTAAATAACTTGTGGAACTTACCCACAGCCATCATGTAGTCCCAGCGGTCCAGCAGGCACATGCCGAACTGCAGACCATCGGGGGTGTAGCCCACGTCGATTAGAGCGACCGTCTTGTCGGGATTCTGACAGACGGCAGACGTCCACGCCACCAGGAACCAGCAGACGATGAGGAGGATGATGCCCAGCAGGCGCATCACTCTCCAGCTGGTCATGTAGGGAATCCTCTGGGCCGTCCTGGACAGGAACACCTTCAGGACTCTGACGGCAGCGGAACAGAGAGACTCGTAAAACAGATGCTTCCACAAAACTGTAGCAATAAAGCTGAGTGGAAAAACTCTGGCTGGAAACCCATGAAAGCTGGAGAACAAGATTATTCACTTGTTTGTAGATTTTTGACTTCACAAAACTGACTTTTCTTATTTCTGTCCTGACTGGACTCTCACACCTTTAAGTTTATGTTGATTTGACTCGACCTTTTCCTTTCCTTTTTAGGCTCTTTGGCACAGAGCCCTAGAGACTCCATTAAAACTTGATACAAAACTGTAGACCTGATTTGTTGAGGGAGTTTTTCCCAGGGGCTTAAGACTCTGGTTCAAACCAGACTTGTGTTAATTTGTCTTAGACTCAGGTTCAAACCAGACTTGTGTTAATTTGTATAAAATTTGGTTTAAAAACAGATGACTCTATCAGCACACTGTGGTGGGAGTTTCCTTCAGTCTGCGTTAACACGCGGCTGCTCTTGGCTATTCTTAGGCTCTGCCCTTCATGTACACTGATGAAGGGTCCACTGCTCTCTAATGAGCCCCCCCTCCATCAAAAATTGATCCCTTCGATTTGTTGACGCATCGCACTGAGGGTTTTACCGAGCTGACATTAACCACTTCCTGTTAATCACCGTCTTCACCGGCTCTTTCTGACAGATCACCCTGACGAGAAGAGCCACAGAAGAACAGTCTCAGTTGTTCCTTGAAATACACTGAGAATCACTGACTCGTAAATTAGTTCATAATCTGATGATCCATGGTACGAATCCCTAGAACTTTGTCTAATCTGAACATGATTTAACATTTTTTTTGCGCATCTGAATCCTATTTGGTAGAAAATTAAAGCTAAATCACATCACATCTATCATTGCTACAACCTCTCAGGTTCAGGATAAAGGTTCCAAAAATATTTTGTGCGTTGATACCTGTACAGCTTCAGCGTCAGCGTTCCATAGACTGTAGCAAAACCCAGCAGACGGACCCATCGCAGCAGGATGCATCGGAAAACACTGGGGTGGAAATAAAGAATCCCGACCTACGGGAGGACAAAATGACAAAATATTAATGGAAAAATTTCATTTTTTTACTACAAATTTGTCAAAAAACAAAACACTTCTCTGAACCCTACCATTCAGTCTACAAATGTTTTAAATGTAATTAGCATTTCACGTGTAAAGAAGACAATAAAAGTGGGATGAAAAAGTGGCCCATCAAAGAGGTGATTTTATGACCAGCTCCGCTCTGACAGAACAGCACTGACATTTCATTTTCATCCTCATTTTTCCTCATGAAAAGACTCCATCTGAGACTGATCACATGACTGGCCGTCTGCCCTTGAGAGCAGCAGAAGGACATTCACCTCAGTTTGACTCGGAGACACGCAGAGAATTCTGTCTCCACCCGATAAAAACAAAACTGATGATCTCCCAAACACCATCAGAAACAAACAAACACACACACACACACCAAATGAACACCAACACACACCAAACAGCAAACATGTGAGGCGACGTAATTATCTGTCCGCTGCAGATGTGCCGCCGTCTCCCCTGTGGGTTTGTCATTGGTAATCGGATTAGCCCAGCCATTAATACATTCCCTTAGGTCGCCACCAAGATGCAAGCATGGGGATTTTTTTTTTTTGCTCACTATGTTTTAGCCAGTAAAGGGACATGAAAAAAAAAAAAAGGGAGCGCCTAGGGGCCGAATGGTGGCACTGCAACGTCATCTGCTCTGAGACACATGGCTGAACAAACACAAGCTGGAAATGTCTGAGTCAAAACAATTTGTTTAGTCTTGGTTGGTCTGGGATTGCTGCGAGAAAGTGGCCAAGAGGAAACAGACAGATGTTCATCTCACATCCCACTGTCAACAAGTAGGAAAATAAAATAAAAAAAAAAAACAAGAGGAGCTAAACCACGACTAACAAAACAAAAATAGAAAAATAAACCTCTGGTCATTAAAAAAAAGTAACTGGATAGAGTTTTTAGTGACCTAAGAAATATACATCAATATAAATATATAAATACATTTCACCAGCATTGTATACATGTGATAAGATTTGCAAAAACAGATTTTTCAAAAAGTTATATTTCAAATACTTTGGCTAAAAATATGGGCAAGAAAATAAAGGAGATAGCTTAAAATCTTACAAGACATAGCTAGATATAAGTAAAAATGTGTAAACATAAATTTTGCCAATATTATGTATTTATTTATTTGTGTGTATTTAAAACAGTTGGGCCACATTAAACATTTTCAAGTGTCACTGCAGATCCCCGAGCCTCGTGTTGAGCCCACCTGCTGTAAATCATTCATAAAGGCTGGGCTGTTCTTAACCAGTGAGGTTAAGGCTTATAAATATATAAACAGCCTGAGAGCTCCTCGGTGCATTTATGTTCTTTTTTATTTTGGAAAGGATGAAGAGTTCAGACTCTGAGCAACTCAGTGACGCACGTCTGTGTCCACGGGGACAGAAAAGGGCAGAAGAAGATGCACCGGAGGGAAAAGACTCGGCTCCTGACTCCTTCTTATAAAACTCCTGCTGGATCTCCATCACACTCCTGTCTGAGTCTGACACACGGAGGTGTTATTGGCACACAGTCTCCCCCTGGAGGTGGAGAATATTGTGTAAAGTTTTTTTTTTTAATCACATTTAGCAGTTTGAGGTTCGACTTTATTGGTGTGATATCATCCATCTCACCGGGGGAGGATTTATATTTAGCTGTCCCAGCCAAAAGCCACTTCCTGTCTCTG
This sequence comes from Cynoglossus semilaevis, assembly GCF_000523025.1. NCBI lineage: Eukaryota > Metazoa > Chordata > Actinopteri > Pleuronectiformes > Cynoglossidae > Cynoglossus > Cynoglossus semilaevis. The sequence continues at coordinate 11,832,669 of NC_024309.1, read as the reverse complement.
TCTGGGCTTTTTTAAAAGACTGTCTGCCCCGCCCTAATGTGTCTCACCTGTCCTCAATTGTCCCAGACTCCCATGTGGATTTCATCACTGTGTTTCCCAGTTATCTTTGTCACTCTGCCCTGTTTTCCCATGCATTTCTTCAGTGTTTTTGCTCCAATTTGAAAGTTTTAAGTCCACTAAAGTTTTGGCTTTTGAATGAGGCTTTCTTCGTCTTCGTCATGATTAATATTGTATTTCTAGACTTTGGAAACTTCATATTCAGGCTACAATCTGGAGTTCCAGACCTTAGATTATCAGGCAGAGTAACAAAAAGTTTGAAGGGGTTTTCATTGAATATATATTACATTATATTATACATGAACTAACATGGAAACTGATGCCTGCAACTCACTCATAAAAGTAACAGATTTCAATTCCCAGGTTGATCAGAAGATTTTAAAAGAAAGTCTCAGAATACAACACAATGATAAGCAATTGTTTACCCGTGTTTTTAAATTATTCTTAAAGTGTACTTTTTTAAATTATCATAACAGGTATATGCAGATGACACTGTGATTTTTGACGACTATTGAATATTTATTACTATTTGACTCTGTCATATAAAAAACGTTTTGTACCTAAGGTTTAAAATCCAAACAAGAACTTTTTCCGTTTTTTTTAAATGTACATGTACCATTGGATATCTGTGGGTTTTGTGTATACTCATTAAAATAAGAACTAATACCAGCTAAAGGAAATTAAACGATCCACCTCAGTGACACTGTGTTCCTCTAACTTTAACTGTCCAGATTCTGATGATCTTTCAAATCGTGTCTCCACGAGCGGAACTTTCATAAAACATTTCACAAACTTGCTGACGCTAAACTTTCAGTCCCGACGCTGACTGTAACCGGTCATCAATAACAAAGAGGTGAAACCTCAATCTTCAGTGTCCGCGCTGAATCATTTTGTGCCGGAATAACTTCACGCCTTTGTCTACAGGCCTTGTCAGAACTTTGGGATTCATCATCCAATCATTGTTTCCAGGGTCATTCTGGGAAGAGCCCAGTCATCGCTCAGCGTATTTCTTTGAACGTCAGCGTTCAGTGAAAGTCAGATCAGTTTCTCCCTCATCACTCCTTTTCTGAAACCGACCATTAATAATCAATGCAAAGTGCTGGGAATCTTGGACTCAGCTCTGTGGGAAAGCGGAGGGATCAGGTGTTGTTCTCAGACGTTTGTGCACGTACACAGATGAAGAGGATCAGAGTCTGAATACATGTGTAAAAGACACAGATAATTAAAGAAAAAAAAAACATCAGCACTCTCAGCGTTCTTCAGCCAAGAGCTAATCTGAGCAAGGACGGACTAGAAGAATCTTTGCCACGTTTTCCACAATTTCCAGTTAGTAAAGTCTGCCCTTAGACAACCCTCTGAATGACAACAATGTGGTACATACCCATGTAGAATGTAGGTCACATCTTAGAGAAACCTAACTGACCAACACCAGTCCAGCTGGCTGAAGGTTAAGACCCAGATTAAAGAAACAATGACGTCAATGTAAGGGTTAGACATCAGAATGATGCTGCGGTTTTGTTTTTTTATCATCTTCAGACACATTTGGACGGCTTCAAAGCTTCCTTATCTCTGTCCTGTCTCCTGTCCACTTCCTCTCTCTGCTGCCTCGCTCCGTTCTTGTTGGCACAGAGGATTGATCTGGTCCTAACTGCTGTGATTAGCAGAAAATTGGATTAAAGGTGTTTGTGTACAGAAGGCTACGGCAAAGACAAAAGTTCGCACACAGATTCAATTGATTTTACCAGGGCTGTCAAAACAGACGGGTTAATCAGGGTAGTTCACCGCATAGACCGAAAGGATTAGAAATCTCTGTCATCTTTGGGTAGGTTGAAAAAAGCTCGATTAATCAGGATTAATCCCGATTAATTCGCATCATGAGTAATCATGATTAATCATAAGTGTAAAGTTGTTTTGTTTCTTGTTTCTAAAAAAAAAAAAAATCACGCCTGTTCACATTTTTTTCAGACAACACAGCGCCCTCTATCATTATCCAACAGAGCCACAAGCTGAAGCCAAACAGCTTATCATCGCAGTTTGACGTCCTATAGACATTTCTGAATATTAAACACAGACGTAATAAGTGCGAAATTCACACCCTCATCCAATTCACTCACACTCACCCATTTCATTAGCAGTTTTCTTTAGTTCTGACTCCAGCACACACACACACACACACACCGACTCCAGCACACACACACACACACTGTGGGTTGGAGGGCTAACCGTTCAACCAGAGAGAGTTGTTAGTGGTGAAGATAGTGTGTCAGCTGTGGTGTGAGCTGCAGCACTTCTTCTAAAAGTTGGTCTAACGTTGGTTAACCCTGATTTTTAATTATTCGTGTTCATTTTAAGTGAAAATAATCAAACTCTCATTCTTAATTTTCACATTTTAAAAATGTAGGAACTCGCATCCTGTTGCACCAGCTGGACTGATTAATGAGCGTGAATCTCACGACGGTAATTAAATGACCCGATTTCACAGTGAAACTCTGAATTTGTTTTGGAAAACGCTTAATGAAAACCATCCAAGAGGAAGCTAGCTTCACTCACATGAACTCACTTTAGGTTCTTATTATTTTTGTCCAAATCACTTTCAAAATTCACAAACGTGAGAACAGTTCACATTACGTTACCTTTCCGGTTATATGTTAAACTAATAAAAGTTATAATTAGGCTAATAGTTAGCATCTTAAGCTATTAGTTCACTGGGCCTTGTTCTAGCTAATTATTTGTAATGTTTACTGCTTTTAGCTTTTATCCTCTTTCATCTCTGGTCAAGAGTGTCGTTGCCTCAAACCTCGATAACTTATAATCTGTGTTATATTCTTCATCGTTTCAGGGATTTAAGTCCATTTTTAAATCTGTCTTCTTTCCGAAACTCTTCATTCATTCAAACTTAGGGCACTTGTAATTAGGCAAAAAAAAAATAGCCAAAAAGCAGGAGGTCCTAGTGTGTACTTAAAAATGACCTTAACTGCAGTGAGCGCAGCCCTTAGTGTGTAGTTAAAAATACTGAGATCTAAAATATGACCTTAACTGCAGTGAGCGCAGCCCGTGTCAGCGCAACTTTAATGTAATAATAAAATAACACAAACTCTGGCACTTTAAATACCCCGAAGGCTTCGTGTGAGGACAGAAAATAACAGCCACAACCGAGTTACGACTCCCAAATGGATGCACTGTAGAACACACACACACACACAAATCATTTTGTGCTACACTGCTTTGGATAATTAGTTCCCGCTCGAGGGCAAACAGGAGATATTCACCCAATAACACTTACCAAAAAAAAAAAGACAGGGAGCCAAAGTGCTGGAGTCTTTTGTTCGAAGACTGCAGTTTGTTCGCTGAAGTACGGCCCATAATCAGCAGTGTGTAATTAACTTGTAATGTGCAGACAATAAAAATGTAAATGTAGTCGATGAAGAGCCTGAAAGCTTCAGGGATTGATGCAGTCTCTCCTCTGAAGGTCAGAGACTCACCAGTTATTGATCCCACGCTCAGATATGTCTCACGGTGATGTGACAGACAGTTGACGGTGAGTAGAAGTAAATAAAACTGTCAATAAAAATACACTAATCACTATTTCTTCTCATTAAAACAAATGAATTTTTTTGGGATAAAGTTGAGATATCAACTTTTTGGTGGGCGTTTTGCTAACTGCTCTGCTAGCTCTCAGTGATATTCTGTCTGATACATATATATATATATTTCTTCCAGACATTAAGTTAGTTGTCCACTAGTTTTATGCTTAACCTTAGACTTTTTAAGCTAACTTTGTCATATCGTTAATGAAGCATGAAACTTTTTTTGGTCATTTCTGTTGATTGTGTTTAGCACTTAGCAACCACTAGCATTTTATCTGTTATTCCAATTTGAATATGTGTAAATTTTACCCTCAATTTGGTGCAAACGTTTGATTATAAAACTGTTAAAATCATAGATTATGTTGTCGGTTGCTTTTTTTATTATTTTTTTGCACTACATTCTGACAGAGTATAACTACAAAACTGTATTCCTTGGTAAAAATGTAGGTCATGAGAGAAACAGAAAGATAACATCAACACTCGTGGGCAGATCATTCCCCCTCGGGTGTGCCACCTTGCAGCCAGTGAGAGTGGGAATATCTGGCAGGATCTGGGGAGGGGATTGCGGAGGCGAGCCTGAGCCGACCCTGTTCTTGTCTGTGCAGAGGTTGAGCTGGATGTAATTTACACTCGGCCCACCCCGGGGAGCCGCAAGAGGGGAAGGAGAAACCATTACCTCCCTCCTGAAGGCTGCCCT
>NC_024309.1:11808590-11824618 GCF_000523025.1 Cynoglossus semilaevis | reverse complement strand
TAGTTGTCCACTAGTTTTATGCTTAACCTTAGACTTTTTAAGCTAACTTTGTCATATCGTTAATGAAGCATGAAACTTTTTTTGGTCATTTCTGTTGATTGTGTTTAGCACTTAGCAACCACTAGCATTTTATCTGTTATTCCAATTTGAATATGTGTAAATTTTACCCTCAATTTGGTGCAAACGTTTGATTATAAAACTGTTAAAATCATAGATTATGTTGTCGGTTGCTTTTTTTATTATTTTTTTGCACTACATTCTGACAGAGTATAACTACAAAACTGTATTCCTTGGTAAAAATGTAGGTCATGAGAGAAACAGAAAGATAACATCAACACTCGTGGGCAGATCATTCCCCCTCGGGTGTGCCACCTTGCAGCCAGTGAGAGTGGGAATATCTGGCAGGATCTGGGGAGGGGATTGCGGAGGCGAGCCTGAGCCGACCCTGTTCTTGTCTGTGCAGAGGTTGAGCTGGATGTAATTTACACTCGGCCCACCCCGGGGAGCCGCAAGAGGGGAAGGAGAAACCATTAACTCCCTCCTGAAGGCTGCCCTTCCCGCCCGGCGGTGAGTGTCGGCTTTCATATAAAAATGGATCCATTGCTATTACAACACTCCACCTCTCTACTGCCACCTCTCCACCGCTGCTCCTGCCTCCCACCATCTGACACTGAAGATGTTTCATGGATAGAATATAAAAATACACCCGACAGACACAAGGAATGAGGAGAAAAAGATGTTCAGGAAAGCATCGGGGCGAGGGAAGGCTGTCATGATTTTTTTTTTTTGCGCATGTCACAACATTAAAGCTCATAAGCTTTGTTGTGACAGAATGATTTCTAAGGCGGTTTCGTCCCATTCTCTGCTCAGATGGAGAGAGAAAGACACAGTAAATGGCTGGAAGTCATTTCTCCCTCTCTTTAGCCGCTGCTAGCAGCTTTCAATGAAAGTGTGGTAACAAAAGGCAGAAACTCGGCACCTTCTGTTTCTCCGACAGCTTCTGGCCTACTGTGCATCACAAAGCACCGGATTTGGCAGCTGATGTATGATGGATGTATTTTTGATTGATTGAATCTTCATATTATTTTTTTATCCCAACGTTTAATTTCCAATTTCATCCAAGGCGGAACAGATATTGGGATTTCAGACAGTCCTGGTGCTGAATGGTCGCAGATATACATATCTGTGATTTTATGGGGAACTCTATAACAAGGGTTTTTCCCGAAGTCGAAGAGGAAGCAGAGGGTGTGAAGGATGGACTGGAAATAGACAAAGAACCAGACCTACTTAAGTCTGGAAGTGTCAGAGCAACCTGGCTGCAAGGTAGAGAGAGACAATGAGCTGGCAGAGAGTGTGTGTGTGTTTGAGGCCACACTGTTTCTCATTAACCCCCTGATGTTCTACGAAGGCCTGTCTACAGTGCACTGTGACGCCAAACCACGGGCTAAAAAAAAAGAAAAGAAGTGACACTTCGTCCCAGCTTGAGAGTGGACAGGTGGACCAACACGGAGACATGGTTGCTTGTTGTCTGGTTATGCAAACGACATCTCAGGAACAAGACTTAGTGCCAGGATGTTTGCGTACGTCCGTACTTCCAGGTTGGCGTTAACTGGCACGGATAAAAGCAGATGCAGCAGAGCAGGAGGTGTGACGTGTCTCACTGAAGGACAACTGCAGCTGTCCCTGGGGCAGAATGCACTGATGCACACACAGATGTGCTGGGACACAGAGACAAGAAGACCAGTCTCCGATGGTGTGTTAATATGAAGCTACGACGCCTGTTTGTCACTGGTTCACTGCTGCTTTCAAGGAAGAACGTTTTTGTCCAATCGTGAAGCTTTTTTTTTCTTGGTTGACGGACAGAAACAGTTTGTGTCTCCACTCATAAATGAATCCAGTTGTTTAACATTAACTTAAAATGAATAAATTATTCAAAGTTACACCTGTTGTGTTTAATTAAAAAAAGGTCATGTCCTTTAAATACTGAATAGTCATTCCATTAATGAACCTCAATGCAGAACTACAGCATGCATTTCCTTTAACAGACAATAGGGGGCAAATTATGAGCAAACTAATGAGCATTTTGTGCGAATTCCTATTACAATTGTTGTCCTGGGTATTATTATACTTCCTAAGACAGTGAAGGCATCACTGGTTGTTCTCTCTTATCAGTCTGTATAGTAACCCTTTAAATAAAAGCTGTTTAATCTGAGACATGTTTAAATTAATCATGATTAATCACGATTATTTGGTAACTTTTTAGTGCAAAATATACAACTTTGATTACGATATTATATATTTGATTATATTATGCGAATTTAGCACATAGGAATGTGATTTACCACAATTTTCGACACTTGTCTCACACTAATCATCAAATGACAAGTGTAACTGAGCAATCTGTCTGTCTCTCCGTCCGTCTGTCCAGTCAGAAACATTGTGACACTGAATTCCTCCCGACTGATTATCTTCTGAACCCACCGACGCATCTTCTCCTCGCTGCTTCGCCCACTGTCTAATTGCAATTTAGTTTCAATCATGTGGAGCTGTTTATGCTTAGCAAAGCAAAGCAAAGCAATGCTGGGTAAATGTAATTAAAGCCAATTGATTTAGAGGCTGCTAATCAATGCAATTTGCTGCGACAAGGCGCTGGAAAGTAATAAGATTTAAGGCGAAAGTGATGCATGTGGCACAGGCCGGTTACTGGTGAATGAGTGAGTGAACAGAGGATGATGTTCCTGAGTGCTGCTGATATAGAGATAGCGGAGATTTCTAAAAATAGCTGATTTGTTAAGGAGGCCACTGACGTCATCTTCTCTTTGCGAACTCCTCTGAAACTCTTGCCTCCTTTGAAGACGACAGAGTCGGTGTTAGAGGTCACGTCGCTCCTCCCTGGTTCAGTCCGGACAGAAGCCGCCAAGGCTGAATCTGAATCTTTGATAAAACATCTCGTCCCGATCACGTGATTTCATGCACGTCTCTGCGTTAGATTGATCTCCACCCTGATGCAGTTCCATGTCGAATCCCACACGGCACATCACTCAGAGTCTAAATATAGATTCAGAAATATTCCACCGCCGTCGATGTCACCGCTGCTGCTGCTGCTTGGTTTTAAATAATTCCACTCTTATTAGACCGGAGGAGATACATCTCATCCCGCTCCCCCGGCATTCTGCTTCATGAAGTAATACAATTTCTTTCCCTGCTGCGTTCCCGCTCTCCCCAGAGTGTGTCACAAGCGATGACTTTAAACACCTCTGCTTTGAAATAACAGGAAATAAGGAAAGAAACGAAATTATGCCAGTGCCAAATCCGCTGATTTCTGTTCCGCTGTGAAAGTGAGACAAAAAGAGACAGATAGAGGACACACAGTCGTGGATCTCAGTGTGATCGTTGGATCCTCTCAGCCGTCCTGCTTTTGTCTCTTTCCAAAAGCTTAGACTGAGGCAAAGTCACAGAGTTTGGATCATTAGAACGCCATGCGTTTCCTTTTTTTTATAACCTCACATGCCAGCTGTCACTGAGCTGCGATCACACTCTGTAATGAATCACTGCTGTCGCATTGTGGTGTCACCTGGCAGGAAGTTGTCAAAAGACAGCGGTGGGATACAGGCTTCAGAAAAAGTCAAGGAAACGACAGTGGAGTGTCTTTAGATTTGGACTGTTCAAATGTGTCCCACCATATTGAGACAGTTGAGACAACGACGGACTCGTCTTCTAGCTTCTTCCAAACACAGTAGCTTGTTATTCTTTGGCCAACGTTGGCAGTTCCTTAAATTTCTTTGCGAAAACAGTGCCTATTTTATATAACACCAAGTTGTGGGCTGTGACCCAGAAACACTTGGTGGAGGACAGTCAGCATGTGGACTTCAAACCAATGGTAGTAAAAAAAAATCTCAGCCTCAGTTAAGAAGAATAGAGAACACGTCGTCTGAAATAGGTACGCAACGAAACCAAGAGAGAACAGAAAACTCGCCTGAAATAGGTACGCAACGAAACCAAGAATCTGGCGATACGTATCACGATATGGGGTAACATATATACATAATAATACATAATACAGTATATATTGCGATACTATAGGCGATATATTACATTTTTTTAAACAATTTAATTGTGGGAAAACTGCCAACACAGTAAAGACCTACAGTGAGATTTGATCTGTTCTGATATCAGCAAATTAATAACAAGACTAATGTCATAGTGGACAGATGAGGAGTTTACACCTCACTGAGTCACCTATTTGTTCAGACCTATATATTTTTAATTTACTTTATTTTATCAAAAAAATGGACAAAAAAAAAACCCTACATATGGTAGAAAGGCCCAGAGATTAAAAATACAGCAGGCTAAGGTCAGACAGGAACAATGAGCTGTGTTTCCACAGGGCAGTCAGTATCAGCTGGTCAACAGATGGTGGATGTTGACGGGCTGCTGGGTTCACTGGCCTGTTCTGTGTTCAGTTAGCAGGGGGTCAGCAACACACCCTGGGATGTTTGTTTCTGCCAGTAGCGTTTTATCAGACGCTAACACACATTCACACACACACATTGTAATGGCAGTAAAACTGCACTTATCATCATGGAGCTCTCACAGAGGAAAAATACACTATCAAAAAAAAAAAACACACAAAAACCTGCAGTGACTTATGAGGTGAAGGTATTTTTCACGTTCGATTTATGAGGTGAAGGTATTTTTCACGTTCTGTCAACATCCTGCTTTTGTGTGAATGAGACTGAAGGTCAGCGTGAATACACACCAGTCAAACAGCAGGTTTTTTTTGCATGTAGAGCATGTTGTGAATGTTATCAGGAGGAAAACATTATGGAATGAATGGACACCCACACACACACACACACACATACAGTTTGTAAATCTTCTTACCGGGAAGTAAAGCAGCAGCGCTCCACAGAGGATGGCCTCCAGCAGGACCAGACCAGACGCTCGGATGCTCTGAGAACAAGAAGGTGCAATAAACTTACAGGTTTAAGGTCACGGAGCTCTGAAACATCTTATAGTTACATATATTTTATATACATATAGGTCATATGTTTTTATTTCAATACTTAACGGTTCACAGCGTAACTGCTACAGCCCAGTGGTGACCCACGTGTGGAAAAAAAATAGTTTTATTCATCCTAATTCTTTCATTAGGTCGAAGTTTACAACATTTTTAAGTTTGTTGTCATCAACCAACCAATAATCTGTGATATAATATAGTTTTTCTTCATGTCATTTCTGCTCATTATATTCATATGGAATTCCAGGCATAATGAGATGTGATGTGAGAGCATCTTTGATTTAATCCTAGAATTTTATTGCGTGAAGTTTAAAGAGAAATCCTTGGTTAAAAGAGAGACAAATGGCTGTTCAGTTTAGAGATATTTTTCATACATTTTTGTCTAAATGACAAGATACTTCAGGGTCTCTCTATAATAACGGCAAACAGCTGCAGTTTTTCATTTTTAAAATAATTCATATTTGATAAAATGCAAGGCATTACTCTTTGGCATACCAAAATCCTGACTGATGTTTATCTTGTTAAAACATTATTAAAATATGTAAATCTAGGCTAATTCATTTGATTATGGATATTATATTACTTTAAGTCTGAAAGAGGCTCTTAAAGTCACTCTGATCAGATTAATGAGGATTAAATCAGCAGTGTTTAATTTATGACAAAGCCCCGGAGAATATAAGCCATTTATCTGTGTTATTAATGGAGCCAGTCTTTGTTCACCGTCGCTGATATAATAAAAGAGCATTTAGGTGTGTAAATGACACAGCAGCTCAGGAGGATGAGGAGGATTGAGACTTATTCCTAATTGTCTAATGATCTACGAAGAGGTTTATAATTAACTCCAGTCGATAATCTCAACACAATAGCAAAAAGAAAAAAATAAGTTTTTGAGAAAAAACCTGTTGCTATTTGTGATGCTAAAGAATAGTAAAAAATGGTAACAATCGGTCTTAACAAAAAGGCTTAGAGCCAAAAATCAATTAAATTAAAGAATGGATTACAAAATGGCTGGAAGTAAACTAAATTTACTGCATTAAAAGTATATTAAATATTAGCAGAAATGTGTTTGTAGACGTTGGTTAACACAAGAATTTCCCAAATATGGGATATATATATATATATATATATGTATATATATATATATATAATTTTTAGAGAAACAACTAAAAAGCTTCAGCTATTCTGACCACACACGGTCCAAAACATTTGATTAAAAAAAATAAACCTGGACCTAAAGATTCCAGATGCTACAAGTCTGTTCGAGCGCTTTTACCTTATTCCTGCGGAAATGGTAGATGACCACCATGCTGATGAAGACGATGAGCACGCAGAGGCACTGGAAGGAGAGAACAGCCAGACGAAGAACGCCGTCCTCTCCAACCACACAGGGGGCGTCGTCTTTACAGTAGGCGCAGCCTTTCTGACAGGGCAGACAGTCGCCAGAAGATCCTTGGTCCACGTTCGGGCCAAAGTCCGCAGATTTAACTTTTCTGTTAGTCCCTGTGAAAGACGGAAGCAAAAAGAGTGATGATGATTTTTTGTTTTTTTTAAATGTTATAGCCAACATCTGGCTCAGCTTTATCTCAAAATGGTTAGCCAGACATTAGCATCAATTAGCATAATAAAAGCTTGAAAAGTTAAAAATTGTCTCAATAAAATTCATTTTCATAAAAATTCATAAAATTCCTGAAGCCTATTATTATTTTAAAACATACAGTATATGTATGCGTACAAATGTGTATGGGTGTATATGTACATATATATATCCCTATAGTTGGACAGATGAAGACTATGTGGGTTTTTCATGGAGTTCTTATGGAAGCTTTAATGAAAACAGTCATTGTTGGGTAGATTGCAGGGATTTGGCACTAAAAAAAAAATTGTCTCCTTCTTCGAAACTGTGACTCTGCATGTCATTGATCCCTTCAAAGGACCATTTATCTCTGCTGCTGTGACTCACACCCGTCAGCTCAGTTTCGCTGCTCGGTTGTAGCAACACACCGGCTTCTCACCGACTCCTCTGCTTGAATCGTATTTAAAGGATCCACAGCAGAAGATCACGGAGAGACAAAGGAAAATGAAGCTTATTGGTTTCTCCTCTGCAGAGCAGAGTACAGCGTGTCCCCATGTGGATTTACAGGCTTGTTAATGGCCCTGTGGTGGAGCCCGACTGCAGCAGTGAGGCTTGTTAAAGGGATTTCCCCTGCTCTGTTATTGGCTTCTCATCTGTCTCACCCACATGTGCACACTGAGCTAAGACAAAGAAAAAAAAAACAGCAACACTAGTCTTTAGATTGTGCTTTTCACCGTCTGACCCTCCACTCAAAATATCAGAACAATTGCAACGCAACATGAATAGTTTTCTAAAAATCAGTACTTTTTTTTTCAAAACATTTTTGAGACATTACATCTTCTATCATGTGACCCAACGCAATTAAAAATAACAAAAGTATATATACATATATGGGTGTGTGTTAATTTGTGTGTTCTGGTGTTTATATTGAGCCACCCAAAAACTATTTAAAAAATATATATTTATTGATTGGATGACTCAGCAGAATTTCATGTATCTATCACTTACTTGAGAACCCGTTGACGGCCAGTCTGTTGGGATGGTAGAATCCTTTCCTGCACTGGCACTTGTACTTGTCCAGAACGAAACCATGACCACGCATGGGTAAACACTGTGAAGAGAGTAAAAAAAAAAAAAAAAAAAAATGTAAATTTTGAAAAGCCTTGATTTGATCTTTACAACTTAAACATCCTTCACTTTTGACCAACTTGACTGACAGCAAAACCAATCTGAGAAAACCCCTATTAAAAAATGTCAAAGCGATTTAAAGAAAGTGCAACAGGAGTGCGGAAGGTCTTGTGAAAAGGACAAAGGTCTAATTGTTTAACTTTGCTCTCCTCGTCTCCTGCTTCTCCGCGTCACCGTCCTCTCGCAACGTTAAATTAGCCCAAACCCCCAGCATTAGATTGAAAGTGTGATAAGAAAACAGACTAAACGCTGCAGAGACAACGGACACCCAGGAGTCGTCGGGGGCGTCCTTGGCAGACCTTGTGCTCTGTTTGCCAAATCACAAGACATAATTAATGTCTAAATTAGGAAACAGACTCTATTTCCTTCCATCACGTAAAGTTCCCAGATGAACGGATCTGGACCGAGGATGCTGACACAGAATCTCATTTTCTGAGTCACTTAATCGACATAATGTTTTTTTCTTAATAGCTTTTGAGTCCAGGGGCCATGAAAAGTACCAGTACTTTAAATGGCCCTTGACATGCCATTGAGTGTTTTTTGACCCGACTGTCAGAGGCGGCGTCTCTAAATGAAGCACCAGACGACGTCACGCACTTCACTGTAGAATGGACCCGGAGGATCTGAAACGGCAGCTATTTTCGACTGCCTCGCTCTTCAAGGTCCTGGCTAAGGTTTGAATGTGATAATTTCTCTCCAGCTCCACCTCCCCCCCAACCCTCAGTCAAAGCCTTGGAGAGGCTGGAGGAGAGGGTTTTCAACAGTGTGGGGGTAATTACCAGAGGTTAGTGTTCACCACACAAAGTTCCTCCAACTAATGCCAGAGAGAAGCTAAAGTGGTGCTACAGTGACGTGCTGAAGAGAACGAGAGAGACTGGAAAACCCTCGACATGTTAGCAATTGATCATACAGTACAGTAGTCTAGTACAGTTTAATACTCTATAAGTGAGTAAAAAAAATGTGTTGAATCTTCTGAAAGTGGTGTTTTTTGTTTAAAAATAATGACATTATTTACAAGAGCAAGAATTAATATCACATTGATATAAAAACAATGAATAGCCAACATGGAGGTGTACGGTGTTGTTGAGGTTAGCGCAGTTAGCTCACGTCATAACGGTAACCAGGTAACCAGGCTCAGACGGTGACGTCGTTTCTTTTCTTTCCTTTTTTTTCTTCTTTCATTATCCCCTTACATTAGGGCTGTAACGGTACGTGTATTTGTACCCGAATGTATTCGTGTACATTTGTGTACTTGTGTTTTCAAAGCGCGTCAAGGAGAACCTTGTAAAAGTCCAACTTCCGCCGGAACTCAATTGTGACGGAAACCAATCGCTCTCGTCACCGAGTGTACGGGGACGAGCCTGGTGTTGAACGGAAGAAACGACACGTTCGAGACAACGAGCAACGTGTGCGCGCTTGTTCTTAGACGCAAATCACGATCAAAATAACAATTTAAATATTGCTACATGTTATTAATTGCTATTTCATTTTAAGGCAACAATTAGCAACGTTTTTATTTGTAAGATTTGGGTAAAATACTGCAATATCTACACATTTTTAGATGTTGTTTAATGTTTTTGGCTTCGCTTTTAAGAAAAACTGACATTGGAAAGCATTTTTCTTCCTTTTTTAATAATATAGCTTTTATTTTGTTTTAAAAATGATTCCTGACACGAGATCTGACAGGGATGTGTCAACATCTGCGTGAACACCTCTCCCACTCTTGACTGCTCGGGAAACGGTTCTTAACGGCTAATTTTAAGTCAGCACTTCCTGTAGGTGTCAAGAACACTTCATTAAAGTGAAGCTCATCATCTGGATGTGACACTGTTGAGGTGGTGCATGCATGTAGCCCGTCATACAATAACGAAAAATGAGCTGTAAATGAGCTCTGTGGTGGAATGTGTCGGCTAAAGTGATTTCATGTTTGATTTCCCAGCAGCTGTCTCCTCAGGACAGGAGGCGCAGGCTGCAGCTCCTGCCTGCCACTCTTCATATGCAAACAGCCACAGACAGGTGTGTGTGTGAGTGTGGGCATGATTTTCGTGTGTGTGTGTGAATGTGAGAGTGAGAGAGAGAGAGAGGGAGAGAGAGACAGTGAGCCAGAAATAGCTCTGGCTGTGAATCCCACTCCTGCCTCCTGTGGTGATGGATGCAGGTCCTCTCTCCCCCTCTCTCTCTCTCTCTTGCCCCCCCCCCCCCCCCCCCTCTCTCTCCCTCTCCCCCCCCCCCCCCTCCCTCTCTGGACATGTAGGATGTGGAAGAAGCCAAAACGCCGCAGCTGCAGCTACCTGCCATCCGTCATGTGATCTCAGCGTAATATTGCAGTATAAATCATATAAATTAGCTCACTTAAAGGCACCCTGTGGACCTTTTGACCAATTGCGTCACATTTGATGATGAATGTATCGACAAACACACAGGAATATGACGGTGGCACAAACACAGGAGTAAATGGACTCAATACTGTTACATGTCTATCAGTGGTGGAGGCCCAAGAGAAAAAAAACAACACCTCAAGATACACGATGAAGGTTAGTTGTTCAATTTCATTTTTTTTATACTATTGTAAATGAACAATCACTCAGATAAAAGATAACACTAAGACATTTGACTCTCTTTTTTTGTTGTTGTTGTTTGGGTTTAAGTATCCAACAGCAAATGAAGAGATACTACAGAAAACAAGCAAACCCAGAAATACTGAGAAAAACCTTATAGTAACAGTTATAGTAATGAGTATAAGATGTCGAAATAAATGTATTCAATGACTGTAACATAATCTGAGAACAACAACAGAAAAAAAAGCAAAACAGATTTGCAACAAAAGAAAACGTTAAAAAAAAAGAAAGCAAAACAGATTTGCAACAAAATTAAAAAAACGTTAAAAAAAAATACCCCAGAAAAAAAAGAAAATAGATAATGAAAACGCAAAATGTTTACCTGGAATAAGATTAGATAAGGTAAATAAAATTAATTACCTGAACAAACTTAAGAAAAATATTTCTTCATTGTTCAGGAACACTTACAAATACAAAATATTTCTTCATTGTTCAGGAACACTGAGGGCTGGGACCACAAAAAAAACTCCCTCTTTCTCAGAGAGCCACTTTTGGTCTACAGACCAGACTTTGGACCAACCTGCTGTTATACAGCTCTTAACCATACATACATACATAAATAATGGAGGAACCTTCAGCTATATGTGCTGTGATTATACAACAGCCTTCTGTTATGCTGTCATGAACAGGGACATGGCGCTGACCATGGTGCTGACCTACTTCTCCACGCCTGCCGTACACAGTTAATTACCAGTGATGGTGTTGAGTTGATATCAGCTCAGGAAGCCACGTTGTCTTGTTGTGTTGTACGTGTGTGTTTCCCCCCCCGCCCCCATCCCCTCCTCTCTATAATGAGCTGTAGGCGTCCACGGTGCTGCCTGAGAGAAAATCATCACCACATCACTTTAACTGATGGTTAATGAGCTCCATATGATTGTGAAAACAGTGGTTGACTGCACAGGATTTATTCCGCCGTCGGAGCCGCTGCTCACGTGTGGTAATGTGGAGATAAATGAAACATGACAAAATGAAATAATGTCACTCTAGATCACATGACCCTGCGCTTTGTGACGCTTCATTTCTACTTTATGGTGGGTTCTAAATGTATGCCTGTAGCGCCGTGGGCAAACATACACTGTTGGTCAAATCCCAGCTGCGGCAGCTGTCACTCACACACACAAACACACTCACATTGACATGTCAATTGCCATGGTGACCGTAAACTATTAGTTTATGTAAATACTTTTTGAAATTTTTTCTTATTCTATTTTATTTTTCCATATTTTTGTTCTTTACATTTAGGAATGATAATAATCCCAATTACTCGTGATTAATCTTAATGACTAATTTAGCTTATTCCACAGTGTGACAGAATCTGATATTAAGACTTTTTATTTATTGAATCTTCACTCGTTCAGGTGCTTTAAAAGTAACTAGAACCACCGGGATTTTATATTCTCGCTTCAGTTTGAAAAGGAAACTACTTAGTTTTCTAATAAAACTGGGTGATAAATGTCAGACGGAGGCTTGTGTAGTGTGCTGCATAATTAGATAGTGATAAAATTGAATCCCGCAGAAGGAGAGCAGGATATAAAATGTCACACTTCTCCAATAAAAGAAAAAAACAAATATCACCATTTCAAGGATATAATTTCACTGTAGCTACACACGGACTGTACGGATGCACAAAAAAAAAACATCAAACACAGTTTCCCAGCATCACCTCTGTGTGACACCCAACGGGGAATTCAAAACAACCGTGGAAGTGGCTCTAATTAATGCAGAGGCCAAAGTCTTGACCAGGAAACCAGGAAGTAGCTGCGTCTTCTGGGTTAATTAGGGCCTGCTGAGGACCTGGGCTCTCCATGAAACCAAGACCACAGTCTTCTGGTCCAGCACGGAGCCTAATCAGCCACTAATAAGCCTGTGCAGGTATTTGTAACGATCCTACAGAGTGTAACCTGCACCCAGAGGAAAACTTATCAGACAGTAATTACAGACTGAAGTATAGATGGAGCAGGAAGAGGAGGTGAGGAGGAGAGGACTGCAGGGAGGTTTACACTGGAATAGGATAGAATACCAAGATGCTAAGATTTTTACTGTAAGTATCTACTGTGGCGCCCCCTGAAGGCAGCAGCCAAAGGAAGCTGATGAATTTTAAAAAACGTTTAGAGTACTCCAGGTCAAATCGAGAAAAAAAAACGATAACAGTTTAGAGTACTCCAGGTCAAATCGAGACTTGCTGTAGAAACAAGAGTAAAATCCCATAAAAGACAAGAATTAATAATTAAAGATTGTAAATTAAAATTGGAGGCTAAAATAAAAACCCGTGAATCCCAGGCATTTCTGCAGAATCTACGAAGGTTTTTGGATTCACCTTAAATACACAAAATGACATACGATTCAAGCGTATGGATTTTTCTCTCCTCCACTAACACACACTGATGATTCTGCAGCTGTCCTGCAGGTATCCATGAAGATCTGAGGCTCACGGCTCCTCAGCCTGATCTTCACCACATGAAAGAGAGACAGAAATCTGTTGATTAAAGATAAAAGATTTCACGTTGTTTTTCTCCGGTTCCAAAAGGTACTCTGTGTCCCAGAGGGAACGTGATCCTAGAATGTTTCGACTTTTCTATTCACCAACACAGTTTTCCCATTTACTGTATAGAGTCAGTAAGAACAAGTCAACCAATGACAGCCGGGTTCAGGGAGAAAAGAAAAGATGGATCTCCTGCAGGTGCAGCCGCCAACTCCCAAAATAGCAAGAATCAACAAACACCTCGTTCATTTCCCATGATCCTCTGTTCCCCTGCGGGCTCCTTAGTCAAAAGAATTTGTTCAAGCTCGAACCTTCTTTTATTCAGCACTCCTTATTTCACTCCCAGCGCACAACTCGGGTTTTGTTGCCGCGTGGATTATTGCGAGTGTCAGCTCTTGCTGTGCATTTCACTGTGTGAGCAGGGTCTAAATATGAAGCCGTACACTTCCCTCTGACACCGGCGTAAGCTGCGAAAGTGATTAGGAAAGCAGAAGAAAGTGTTTGTGTTTCTGGTGCCGGCTCCATGGCAGTTAAGCTCCCTGTGGGCCGGAGTGTTTATCGCACTGGTGTTCAGGCTCTGGTGTTTGGACCGGACCCAGAGTTAGTCCCCGACTGTCCGGGCAGCTCTCCCTCCACTAGCCCCTACTGGTTGACCTCATTTGACAGGCTGGCTGGTTGTCCAGCTGTCCCTCTGAACTAGGACACGATTGTCCAAACATGGACCAGCTTCTGTGTCTTTCTGTCTCATCCTGTTCATACATGAATGAGTTGGACTTGTGTTGATGGTCACCTATCACTCCTGAAAGACAGTGTCTTCATTGCTGTTCCTTCCCTCCGTCTGTGGCGGAGCAGAGGTTAGCGGTAGCACGTCAAAGGAAACGGTGGCGTTGTTATTAACGCCTCGGCAGCTCTAATAAAAAGGACCGACTGCATCACTGATCAGCGAAGGAGTTGTTAAACATTTAAAAAGCATCCGAAGGTTGAATTTATCCTATTTCCTTTTAACCAAATGTCCTCATCAGCTCCGCAGCATAATCACAGCTTTGGTGTGAACGCTTCAGAATAGATCATTAGCAATTAGCCTATTTATAGGCTCCTGAACATGCTCTAATAGGCAGCGTGTTAGGGGGCCCAGTTAATGAGGACGCTTCCACCTCCTTTTTTCTCCACCTCCGCCACTGATATGAGAGCTGGAGGCTGGTGAGGTCAGAGGTCAGCCGCAGAACTGGAACTGCTGCTGCCACTACCACTGCTGCTGCTACCATGAGTGAACTGTAATAATCCCTGCACTGCCATGATGCCATGTTTCAAACAGCAGGGCAGGAATTCCCTTCACACACACACACACACATACACACACACACTAAAACCTCTTTTCTATTTTTATCAGTAAATATGCAGCAGAGCTGGGCCGTTGAAGGATCAGCTGTTTATCTCTGAACGAGTGCAGAGGGAGATCTTTGAACAACGGAGCAGTTGGAGAAACCAGGACATTAACTGCACGTTCTGCTGCTCAGCTCAACTGGGATGTGTGAGCACAGGGTCGGGGACAAAGTTTAGACTCGGGTGAAGAACTACGGGTCTGAAGAAAGACATGTTTAAGAATCCCACGTCTAACTTTTCTTGCTAAATTCTACCATTTCTGGTTCGTAAATTATCTAAATATGCTGACTAAGTATATTTCTGTACCTTCCATATATTTCTGGATAATTCAATAGCATTTTTGTTTATTTGTTTTTTATATTTTCTTGCTAACTTTTAGCCTGTCTCTCTTACTTAAATTCTGAATCAGCTAATGCTAGGCTAAATTAAAAAACATTGTGCTGCTGACCTTAATTTGTTAAAATGTTTAATTAGTCTTGGCTAGACAGTTTAAATCTTACCTTTGAGGCGAAAAGTTACATATTTTTTACCTCACAATTAGCTTATTCTTAGCTACTGTGGCTAGCATTTAGCTATTTTTCTTTTAGTAACATGTGGCCTCAGAGGAAACCTTCGATTGTTCAGTCCTTTCACAACTAATGGTTAAAACCTAAAACACTGTCTATTGATCTGTTTTTGTAACAATTACAATGAAAAGTCAACAATTCTTTCGGAGAAACCGAAGCTCAGTTTATGTCAAAACACACTTTAACAATTATTTCTCTACAGAGATTTAAACCAAACAAACAAACATTTCACAGCAGGTTCTAACAGTGTTACTGTTAGTTGTGAAATGTGAAGTACGCTGGAGAAAATCCATCATTTTAAACGATCGCCACTTCTCTCCCAGAAAATGATTGTCGGCATGAAAAGACGACTCATTATGGGGCAGAACGAGGCCTAAAAGCTCCGTATGCAAATGCAGCATCAAGGCTGATGTGCACATCAGTCATTTTTGTGACACGGCGGCAAATCAGTTTTCACAGTTTTCTCCTCAAATGCATCCCTGTATGTTTTTATGGGTCAAACGAATTAACCTGAAGCGAGGAAATTGACTCATTGAAGAAAGAACGGGAGCTTTTATAAAAATAAAAAAAAATCAGAAATAATGATTGGGTTTGGTGAATAGTTTTGATGTCGACAACTGCGGCGGCAACGTGAGCTCGGCTGGTCAGTGAGCTGAGCAGAGAACAGATGTCTTGTTTTATCATGTTTATTTGTACGGCTAAAAACTAGAGTTTTTTTAATCCTGCTGACTCCTAAAACAAACGTCCTGAGAAAAAAGCATATATGTAATGATGTAAAGTTTCGATTTTATTCTCATAATCTTATGATATTATGAAGTGTGGTGATGATAAAGGTGTGTTTTTGGAGCATTTTCTCTCTTTTTTTTCTTCATATCTCTTCTGCCTACAGTCCCTCTGTTTTCCTCTCTGTTTTCTTCCCTCTGCTCTGCCTCCTGGATCACTCATCCATAACATTTGCCTCCATCCCAGTGTGGGCTGGCTGCACGCTCGGCTGGGCAAACTGCAGCTCGAGAGGCAGGAAGTGAGGCGAGGCCAGGGAGTCGACTCTGTCCGACTGTCTGGCCGTCCGCCCGGCAGCGGCGGCGGCATGTGTCAAATTCAAAAGCTTGAATTTAAACGGTGGCTTTTAAAAAGCTGTGAAGACGGAAGGGAACGACAGGGAGGGCGTGGAGGAAGGGGGCGGGGGGGACCCCGACGG
>NC_024309.1:11800197-11804941 GCF_000523025.1 Cynoglossus semilaevis | reverse complement strand
GACAGTTTAAATCTTACCTTTGAGGCGAAAAGTTACATATTTTTTACCTCACAATTAGCTTATTCTTAGCTACTGTGGCTAGCATTTAGCTATTTTTCTTTTAGTAACATGTGGCCTCAGAGGAAACCTTCGATTGTTCAGTCCTTTCACAACTAATGGTTAAAACCTAAAACACTGTCTATTGATCTGTTTTTGTAACAATTACAATGAAAAGTCAACAATTCTTTCGGAGAAACCGAAGCTCAGTTTATGTCAAAACACACTTTAACAATTATTTCTCTACAGAGATTTAAACCAAACAAACAAACATTTCACAGCAGGTTCTAACAGTGTTACTGTTAGTTGTGAAATGTGAAGTACGCTGGAGAAAATCCATCATTTTAAACGATCGCCACTTCTCTCCCAGAAAATGATTGTCGGCATGAAAAGACGACTCATTATGGGGCAGAATGAGGCCTAAAAGCTCCGTATGCAAATGCAGCATCAAGGCTGATGTGCACATCAGTCATTTTTGTGACACGGCGGCAAATCAGTTTTCACAGTTTTCTCCTCAAATGCATCCCTGTATGTTTTTATGGGTCAAACGAATTAACCTGAAGCGAGGAAATTGACTCATTGAAGAAAGAACGGGAGCTTTTATAAAAATAAAAAAAAATCAGAAATAATGATTGGGTTTGGTGAATAGTTTTGATGTCGACAACTGCGGCGGCAACGTGAGCTCGGCTGGTCAGTGAGCTGAGCAGAGAACAGATGTCTTGTTTTATCATGTTTATTTGTACGGCTAAAAACTAGAGTTTTTTAATCCTGCTGACTCCTAAAACAAACGTCCTGAGAAAAAAGCATATATGTAATGATGTAAAGTTTCGATTTTATTCTCATAATCTTATGATATTATGAAGTGTGGTGATGATAAAGGTGTGTTTTTGGAGCATTTTCTCTCTTTTTTTTTCTTCATATCTCTTCTGCCTACAGTCCCTCTGTTTTCCTCTCTGTTTTCTTCCCTCTGCTCTGCCTCCTGGATCACTCATCCATAACATTTGCCTCCATCCCAGTGTGGGCTGGCTGCACGCTCGGCTGGGCAAACTGCAGCTCGAGAGGCAGGAAGTGAGGCGAGGCCAGGGAGTCGACTCTGTCCGACTGTCTGGCCGTCCGCCCGGCAGCGGCGGCGGCATGTGTCAAATTCAAAAGCTTGAATTTAAACGGTGGCTTTTAAAAAGCTGTGAAGACAGAAGGGAACGACAGGGAGGGCGTGGAGGAAGGGGGCGGGGGGGATCCCGACGGAGGAGCTGGAGATTTGGTTAACTGCTCTCTGTTTACCAACACAAACTAGTTTTATTATATAACAGCAGAAAAATAAACTCAAAATCCTTCGAGCTTGGCAGGGATTGTTATTTTAAAAACCTTGTTTTCCTGCTCTGGGAGCCCATCCTCAGGTTGAGGTCTCCTCAGCTCACCCTAACTTCCAGCCTACACTTCAAATGGGCAGTAAAACAACAGTAAACAGCCCAGATCTGCGGCAGCTCTTTTTTTTTCGTATCACGTTTAAATTGCAACAGAGTAAGAAAAAAACTATTAAAACATTAAAGTGCTGCACATGCAGAGGGAAAACCTCTGTGCACGAAAAAGACTGAAATAAAAACGGCCATAAAACTAAATGAATCCCCGTTGGCGAACACACGCAGGGCAGTTCTCCCACGGCTGCCGTTCTCATCACGTTAGCTCGCGCTCAGCTCCGACAAAAAACTTGATTACTCTGCTGCAGGAGAATTCTATTCATAGCCGCAGACGAAAATAAATCGCAGAGGAACCTGGGCCTGGGCCTCCCACGTCACCTGTGATCACCTGCACTTTAATTAAAGTGGAGAGAAAAGTGGAACTCCGTTCGGTGGAACTCTGAGACGCTGGTGTGATTTCTGCTAATGTGACGAGGGACAAATGAACGACCAACATCGTCAGGACGGAGATAAGGCGGTTACAGTCGTCTGTGGTGTTTATCCAGCAGATCTGATGATAACGAGCGCCGCGGCGTGATGAAGACGCAGACGTTGGCTGTAATGAGGCCGGGCCACAGCAGCTTTAATCACTCAGCTGTAAGCAACACACTCCTGCACTGTAAGTGCCCTGAGATCATTATTCTGCAAAGCCAAGCTAAAAATCCATACCAGGGACATTGTATTTGTCTCCTGGTGGACACACACACACACACGCTCTACCTCCATGTCAAATGTCTCCGACATCGACTGTCCATGGAGAGGTGGAAGTACTCAGACAAAGAGAGTGATTAATTATTCAGACAGGCTCAGTGCCGTCCATTACACATGCATTATGAATCAGTCTGATCTACACGTCTTTAAAAATCTATCAACTCCCAACGATAAGGCTGGAACCTGCAGGTAGGCAGCGTCAGGGAGCGTGTGCCAGTGAGCGAGCCCCTGTCTGTACATGTACATGTAGTCACAGTACACTGAAAAAAAAAAAAAAAACAACCCTCCAGCGCCTCCAGGAGTTTTCAGAAAACTTTTTTTTTTCAAAAACCCAGAGACCGGGCGACGCTCAAACTTTTCCATCAACGCTGTCTCTGGAAACTTTTCCACATTAGGTAAGGCTGACCAATCCCGCTGTGAGGTCACAAAGTGGTACCGAGTTTAATTAGTCTCTGGTCAGGTTCTATCTCCGTCTTCACTACACTCTATAAATTCATAATTAGCAGCTGTTAGCTGAGCAGTATTACCTCACATATGCACCAAGGACCAAAACCCAGAAACAGACTTTCTGCAGCGACTTCTCCACCTACCACTATGGCTGATCCTTCTCTTCCTATTGGCTGCTTCTATTATGACCTTATTACAGAAAAAAAAATCAATACTTTGTTTCTTAAATCTCAAAATGGCTCCGCCCCTTTTTCTCTTATCCCAGCCTTCCCTGCTGCTCTACATATGTCAGTGATTTCCATGGTCTGTGACAACAGCCCATCATGTTCCACTTCGCTCTTCCTGACCCTATCAATCTCCTGCCTAATCCATGTGACGGGCAGGACTTGACACTCACCTCCATGGTGGTCAGGTTGCATCGATGGGTTCCAGCAAACCAGCCGTCGGTGGAGCACTGGTCGATATCAACATCCTGTAGATTAACGTCCACTCTCACTACGCCCCTGCAAGACAGAAGAAGTCAAGTGAGGCGGCTGAGGGAGGATCCAGGCGGTCACAGTCACTGATCACTAATTATGTTCTATTTTACATGTTTGGCTTAGTGGCAAAAATAGTTGGATTTTTTTTCTCTGACAGGCAATAAATGTGATATTGATTTGATCAGATGTCGAACGTAAAAAAAGGGAAAAACTCTCCGAGATGAAGTTGTTGTTGCTGCAGAACCGACAAAGGTTCGTATGTGGAGACAAAAATAACTGGGTAAAAAGACAAAATCATCATTTATTCCCTTAATAGTCCTGCAGAAACAGCTGACAGAAAAGTCAGGCCAGGAAACGTTCAAATGAGGCCAGAGGGAAGAATCAGCTGAGGATCCTGTTTCATTCAAGCTCTCATAAAAATAGAAACCACACGTTTCTATTTGTGTCGCTGTATTTTTATCACGGTGCAGAGTCAGAGGGAAGGATGCAAAAAGAGCCAAGTAGAGGGAGAGGAGGAGACGGAGCAGAAGGGAAGCAGAGCAGGGTGCGGGATCGAACCCTCGACCTTCTGTTTACAATAGCTAAGGGTTTTAGAAAAAAAATGTAAGATAAAAGCTAAAAGTCTTAAATGACACTAACTAAAAGTTCATCTAATTGATTTAAATTAAAACATTAAAAAAAGCACAACATAAGTCACAAAGATGGGTAAATATATTGGTCTAGCAAATTTGCCAAACAAAATTTTAAAATGTTTGCCCAGTGGTACTGAGAAAAAAGTGAAAATACTACAAGGCTGCAGTTCTGTGTAAATACTGTAGTAATGTCTATAAAAGGCGACATCTCTGAATTGAGATCCTGGAAAAGTCCAGAACCGGGGGGGAAATTCCCCTCGGAGCTGCCGAGGATTTACTCTTCCTGAACTTCTTAAAGCTGTATGAAGAGAAAAGGTCAGCGTGGTTGACTCTGAAGGTCAGCGCTCTCCGAGTCTTTTCACTGCTGTGACATATGTCTTCACACAGAACCAACCAGAACAAGAACAACAAGAAAGACATACTACGAGTTTTCAGACGTGTGTGTGTGTGTGTGTGTTTCCACGTTGACCCCTGCTCTGACCCTCAGTGACCTCGCTCTACGATCACGCCTCTCTCTGGACACAGCCTGAAGGAATCAGGTCAGAAACAACACTACAATTAGTGGAAGCAGGTTTTGATTGTGTTTACGGCTCAAGGAGTTTTGATTATTTTATGTTAAAATATTCCGTTAAGTTCTAAACATTAGACTGTGTTAAACGGCACCTTTGCTACGTCTTTGTTTGTTTGTTTTTTTCTTTTGCTACGTCTTGTTTGTTTTTTTAAACTAAAGAAACTGCAGCTGCAGCTGTGACGAATCATGACGTCGAAACACATCGGGAACAAAAAGTGAAACTATTTATGAGCTAAAGCTTTCGCTGACATCGTTACCATCGGCCACTCTTTCTCTCCCAACTGCCTCCTGTCACTTACTGCATGCACTTTCGCCGGCACATTCTGCTGCTGTGGCATGTTGTCCAGGTGCAGCAGCAGCTTTAACGCCACAGTGCTCCCGGTGGACACTGAGCAAGTGCAGCTCTTTCCC
>NC_024309.1:11779549-11800166 GCF_000523025.1 Cynoglossus semilaevis | reverse complement strand
GTCCTGCCTGAGGGCAGACTGACCTCGCCGTTTCCTCCTTCACCGCTGCTTTTTCTCTTTTGCTGAGAAATTACCCCCCGTTCCACTCCTGTGTGATGCAAGTGGAGCGGAAAAAGTATACAACTGCTGCTCTTGAGGATTCATCAAAATTACAGTTAGCTTTTTGGACGTGGCACAATCAGAGAAAATGGCTTTTTTGTTTGTTTGGTTTTTTTTGTTTTGGTTTTTGTTTTTTACACTGTCATCTCTTTTTCTTTCCCTTTTGTCTCCCCCGGTGCCAACTCTCCAGGCTGTGTTTCACATTGTATCTCTGCCAAAGTGGACATATGGCACATGAAATAGCATGTGTGGGGGAGAGAGAAGAGAAGAAGAGAGAAGAATAGGATGCCATGTGTTGTGTGCCTATAAACCAAAATGACTGGACGGTTATTTAAGCATGACATTAGGAAACACAGCCATTGTGGTCATCCAGGCCACGGAGAGGGGATTATCAGAGAACAGGACGTGGTCCTGCCCCAGGACACGGAGCACGCTCTGATTTGATCCTCCACTCTTGTGTCTTCCCCACGGCTAAATGCAGTTAAGAATGGGTGATTCCACTACAGTGGGAGGGGCTTCCACTCATCCGTTTAAACAGGACCCGGCTAGCGTTAGCCTCTGTCTGGTAGACACGCCTGTGGTTGTGGCTGACTGTCGCTGGAACACGGACGAGCTGTGCAGCGTCTATTCAGGAAGTGATGAAGAGCCTGTTGTGTTTAAACAAGGTAAATCAATAGGTTTTGGAGAATTGACCCCCAACCTGAATTTATCATGTGTCCACACGGGACATTATTTACTGCAGTTTGTCAGAAGGCTGACGGCCACAGATAAAAAAAATTTAAAAAATCTTCTCGTCATCTACAGTAAAACTCTAAGTTCTAACGTGATCCGATCAAAAGCAGTGAGATTATTCCTTTTCATTTTTCATAATTTTAGCCAAAAGAAAGAACTCATAATATTTCACTTAAATTTTGGGCCCAGAAAAGTCTATTATTATAATTATTATTGCACAATTTTTCTGCCCACAAATCAAAGCAATTTGACTTCGGCCGTCTGAAGATTCACTGATCGTGTTCGTTGAACACAAAGTGGAGTTGACGAAGCTCAACCATGTGATCCACTGGCCCAGTGAACTCTGGCTCACTATCCCACTGCTGCAGCGTGTTGACGTCATGAACACTCTCTGCCGTCTCCTCAGAAATGTTCCCTGTTCCTCTTTTATGCATCAGGTCACAGAACAATCGCAACGTAAGAAGCGGGTCACACGCTCCAGAGGAAAGAAACGTCTCCTCCGTGATGGAAATGCATTAAGCTGACAAGACGGAGCAGAAGCTAATGTGAATGTGGCCGCCGGGCAGGAAACCGCTTGTCTACCAGCGCATCAGAACAACCTGGGTCACAGTCGGCGTTCTGTTGTTGGTCATCAAAGAGGACACCAGAGTGCCAGTGGCAGAGCGGCTGTCACTGAAAGCAAATATGTATTTTTTTTTTACAAACGGAAAGCTGGAACCTCCTGTCACTCTTGTCTGGTGAAAAATCTCAGAAAAACCAACGTCAGGTCAGAGGAGCAAACATTGATTTCCAGCTGCTGACAAAGGAAACGTGACAGTTTTTGCATTCAACGTCAGTGGATTGATTCTTTTAAGCCCAGATCTGGTAACAAGTGGCTGAGAGAGTGACCGTGAATTCATCACGATCCCTGTTCTATCTGTTCTCCTTTGTTTGTTAACTGCACTTTGGAGACATTTAGGGTCGATTTCAGGGGCGACTTCTTTTACTAATCAGCTTTTGGCACAATCGTTGGGTGTTTCCAGACGTTAACCTTTAACCTGTGTCCTTTATTCATCTACAGTGATTTTTGCTAAACTCTTGACTTATTACTGGATCATTCCAACCTATTTCATTTGACATTTAATCCATTACCTTTTCTCTAGATCTCAGCTAATTAGTGTGGACCAACAACGTCTTTACTGAAGTCAATTATTATCTGATTAATATTTTAAAATTTGGATTGTTTACCAGATTTTCTTGCATAGTTTTTTTGTGTGTCGTTCCTCGGTGCTGTTGACATTTACTGGCTAAGGGCGACACACTGACAGGCCACCTGACTGAGCGGTGGAGTCCCAGTGACGTCAGCAGTGAGACGACAGCAGCAACACCTCAGGGATCTTTAACCTTCTGTTCCTCATTTTCAATGGAAAAAAAACGTCTTCCTTCTTAACTCGATTCCATTCCTGGAATAACAATAATCTACAAATCTCTACGATTTGTCCTCCGAGATGGTTTTTATTTTACCCTCATCCTCTCTTTTATCGCAGCCCATCAAATGTTCCCTCTCTGCCCCAGATTGTTGGGGGATTCCTGGGCTCACTCCTTGGGTGTTGTCCATTAAAGCAGATGCTGTTGTTTCTTCTAGTTCTGTCAGGGAGCCCAGGCAGAACCACTGCAGCCGGGCCGCTGCCCAGATGGACTCTCACTGCTCACACGCTACAGCCGAGCTCCAGTGAAGACAGGACACAGACGTTTAACCACATCCTGTGTGGCGTTCAGGGAGAACACGGTGGGTGGAGGTTTGATTTTCTTTTTGATTTTGGTTCCTTTTGCTTCATTCTGAGCCTCAGATTAATCAAGCTCCGTGTTGTAGAAGGTGAACACCAGCAGCTGAACACCAGCAGCTGAACACCAGCAGCTGAACACCAGCAGCTCAACACAGCTCAACACCTCTGTTTGTTTATCTCTGCCTCTGGTTCTTTTTCAGCGCGTGAGCTTTCGTGCACTTTGTGTCTAAAGTTAGAGTGATCTGCCAATTAGAACGCTCCAGCATCATCCTGAAGAATGTCTCAGCCTGCCGCAACGACCGACACACACACACAAACACACACAAAAACACACCATGCTCAAAAACAGTCAGTTCACACAGTGTGTGGTCCACGTCGCCTCCAACGTGCCTGGGGTGCAGCCCAAGCGACAGACGGCGACAGAGAGAAAAATGGTGCAAGAAGTTGCACCTTCACAAAAACAACAGGTCGATGAATTGCAAACACGTCCACACACTCCTGCGCTAACGAGACACAGATACTTTCGCACCAGCGGGAGAAAAAGGGAATCGGTCTGTGGTCATTACCATATGCCAAGAACAAGTCCTGGGGTCTTTGTCCCCTCAGCTTCAGTCAGGCCTGAACTGTAGCTGTTATAAAAACGTCTGCAGCAAAGTTGTTCTACATCACTCATCAGTATTTCAGTCTCATTGATTGTGTTTTCATCAGGGAGAGAAAACTAAGGAGAAGACTTTCTTCTAGGCGTTCCTCTCATTCCTGGTTCCTGTTCTTCAGGACTGAAGGATGGACACATGGTCACATGGTCACATCTGGTGAGCAGCATCCCATATTTGTTCCCACTGGACACTTCTGGTATCCTCCAGCCCATATCTTGTCTTCACTCCACCTGGTCACAGTGTAATTCCATTACGAGCCACTTCTATTCATCAAAATCTTGTTCGGTGTTTTTTTTTTCTCCCAAAGTGTGTCTCTTTCTTTAATTCCTGCCAGTCCCAGAGCATCATGTTCAACTAAACAGGCCCAGGTTTCACACCGAGAAACTAAAAGATTATTATATTTCGTTACATATTCTTTTTGTGACCTTTTTGTTCAGTGGTGGGAGGTTTAAAAAACAAAAAGATCTTTACAGTATTGTATGATGAATCACGCTTGTTTTAAATGTCACTGTCCTTCATTTTCTAGTGCAGCTCTTCAGAGTCAAATCCCACTGAACCACCGCAGCAAAGTTACAAACACTGATGACAAAAACTGTTGTGTTGCAGGGAATAGGTTTTGTTTCCCTGCTCCTTTGAGCAGAGCTGAGCAGTTTTTAGTCAGCCACCGACTCGGCTGCTCTCCTGGGACATTAACCAACACAACACCCACGCGTGTCACATGTTTGATGCTGCGGAGGACGCCGCGGTTGAAAAGGGTCAAAGACCAAGAAATGGACGCTGAGACTGTTCATTTAAAGGAAACACACAGCTTAAAAAAAAAACATATCTTACATTTAGCAGATAAAGCCAATCGTTTGAGCTGACGTGAGCTAATTTGAGCCAGATTATACTTCACTCTGAGAGGCTTTAATATGGGATAACACCAGGTTGTTGACGGCCGTCATGGACTGTAATCACTGCAGGTTTTCCTCTCATTGACTCATTTGCAATCCCTGCCTGCCCGTGAGCGACTAAAGTGTATCAATTAAAGATTTATCGAAGGCAGTACACACAGAACCAGTGATCTGGATTAAATATTTATCGGGAAGACGCTGCTCCGGATCCCACGGAGCCTGACTGTTCCGGTGGCATCATGATGGCTGCAGCAGAGGTGGCTTTAGGACATGGATCGAACAAACATTCGCAGGAATATAGTTTGACGTTTTCTCATCTTCTAAAAACACCTGCCTCTCTCTCTTTGTTTTTTTTTTTTTCTCCTTTTAGATTTGGCAGCTTCAGTTAAACGCGGCATCAAGCCAGGGTGGCAGCACAGAGAGGTAACTCCAACAGTGAGGGGAGTTTGAAAAATAAATCAGGGCCCGTTGCCAGAGGTTTCCACCACTGCTGCATCAAGTCACAACCGAGGGTTATTTTTAGCCTCACCGCCGCCTCGTCACACTGGAGGAGAGAAGAAACCCCCCCACCCACACTTTAAAGAGGTGGAGGACGGTGGGAGGGAGCAGTGTGTTTGGGGAGTGAGGGAGAAGGAAGGGGAGATCACATTACTGCGAGATGGTGGTAAAACCTGGACTCTTTGACGCCTGTCACGAGGAATGTTGTTGTTCTTGATAAATAACTGACATTTAAATCACAGATTCAACCACATATTGACAAATATTTTTTCATCCAAATGTGCAGCACTCATGGAAATGTCTAACCTGGAGCTCAACTTAAATAGACTGCGAATCTAAAACAACATCTGGCCCACAAAAGTAGACCACCAGTCGTGGCCCACCAAAGAATAATCATGGGCCATATGAGAAGACACAGGCTAGAATCTAATAATATGACAATGTTTTTATTTTTATTATTATTATTATTATAGTGCTAAGAATTAGTTACAAATGTGTTTGTATTTTGGAAGTGGCTGTAAATTGCAACTCATATTTGTTCCATTTTGATCAATTTCTTCCTCAATTCTAAAATGCTCTGTAACACATTAAATATATTTTATGTCTTTTGTTACAGATATTCAACATAATTTGTTAATTTGAACTCTAAAATTTTGTTACCGATATTCAACATAATTTGTTAATTTGAAAAGTTTTGTGCTGATTGCCTCCCCTGACATGGCTTCAAACCCACAACCTTCTACACATCCTTGTTTATGTATGAGCCGTGCCTTGATTCTCAACCATCTTCAGGTCAAACCTACCTGAACTCTGGAGCCAGGTTCTTCCTCAGTCCATAGAAAGCGGCCGATAAAGTCAAAAGCCAGCGAGGAACAAAATTCCCATTTTCACACTCCAGGTAGGGTGCAGACCATTTGACGTGGGTTTTGTCAGGAATGAAACTCTCTCCCCTCTTCAGAGAGTTGTCCACTGAAGTGAAGTCCTGGCTCAGGACCCTCTTGTGGAAAGTGGGCTTCTTCCTGTCCTTAACTTCGTGGTACCACTCTGTGTCTGCGGTTCTGTTGTGGAGGTAGTGGTGTGCCATGTTGGACAGGTCCTGGAGGACTATCTCTCCACCAGCTCTGGTGGCTTGGAGCAGCACCGAGGGCCCAGCCACCGACGAATCCGAGCTAAAAGTGACGATCGCCCGGTGGATCTTGGCGTCTCCCTCCAAGATACTCCGGACCAGGGCGTGATACCACTCGATGTCTCTCCGCAGACTCTGCTCCCTGGACCTGTTGGTCTGCAGGATCATGTTGAGGAAGTTTGTGGCGTGCAGCACGGTGTCCAGCACGCTGCTCATGGAGAAATGCGGGGTTGCGTGCTGTGACCTTCCCCGCAGAGAGGTGAGCTCGTACCTGCGGGAACAGTTGGCGTGTTTCAGCGTGGTGGAGTCCCCCGTGTGCAGGAAAGCCGTCACCACCCGGGGAAGACTCTCCTCGATTTTCTGCGCCAGCTCCGCCGTCTCCCCGGGTGAGGAGAGAGGATGAGGCTGAGGCTGAAGATGAGGAGGCGCACGGAGTTGCGCCAGCTGCCGAGCGCGAGTCTGAGCGCCGCGGACCGCCTCGTGTGTCCTCACATCCCCGCTTTCCGGGGACAATTTCGCGTATTTGTGGCTGGCACCGATCACAAATCCCACTTGGAGCAGCAGCGACAGCCGGAGTGCAGCCATATCTCCCTCCACACGGCGCCCACAGATGGTTCTTGGGGGGGGAGATAGCTGCGCGGAATCACACCGTCGTCTCGTCTGGCTGCCTCGGTAAGAGAAGTGGGAAGATGAGGCTCAGCTAAACCATCTCTTCCTTCATCCACCACTTGTAGGATGCGTCTGTTGTTGTGGAGATGAAATAAAGGGGGAGAAAACGTCAGGAACTCCCTTCCTTCCTTCCTTCCTCCTCCTCCGCCACCGCGTCAAATCCCTCTTTCTTTTACTGATGCCTCATACAGCTTGTTGATGTTGAGTATCCGCTTGCAACTCTCTCTCTCTCTCTCTCTCTCTCGCCTTCGCTTCCTCTCTCTCTCTCCCTCGCTCTCTCTCTCTCTCTGTTTGCAATGACAGAATCTAACCCTAAGAGATTTGCATCAAGCAAGCGTCTAAAGGGAACTTGATATTTATAAAGGATTATGACTTTATTTACTCACATCTACATGTGTTTCGGTGTGAAGGAGCCTCTCACTCCCGGCTGAACTCCGCCCTCTCCTGACCGCAGTCAAGAAGACGTTAAAGCCGAAGCCGAGAACCACAGCCCGGTCTTTTCATGGAGCTCCATCCGCCGAGAAGCGCCTTCATCCTGAGAGAGAGAGAGAGAGAGAGAGCTGTCTGGTGCTGAAACAGATGGAGCGGTTAGAGAGCTGTCCAGTGCTGAATCGGATAAGGCCAATTCAAACGCTTAATTCGGATCAATTGATCGACTGGTTGACCCGACTTTGGTCATCCAGGGGTCGTTAATCATATATATATATATATTAGCAGTTTTAACCAATTAAATAAGATTTAATTCTTAAAAAAAATGTTTACTAACTAGCTTTAAAAGACAATATATTAATATGAGCCAGGTCAGTCTTAACAAGCTGAATATTTTCATTTCTCTTTAGCATTTTGTTTTTTTTTCTGCATGGTCTTTTGACCTAAACCAAACCCTCCAGCTGAATCTTTTCATTTCTCTTTTGTTTTTTTCTGGATTTTGTTTTTTTCTGGATGGTCTTTTGACCTAAACCAAACCCTCCTGGACAGAATTATTCACTAGTTTCAACAGTTTTTAAAGATTAAAACCATGACCAAAACAAGATGAATGTTTCCTTAAAATTCCGTTTTTGTTTTTTTTTTCACTTCTCCAATCACAAAATCCCTAAAATTCCGATTTTTTTTTCACTTCTCCAATCACAAAATTCACAGCTCTGACCACATCTACACAGCATTGTCTTTGCATTAGGTCCCAAACAAGGTATAAAAATACATTTGATGAATGAAAAATATTTCCAAAGCCTCTCAGTAGTGACGACAATGCCTTACACTTTTCCTCCTCCCCTCTCTCTCTCCTGAGTGTTGGATCCTGACATGTCAAGCTCCGTGGTTCAGAGGCATCTCGTCCAGGAAGCCGGGTGAAGACAGGCGTGACGAAGGGTGACAGAACCGGGCACAACTCTGGACAAACAAGGGACTCTGGATGCTCGAACTTGGAGACCTGCTGGATTTCTGAACAGTCTTAGTGCATTTTTCATGCTGCAGGCTGTGAAGCTACTCCTGTCTGCAGGACACTAACATTTACCTCACCATCACCACTGTGCAAATACAATAATTACTGACAATTCCTTCTTTTTTAACTCAAAACATTCCCTTCAATTTCAATTCCCTTCTCTGCAGAATTCTGACCGACCCTGGTGGATTTTATCTCCCTGTATATGTCAGAGAGATCAACAACAGCACCCCTTGTGGTGAAGACGGCCTGCAGTCAGGGAATCACTCTCTGTGTGACAGTCACTGATCACTCCTTCCTCCAGGCAGGATCTTGGGGAGAAGGTAATCAGACAGTGTGTAGCAGGGGAGGAAGAAGAGAGAGGGACGCCATCTGTGGTGAGACTGTGAATGTTCTCCTGCTGCAGGGACTCTGAAGGGGGCTTAACACAGGGACAAAGTCGTGCAGTTTTGGAAAATTGGACCAAAAAAGTCTTCACAAATGAATGTGGTAAAATGTACGTTAAATGTAGAAAACTATTTCTTCCCAAAACTCAAATGTTTGAATATAGAGAAAGTCGGGGAATTCACTCCTCATAGTGAGACTATTTTTGGACATAAACATAGTTTTATTAAATATTTAAAGTCCAGGGCTTCAGCCAGTCAGTTAGTCAGTCAGTGAGTCAGTGAGTCAGTCAGTCTGTTGGTCTGTCTGTCTCTGTCCATCCCTGGCAGTTAACCCCTGTCAGTCAGCTGTCAATCCCAGTCCAGATCCTCTGAGACAAAGCTCATATCTCATTTCACACATATCTATCTCACTGTCATTGATTTTTCATTCACTCAGAGAGAAATGGATTCTCTTTCCTTCATCACAGAGGAGGAGGAGGAGGAGGAGGAGGTGCAGAAGGAAGAAAGGCTGGCAGACGGTCGCCAGGAGCCTGATGAAGGCATCAGTTCAATGTAATCTGTTTCTGGAGCCTTCAGTTATTTGGTTCACCCTGAATTGAATCTGTCTTTTTTGTTGTGTGTGAAAAGAGAGAGAGACAAAGAGAGAGAGAGCTTGACAGACACTGTACAGATGTGAACTTTTTTTTTTTGCCTGAAAATGTAAAGGAGCCCAACCTGTGCTCCAGTAATGAACGGCTCCTGGTTGTGAACTCCGGTCACACCTTCATTCCCTCTTTCTTTTTTCTTCTTCCTCTTCCTCCCGCTCACACTTGGCAGAGGTATCTGGAGGTGCAAATCAATGTCTGTGGTAATTAGCCTCCAAGCCTCGGGTGAACATCGTGTTGCGACGTGTCGGCTGATTGTTATGCACTTGCTTCCAGAAAGAAGCCATTGATCACGGAGAGAACAGGAGACTTCAGTGAGCAGAAACGCACGCTCCACAGCAAAGCTACGATCTGGAAACCTGCAGGTACAGTGAAGGAACTACAGACAAACAGAAGCAGATTTTTTTTGTTGTCAGATTAAATTACTGCTTTCAAAATAGAAGAACGAGCAGATCAAGAAGTCGTTCATCTTTGACTGATGAAACAATTTTACACACACACTTTTTCAGCTTGCTTGCTAGCAGCAAATCAACATCAAGTCCGTGTCCCTCCTCAGCTAAGTTCAGGTGGTTACATTTTAAATTTCTATATATAAATATATTTTAACCTCACTATTAAAAACTAGTATCATATACTGCACTACTGCCCTCAAATATTTGTACTGTATTTTTATAGATTTTTTTCCAGACATTTTAACATTAAGGTACTACCACTGAGTTGCAGTTAAACAGATGCTTCTCCAAAACCAGGAGGAGGCAGCATTTAAGGACTAAACGTTACGATGAAGAACAGCAATCCTCCAAAACCAGGCAGCATTTAAGAACTAAACGTTACGATGAAGAACAGCAATAACTCAAAAGACAAAACAATCACGTGTCAAGTGTTTGGCAGATGGAGAACTCTCAGATTAAATCACACTAACACAAAAGCAGCAGATGTGAATAAAAAAAATAAAAAAATGTAACAATGAAACAAACCAAATTCAGGCAGAAGACTTGACATCTTAACTCAACCTGGCTCCACTGGAACCTCTTCCCGGACTCTTTCACTGCAGCGTTAATTTCCTCCTCTCACCTTTCCGTCGCCCTCCTCTGTGAAAAGAGCACTTTCCATTATGCCACAGATTCACATTAAGACGAGGTGGAAACAGGCAGCTACCTGCAATTATCTCTGCTCATCCAGCCATGGTGCTGAGCAACAGCTGGCCCTATCACACACACACACACACACACACACACATTCACCCTAGCCATTCTTCACTCACCTGCCAGTCAGCAGCATGTTTAATAAGGGCATCGTTCACAGGAAACCACAGAGGAAAATGAAGAAACAGACACAGACACACGAGCTGAGAGTGTGTGTTAGTCCTGTATGATAAACATTCAGCCACTGCACAGCCATTAGTCAACACTGGTTGGTTGGATAACATATACACCAGCGAATGAATGTTAAGTCAAAAGGACAGAGAGTAAAGCGCACACGCACACACACACACACACACACACAGAGCCCGAGTGGTGATTTATCTCAGGGTCCCTCTGCAGCTTTTCTCTTTATCTCTATCTGTTTGCCACAGGCCCAATAAGAGCAGAGCCCAGGTCTTTGATTCTGTCAGAGGCAATGGATGGTGTCAGACCTCAGAGACCGAGTCTCTCACTGCTTCACACACCAACACTGGTCAGAGCTAGAGGGGAAAAAATGTGCAAAGTTGGATTATGTTGAGTGATGTCCATTTTATCTTAAAGTTATAAATATCTCTGAGGATTTCCTTTGCCAAGACATTTAGCAGTTTGGTTTTTGCAACATATGCAGATCCTCATTGGTCCAATCTAACATGCTGGATGGTCCGTGATGTTTGGTATGAGAACGTGGGCTAGAAGGTCAGAGTACAAGATGCTGGGACTTTGTGACCTGGCTGGACAGAAGGAGAAATGAGCAGAACCCAGAAAAGTTGACGATCTACTCTGGTGACCTCTGAAGGAACTTTAAAAACTTCTCAGATCGATCTTATGGTCAGTTTGTATTGTTCCTGTTAAAGGCCACATACAGGTTTGAACTAGTTTGTGGAAGATCTAACATTAGACATCAGTCATGGAGGTCAACATGTGGGTGAGTTTCACCTGCAGTGCAGACCTTAACTGGGGAACTCTCTGAAGAAACAAATGTCCTGGTCTGATGCGTTAAAGGGCAAGAAATCCTCCAAATTAAAACCTAGTGGTCATTCTCCTCCCGGTCTATTGTTTTGAGTTCACACAAAAGGAAAAGTTTCCTCATCAGTTCTGGCAAAGGCACAGAGAAAGAGAGAGCGAGAGCAGAACCGCTCCTGCTAACAGACCAGAGGGCATGTTAGCAGAGTGCTTTGTCAAATATAGCCTGACTTCCCATCTGTTCTCACAAGTGCAGTCATAAGCAATCCTGCAGATCTATGAAACCTATCTCCTGCTCTCCTCTGCTCACAGCTGCTGAGGCAGCACCTGGATTTAAATGAGTCGACTGACAGCCGCAGCACACGGGCACCATTCATTTTTTTGGACCCCGCTGTTATATATGCAGTGTGACAAATTACCCCCGGGGGCCGCTCCACCTCTGCTCCACATTATAGTGAAGGAAGTTTGTTCTGATGGATGACGGGTAACAAAGAGCAACGTTCTGGATGTGCGGAAGCCACCGCCACTGTCTGTAGTTAAATTACCAACGTCTGTCAGCCTAACGGTCGCAAGGAGGATTTTTATCATTTCAAGTTTCAGTGGGTCATCAAGTCCAACTAAATCACAGGAGAGAAACAAGTCTTAGTTAGCCACATGTTAGAGAAACTGTAAAATCTCGACTATGACTCAAAGTATCAGAAGATCGACTTTCTCCCTCGGTCTAGCGGTTTATTTCCACACATGAGTAACAGCAGTCGTATTGATCAGATCTAAAATGGCTCAGGTTTCACTTTTAAGTATATCTGGGGTCAAAGTGTCCTTCCCTGTTGAAACTACAGCCTGAAACCTGAGACGTTTCCTGCTTGACATCAACATGAATTTCATTTATTTCCTTCAGCTCTGGTTGTAATGACGCATTAATAGTGGAATATATTGACATTTAAATGCCGGTAATTAAATTACAGCCTAAAAGGAATCAATGAAAATGACAAAATCCTAATAATCCTGCAGTTGATGGTGACATTTAGAGGAAAGAGTCCAGGCTACTGCTGCTGCTGCTGCTGTTGTCAGGCTCCATATTTAGCACAAAGACCCGAGAGTGATGTCAGTGCTCACAGTGAAGGGGAAGTGAATTACAGGTAGTGTGTTTCCCTGAAAACGTCAGCCATTACTGACTGTAATTCTTCAGAGAATAAATCAGGAGATAATTCTAAATTGGAGAAGGTGACTCACTGGTTCTCCTGAAATCATCTCGAAATCTGCTTCAAGAATAATTATGATTTATTTTTTTAACTTTTTTGTTTGTATTGGATCCAGACATTTTAAAATCTACACCACTTTCAGGAAAGACTCCTGGATCATGTTCTCCACCTGCTCCACCAGCTGCCTGTAGTCCTGCTGACAGACACTGTAGTCCTTCCTGTTCTGCTTCAGACTCTTCATCACATCTCTGTGAACTCCGGGCTCTTTCGCAGTCGACGCTAGCGTCTGCAGCTGCTGCTCAGGATCCTCTGGAATATTCTGTTCTCTCAGAGCTTTGAACACAGCAGGAGCAAATTTCCCGTAGTGCGCGGTGGAACAAAGCACCATGGGGCAAGTGGAGCCACCCCGCAGCCTGTCTGCCACTACTTTAGCCACAGCGGTGTGAGTGTCCATGATGTAGCCCGTCTGTGTGTGAAGCTCCTGGATGGCGGCCAAGCAGTCGTCCTCTGAGCACCAGCCGCCGCTCACTTCCTGCTGCATCCTGCCAAGAAGATGCTCGGGAAGCTGGAAGTGCTGATTCCTGTCTAATCGAGTGAACAGATCTTTGACCAGACGAGCGTCTCCGTCTGAGACGTGGTAGATAAACCTCTCCAGGTTGGATGATTTCAGGATATCGATGGCGGGGGAATGGGAGAGCATCAGGGGTCGTCCTCTCAGATCATACTCTCCTGTGGAGATAAAGTCTGAGACCACGTGGTTGTGGTTGGAAGCACAGATGATTTTTCTTATCGGGACTCCCATGTGCTTGGCATAGACGGCTGACATGGCATTGCCAAAGTTGCCGGTGGGGATGCAAACGTCAATGGGCTCCCCAAAGTTAATAACACCGTCTCTGCACAGATCCAGATAAGCAGAGGAATGGTACACCACCTGTGAGAGGAGTGGAGTCAGGAAAAATGTTTGAAGTGGGTGGAGGAAAGGTTTAACAGATGGAACACAATTATTCATCAAATCAATGACAAAACAAGTAGAAATCAACTAATTTTAGGAAAAAATAAAGATGAAATTAAATTTTTTAAAAAGAAGGCAATGATGTAATTCAAGGTCAGAAACTGTTTAAAAAATGTGTAAAAAGTTTTTCAAAGAAACTAATGTGACATTCAGAGGAAACTAATAAACTGTGATAAAACCTGACCTGTGGCAGCAGCCGCGCCCAGTTGATGGAGTTGGCCGTACTGAGGACAGTACCATACTCCACAGCCAGGTGTCCCGTCAGCCCTGACTCTCCAAACATCTTCTTGATGGACCTCTGACAGAAGTCAAAGTCTGAGCGAACGCTGACGGCGCGAGCGTTTCCGTCCCTGAAGCTCAACATCTGCAGCTTCTGAATCTCACTCACTCCCTCCTCTGGAAAAAACACCAACACTCCCGTCTTGTGTTTGCCTGCCCCCTGGAGGCGGCTGAAGCCGCTCAGCACGGCGCTGCCGGTGTCTCCAGATGTTGCCACCAGGACCAGGAAGTTACACATGGGAGGGAGGCAGTGGGCAAAGAGCTGGGGCATCAGCTGCAGAGCGAGGTCTTTGAAAGAGGCGGTGGGACCATGGAACAGTTCCTGGATGTACTGATCGTTCTGGAGATGTTTCACAGGAGCAACTGCCTCACTGGAAAAGTTTGCTCCGTAGGACTTGAAGACCATGGTTCGGAGATCTTCGGCACCAACGTCCATGGGATGTATGCACTTTTCTAGAAGAACCAAAGCTCTTTCTGGATAACTCATGTCAGACAATCTCAGCCATTCGCAAGCTTCAACTTTTGGAAGGCCATTTTTGGGAACGTAGAGACCTCCATCTGAAGCTAATCCTTCAACGACCACATCACTGAATGACCTCTGATTGGACGAGTCCATGTTTTCACACCTGGTGGAAACCAAGGTTCCTTCAGCATGGTTCATATATCTCTCCACAGCCTTCAGCACCTTCTCTGCCACCGTCTCCACTGTCTCTCCTCTCCCACACAGCACCCTCACGTCCAACCATTTCTCATAAAACTGTTTCCTGTACTGCAGAATGTTCCTCATGGAAACTCCAGCCTCCTGGCCCACGATCCTGTTCACCTTCATCCTGTTGAGCCTCTGTATGATGTCTTCGCTGTCCACGTCCAGGTAGACCACCAGACCAGTCTCTCTGACACGCTCCATGGCCTCAGCGTGAAGTGGGTTTGATCCAGTTAGAGAAACAACGCAGCCAGTAGCGGAGAAGTTGCACAAAGCCTGACCTTCCTCATGGAGGAAACGCTCTCCACCCACAGATTCCAGCTTGGCAGCCACGGGCATCTTCCACGTGGTCTCCAGGACGTCATCGTCCACATCAATGACAGGCAGTCCCAGTCTGTGGGCCACCAGTCTGCCCACTGTGGTCTTCCCTGCACCTGGTGGACCCATGAGAAAGATGTTCCTGTCCTCTAAAGGACCACTCCTGGTGGACATCCATGTTTTAGATGATGGTGGTGAGCTGAGGGGCAACCTGGCAGCTCTTAGAAAATGGTGACAACTTTTCAGCCAAGCCATTCTGCAAAACAATGTTCAAGGTTTTATCTTTAAAAAATGTATTTATTGTGTACTATTAATATTTCCTGTTGAGAATTTTTTTTGTTTTATAGTTTAAATACAATATAATTTTATTAATTTAATTTCTTTATTTTAGTAAAATAAGAAAAAGTTGGAAGTGACAAAATTTAAATGAACATCAACGTTCCATATAAAACACTTCATGTGATGCTACTATGTGGATTTATTAGCTGTAGTTAATTATATATATATATTCAATAAACTCAACCTTTATTAGCGTGATATCTCTAATCAAAACAACGACTTTACAGCGCGCAGTAATTCAAAAGTTAACTTGTATAACGTAGCAGTAATAGCAAACTTGGTATCAGCGACTAGTGTCTGCACTTTACACGTGTTTTGCAGACACAGACATGCAAACGACACGGGTCCGATTTAAAATAAAAAGAGTAAAAATCACTCACGTAAACATCTAACTGTCACTGGGTTTAAACCAGATTATTATTGTTTAGGTTAAGTTTTGTTAAATACATGGCGATACACAGCTCTGGGTCCTCGCAGATGTCAGCTTTCGTCACCAAGTACGGGCAGCCTAGAGGGACAAAATTAATATCAGCCACAGTTGCGGCACAGCCGGATATACAAGGAGCTTAGCTCTTTTAAAATGTGTTATTTAAACAGTTTAATAAACAGTTAAATATCTGATTTAAATAATATTCTGAACTTCGATCCCCAGAAATAAACAAGTTTATCGCTAGCGAGAAATCCGCAAAACCGCTGAGACTGTGCTGGATTCAAGTTCACAGCTTTAGCTCGGAATTTGGAAATGTTTACTCATTGGGCAAAAAAAAATTAAAAACCAAAAAAAATTGAGATTTTTGTTTCTTTGAATATACGACCTTTTATAAAACAATGTTTTACACACATTTGGCCAAGAAGCAGTCTCGAGGTTTAATGAAAGGGTTACCATTAAATATAAAATAAAAGTGTACGATGGTCATGAATGCAACATTTAAGCTCTTTGTTGCCTAGTAACAGCGGTAGTGTGTCATCAAACCTTTAACGGAGCTTAGAAAAGTTACAGATAATGCTGTTCTTAGCTTTATGTAATGTCAATATTGTCTACTGTCAGCTCTGACAAAATTAACTTTATGTAGAGTCAAAATTTTCTAACATTTTGTTTCAACTAACTCGAACTAAATCATTATTTATTTTCATTCATCAGGCGGGTCTAACTAGCTCTGAAGCTACGCTACAAGTATTTAATTTAAAAAAATAGTTTGCTTAGTCATTAAACATGTCTAATGTTTTATATCCAAAGGAAAGTGTGTACAACCCTTTGACAAAAGCCGAGGTCGAACCTCCGAAACCACCCAGGTATGTCTGCAATATTTCTATAAAATTGAAAAAAGTAAATTAATAACTTTTCATTAGCCGTTATGATTCTCCTTAAATTACTTTGGAAAATTTATAAAATCTAACCAAATAATATAAACCCAAAAACAAAAATATTCTCAAACTTCATTTGTTAGAATGTGTTTGTGTTTTATAAAAACACTGTAAAATTAATGAATATAAGATAAAGTTATTTTACACACTTTTCTTGAATAAGTGTGTTTTATTTAGTTTTACTATATGTGTGAGGTGTATGATGTTAAATTCCTAAATTCATATATTCAACGATTCTAAATCCTGGGTCAACCCTCTCTGTATCTGAAGGTATATATCCAAGTTTCGACCCAATGTTATCCTTGAGAAAAAGCAGAAACAGGATGCGAGGAGGACGATGGGACCAGCGAAGGTAGACGTGCCGGTGCCGGACCAATACCTTAAAAAGCATTCAACAGAAACCAAACTGCAGGAAAGTGAGTTTTTCTGTAAACCTTGGTGCCTCTGCATTTGTCTGTGATGTTGGTTCTGACCTGATCATTTTTCATCAGAATCTGAGAATGCAAAAGAAGTTCGCGGCTCTTGCACAGCCAAGAAGCCACCGGTGCCTACCAGGGCAGAAATCCCAACCATGGGCATTCAAACCAAGAGAGACTTTGTTAGGACGGTGACAACAGCAGCTCCAACCAAGCCTCAGCCGACAAGTGTGGACACCAGAAAGGGACACAAGCAGCTGCTGGAAAATTCAGGACTGGTTCCCAAGTACATCAGGAAAAAGGTAAGACACTGCCATTAAGGACTTGCTGCCTCTCATCGAATCCAACAAATCTGGAAAGTTGCCTTTGTCTCTCTGCAGGATTATGGGGAAGTCCCTGAATACCTTCTCCAGCGAAACGAGGAAAAGCAGCGAGCTCAGGAGGAGTATGACATGTTTGTGAAGGAGCAGCAGGAGCAGGGAGCCATGACGCACCTGTCGGACGCAGAGCGACAGGCTGTGTTGGAGGTACACGCCAACACACGGCTGCACAGCTGCAGCCTCCCATCCTGAGGGAGACGACATGTGGGAGGAGAGCAGAGCGCAGGAAATAAATGAGATGAACTGAAAGTCTGTGAAGTAAAAGGATTAAAAACTTGTCCATCAGAAGTTGTACAAAAGTACCTAAAGATAATCCTTTAAAATTAAAAAAGGTTTGTGCCAAAGCTAACAGCTAACTTTATTCGATTATTAGCTTTTATCTAGCTAATCTACTATTCATGAAATTACTACTGAACCAGCCTATGGTTACCTTACACATGAAGTATACTCCAAGATTCCATGGTTTCCTTACACATGAAGTATACATATATAAGTAGTAGCTAACGGCTAGCTAACCTAAATGTTATAAGTAGTAGCTAACGGCTAGCTAACCGAGAACAGCGCAAATAATAGAATAATAAACAAAATTAGATCAATAGAAAGATTCTTTATGAATGCATTTTTAAATGCAGATTATCAAACTGTTGTGTTTCTTTTTACTGTACTTCTCCAGGGCCTGAAGAAGAACTGGGACGAGCTGCACCAACAGTACCAGAGCCTGTCGTTCGTCATCGACACCCTGTCAAAAAAAGCCCACAAGGAACGCCTGGAGACGGCCATGAAGACCCTGGAGGCCGACATCGACCTCTTTGAGAGGTTCAAAACCATCTACATACCCAAACACTAGGAAACGAATGGAACTTGATCTGATAATTCTGATCTAATGAACTAAACAAAAAAATCACAAACTAAATATTAAAACATGATTTCACATCTTTAATTCAACCTTCTATGTCAAAAAAACCTCACAGAATGTTGGGGAAAAGTGAAGATTTCATTCTG
This sequence comes from Cynoglossus semilaevis, assembly GCF_000523025.1. NCBI lineage: Eukaryota > Metazoa > Chordata > Actinopteri > Pleuronectiformes > Cynoglossidae > Cynoglossus > Cynoglossus semilaevis. The sequence goes on along the minus strand of NC_024309.1, from coordinate 11,782,093 downwards.
CCTCTCAATAAAAAAAAACCACAGCTCAGAAACTGAACTGAGTTTGTGTCTCTGGCTGGTTTCCTTCCTCCTCTGTCTGACTTGTGATGTAGCCACATGCACAGCATCACATGAAGCCGATTATCCCTGTCATTCTGCTGCAACACAACAACACTGTCCTCTGTTCCACTGTTTAAACCCAAACGACTGCAGTGTGATGCAGCCAGACACGAGCTCAACGGAAAGCATTTGACTTCTTGACTGAGAGCTGTTTTTTTGTTTTTTTGTCTAGTGTTTCGTGTGTTTTGGGGGGGAAACAAATAAACGGTAAGAAATTATTCATTTATCTCTTCGTATGTTTTGTCATTTCAATTCTGCCTTTTGCTGAAACTTAAACTTCTTAAATTTCTGGTGTTTATTAAATCTGTTTTCTACTACAGGTTACAACGTCTGAGGTTTTCACCCTGACAGCTCTTTGACTGATGCAGAGATGGACAAAGGAATTGTGGTACGTCAAAGTCACGTGGGCCTTTTTTTTGCAGAGGCTGCAGTATATACAAACACAGGCATTAGCTGTAATATATTCAAATGATAATTATACATTACAGAGGTAACAGTAATGCTGTTATATTGAAAACACAGGCAGAAAATAGTCTGAATTTCCAGTTTTTAGTAAGATACTTGAAAAATATATTTCTTCTACTACATTAAAAAAAATCTTTACACTTTACACTACACAAAATAAATCAAAATTCTAGAGATGTCATGTGTGTGTGTCCCAGATAAAGGACGAGTGGCCTGGTTACAGTCTGGACCTGTTCACGTATCCAGAACACTACAGTGGGGACATCGAGTGTGTGTACATTCCACACGGGGTCATTATGGACAGGTAAAGAGGCTTCTGAACGCACACACGGACACACCTGTCCCCTGTCTTCACGGCTCCTCGTGTCGACCTAACCTGCAGGGTGGAGCGCCTGGCCAGTTACATTAAAGAGGACTTTGGAGACAACGACAACATCGTGGTGCTGTGTGTGCTGAAGGGCGGCTACAAGTTCTGCTCCGACCTGGTGGAGTTCATCAAAATCCTGGGTCGGAATTCCAACAAGTACCTGGAGACCAGAGTTGAGTTCATCCGACTAAAGAGCTACCTGGTGGGTGACGAGGACGGAAAAGGAAATGAGCAAACACGTTAGCTAGATGTTTGAATAGAAATACACACAAAAAATTAAAAGACAGACATTTACATGTTCATACATTTACTTGACAATGTATGACATAATAACTAAACTAAATAATTAACAAAAATCCCCTGCAGCACTACATCAGTTCAGATATAGCGACAATTTAACTTTTTTATTTTACTTCAACGAAGAAAACAATCAAATATTAACTCATTAATCCATTTTGTCCCAATTATTCCACCACAACTTTGTTATGCCTAATTCCGGCCACCGAATGTCGCTGTTGCTCCTATTTGCTCCTGAAACCAGTGAGACCGTTTGACGGTGTAAATCCCATGTCACAAAACACTCGTCTCTGATAAATCCTGCCAGGAGAAATACTCCTCCGCTCTGCCTTTAACCCCCGGGGAAGTAATTTAATTTACTGATGTAATAGTGGTTAAATTTAATTCCATCTCTTGCATAATCTTTCACCAGTGTTATCATTTGTCAGACTGTGGTGTGTCTTGGCCGAGAACTCCTCCACTGTAATGCCCCTGATTTACTCAGTGTTTTCTTTGAATGCGGTCTCACTTTTACATTATGTTTTCCTTATACAATACAAGGGAGGATTTACAGCGTTTATATTCAGAGGTTAATCATGTGGCTTTGAGTTGGTACAACAGAAGAATGGCTTGAATTAAAAATAGATATTTATCCAATGGCTAATAGTTAAATCCACAACAGCCGAACACATACCTTCACCGCTGTGATGAAGATTTACTTTTTCACAGAATGACCAGTCGACCGAGGACCTGCACATCATAGGGAGCAGAGATCTGTCTTTCCTGCGTGGGAAGGTACAGTATGTATTCAGTCAGACTTTTGCTCTTGTTTCCATGAGAACCTTTTCATGCACATTAAATTTAACTAGCCATCCATTCTAGGTTTCTTTTTACTGCTAAAACACACGTATTAAATCTACATAAACATACACGAAGGATTAGGTTACAGGGAGATTCTAATCTGATCTCACTGTGGCTCTGAAGTGTCTTCTGCTGAGTGTATTTCTTTATATGACAGACTAGTGACCAGGGTCGTAAATGAGCTCCAGGCTAAAAGCCCCCCCAAAAAACAATCCAGCAAATAGGAATAAAGATCAGAAATAGATACATTTGGCAACAAAAAGACAACACAGGGATTCAAAGATTAGACAATATTAGTAAAGTTAGCAAAAAGAAAATTGAAGTTAAATGCTAGCAGGATATAGACATCAGTCAATAATGGATACAAATGTTGAAATTGTAGCTAAAGTTAGCAAACACTTAGCCCATACATGTGTACAAGTTAGCACAGATATAATGTAGAACGTGGCTAAAAGTTGGGTAAAGATTAGCCCAAT
>NC_024309.1:11742948-11777691 GCF_000523025.1 Cynoglossus semilaevis | reverse complement strand
CGAGATTACACTGATTTCTTTTGTAGCGTCTTTATATGAATTTATACTTAAACAGCAGATGCAGTACAGACTTGAGACTGTAGAGGCAGCTGACAGAGTGTCCAATGATGTCTGGGGAAATGTATTATACTTATAGAAGTCTAAATAAAAGTCAGCCTAGAGTTTTATCTCTTCTTTATTGATTTATATAAAGTTAAATGTAGAATTTGAGGTGATTTACCTCTGGTGTCTGATCCTATTTAGAGGAAATAATCAACAGTGAAGAAAAAAAAAAGTTCAAAGAGTATCCAGGAGTTTTCACTCTTTTGTTCTTCTCGTGTTACTCTTTCACATTCCTCGCTGTGTTTGTTTCTCATAGACGTCGGATTCGAAATTCCCGACCACTTTGTTGTGGGATATGCCCTGGACTACAACGAGTACTTCCGTGACCTGAATGTGAGTGAGTGTGAAGTGAACACAGCAGCGGTGTGACCTTTTTAGAAGCTTAAGAGAAAAGGATGAAAGGGAGGAGAGGATGAAGGAGAGTAAACAGAGGGAGAATCAAAGGGAGGCCCTCCGCCCCTGAAATCCACACTCACACAGCAGAGCTGATGCTACGATGCTGTTCCTCTGAATATCTCTGTGGAGTCAGGTGTCATTACTGAATTAACGAGTCAACTTCACCAAATGGTCGAGGTGTCATGGAAAATAAACGTATTCCCTTTATTCTAAGTTTCCCTTTAATCACAGGGAGCTGTTCTTTTTTAGATTTAAGTCAGACTTTGACTTCGTTTCTGACCATTTTTAACTAAAACTGTTTTATTTTTATTTCATTACCACAAAATAAATTAAAACTGTCTCTGACTAACTTTTATTTCATTGCCACAAAATAAATTAAAACTGTCTCTGAACTCAGATGATGACTGCATCAGACCTGTTTTTCCCCCTGGACACCGCATTAGGCGAATATGGTTGTGACGCACAATTTCCAAGATTGACGATAGGGGTCACTGTTGAGCCGATTTCCTGGTTGGCACCGATTAGTACTGGTCAAAGGTTGACCGGTTTAGTCAAGTGTTTTATGAGGAAAATCACTGTACAAGTACAAGTACAGGTCATTTCAGTATTTATGTTTCCACATTGATTTTCATCTCCAGCTTCAGTTCCTCCTTTTCTCATTTTTTTGTCTGACAGTTTATTTTAAGTCACATTTAAAACCAATTTAAGCTTTGTCCTCTTAACATCAGCAGAGACGTGACCTCACTGACAAACCCTACACTTACTCCTACAGCCGTGTGTGTGTGTGTGTATGTTCTGTACTGTGTACAGTGTTACTCGGCATGTTTCAGGGCGGTGGTGTTCAGTTTTGGACAGGAGGTGATGTGTGGAATGCAGAGGTTAGGGTTTCATTATCAGACTGGGTGAAGAAAAAAAAGTGTCCCCCCTCCTTCCTCATCTTATCTGGTCCGGTTCAGGCTCTGGGTCGACTTAAAGTTAAATTAACAAGTGTGTCAAATCTCTGAAGAGCGTTTTAAGAAAACACACAGAGTCTTAACTTGTCTTTTTCATCTCCATCTCTCCACCAGGAGACACTGACCTCGCTGACTCACTCTGACCCTGTCGTATTAAAACAAATTATAACAAAAAACTACAACATGTCTAAAGTACGCTATACATTTCACATTAAATACCATGAGCTCATTCTTTTTCTCTGCCATCTTTTTTTTCTTTCTTTCAGCATATCTGTGTTATCAGCCGCCATCTTTTTTTTTCTTTCAGCATATCTGTGTTATCAGCGAGGCTGGAAAAATGAAGTACAAGGTCTGAGAGGCATCGAGGCCATACATTACACACTGGTAATATTAATTACCTCCAGTAGAGTATAGGTGTGTGGGCGCTTTGTTATCAGTCACAGATGCTCTGTTATTATGTGTATTTAAATGTTAGCGGAATTCACATTTTTGAAGAAATAAAAATGAAAAACACATTCTGTGGATGTCCTGTTTCATCTGTTCTTACGACGGAAGTTGTTGTTTGTTTTCTTTTAATATCCTTGACTCTGTTATAAGATTAAGACTAAGATTGAGATTAAGATTATACTTCCTAATGTGGCCACTGTTATGGGCTGAGTCACTGAAATTCCTATTGCTCTCCTTTGGCATGTTAGTCATTTAAATATATGTTAAAAAAAAATCCCATCAACTGAAAGAAAAACTAGATTTAATGCTGCTGTGGTGAGAGCATCTTTTTAAATCTACGTGCATTTGTATCACAAAGGTTAATGACTACAATGACAAACACACTTGAACCCTGTGGCCTGTTGGTTTCTCCTCCCTCTGTTGTTCTGACCTCTAATTTAGAGGATTCTTTTTGGGCATAAAAATGTTTCATTCAGCTCTTGGTCCTTGCAGAGAGGATGCACTGATTCCTGGTACTGTACTTGTGTAAGAGTCTCCTTTCATCTCACTTCAAGGATCTTTTTCGTCTGAGGTTGTGAAATCTCAAGAGTTCTAATTTTTCATGCATCACATAAACTAATAAAAAGAGATTTTGTATATTTTAATTATTGAAACATTTTATTTACAGATTCACTCAATTCTTCAACACAAGGCTGCACATTTGGTTCATAAACATGAACCAAAAAGGGTGAAAATTTATCTGTACTTTTTATCACAAACTCCCTGTTTGCTCTCTGTCTCTTTCTTGGTAAAAACCTCTTTTTATTCCAGTAAACGGTCGATAAATAAACATCAGTCCTGTTGTCTTTTCACAAGGTTTATAGTCTCGCAATTACCCTCTGAGCTCCGGAGCTCTGGGGCTCAGAAATGAAAATAACATACACACAAATGACCCACACACACATGCACTCTGAAGTATTTTCTATGTGTTGTTGCCATCATCTGTGTGACTTACAGAGTCAATTGTGCGTGTCTACACACAGAGCAGAACATGGTTGACTTCACAACGCCTGCACTCGGGGAGTGATATCGCTAGGCTACGCACTCTTTACTCCCAACCACCTGAAACACCAAACAGTCACACACACACACACACACTGACTGGAACTGTTATTATTTTTACTGTGGACGAAAAAACATGTAAGTGATTTGTAATCACTGAAATGTGCTGAAATAATTAGACTCTTTTTTTGTTGACTCTGTGTGCAGCCAACCTGGGCTATTTTCATCCGTCAAAAACAAAACACAAAAATAGATAAGGATTAGCCAGAAAAGGCTAAATGTGGCAGGAACTACTTACACACGATCATACTTAAGTTTAGCAAAACATAGCCATGCTATATACTGTAGTCTATATATAGGTAATTAGCCTGAATAGGTAGATGGGTGAATAATAATAAGTTTTTATGTCATAAAAAATGAAAGTACTTTTTTTTCCTTAGAAAGCCTGTTGTTAGCCAAAGCTAATGGTCCATCTGTGGCTTTATCCCTCTCCAGGTGAAATGACCTGATAAAAGAGTTGCTGTGTGGATAATACAAGTAGCTGCAGACAAAAGAGACTTCTGGCAGATTTGGAGCGTTGGGTTTCTGTGTTGAGCTCTCAAATCACTCTCAGGTTTCACGTCTGTAGTGGTAAACAAACACCATCACTCAGGGAGGAAGCCCCTGCTCCAGTCTGGACTTATCTCAGCTCCATAACCCTGCAAGGTGCAGAGGAATGGAGATAAGAAAGAAACAACAAATTACCAGGGTTTTAGCGGTGTGCACTCTCCTCATCTGCAGCCACAGGGACACAGTTGTTCTTCAGACTCCTACTCCATGTGTCCTTATCGTGAAACACCCAACATTAATGCCACCAGCACCGGCCTGGGAACCCACGGGCCTTTGTCTCCCACCTTGAGGCCTGGAGGTTTGTTGAAAGCAGGACCAGACAAAAAAGCCTGGCAGATTTCACATAACGGAGCTTTGTGTAAGGGAACAGAGAACTGGGGCCGGCAACGGAAAATGGGCTACAGGTAAAACTGCACCGGGTACAAAAGGAACAAAACCAGAATTGTGTCACTGAATGGACGCACATGCATATATTTGACATCTGAAGCCTGTGGTTAGAGACGGGACGGGAGGCTTTGGTTTCATGTCAACGGCTCAGCAGATTGTCTCTAACTACAGTAGTTGGTTGTTACTGGATTTTAAAATGAACCTTTTTTTGAGAAACGGAAATGACATAAGTAAAACTGAGCACCAGTTATTTCTGGATCTGATTAGATGATGCCAGTGACCAAAAAGACTCCGAAATTCAGAGTAGAGTAATAAACATTAATGTAATGTCCACAGTAATTAATTAGTAATTAGTAAATAATTCAGATTAAAATATTCAATGCATCTCAGTTAATGGGCAAACATTATTCTTGTTTAATAGGGAAAAAACACTCACAATCAATCAGGATTAATCTTGATCTGTGAATAATCAAAATAAAAAAGGAATGTTTTATTTCATAAAAAATGCCAAAATCTTTGAGACAAAATGTTTTATTTCATTAAAAATGCCAAAATCTTTGAGACAAAATGGGGACGTGAGGAATCAGAATTCGGTCTCTGTCTCTAAGAGACCGACAACACCTTCAGATCTCACAACATTCAAGTACCAAGTGTTAATTGGTGATTAATGAAGGTGTCATACATGGAATTTTCCATCGTCAGACAGAGGAACCTTCTGCCATCGTGCTGCCAGTGTTTCAGCTATGTTTTGGTGTTGAGGGGCTTTTTGGTTAATTTTTGTAAATGTAGCCATTTTTTGATATCTACTGGCTAACTGACCTTTGACCTGTGAGAACATTTTAAATAGTCTGCCTAGTAACTGAGCAGTGCAGCTCTAATACACTGTCAGACTTTATGTTCAAATCAATATCCCTGTCCTGCCTGGATTAATCACGAAGTATGAGTACAAAAACAAAATAAATCACATTAAAATTAAGTGTTTACCAATGCACACATGCCTCTTACACCAATTAAAGTCGGCCATTGTCTGGATGAGAGTTCACCAGATCCTCAGACAATGGCTCCTCTCTGAAACCAGGGAAACCTCACCACAGTTTGGCTCTAAAGACAACCATTGTCCCGTCTTCTATTGTGACCCTGGAGGAGCCTGCTAACACAAAACTGTCAGCCTTTGTCTCTCTGCACATCAGCTGTGCGCTGTCCTTTATTTTTTTCCTCCTAGGCCTTGTGGAGTCCCATGTGGTCACCATGCCCTACATGGCCTGCAATAAAGTTAAGGACACTGTGGTTACAGTTGATAATGAATAAGAAAATGTGTTTCACTGGATCAACAGCGGAGGCACATGTGTGACCCTCAGGGTTTTAATTCTCCATTCACAATCGTGTTCTTGTGATTTCATCAGTTCACCATGAAGCTCAGCCAGATGTGTAGGATACAAGTGTTCACGAGCCAATTACCTTATTTAATCGTAGCAAGAAAAAAAAAGTTAAATGCCAATGTAGAAACTGCTAAAAGTTGTAAAAATGTAGTCAGCAAAAATAATTTACGGTTAAAATAACCATAGTTAGAGGTTAGCCTTTATGGTTATAAGTAAAACAAATACACATTTGCTCATAAACCATGACTATCTAAAATAAAAAAAATGACTTTCAACCACAGAATAAAACATGTTAATAAAAAATGCTGATTGATATGAAAGATATGAAAGATATTTAATTATTATTTTTATAACTACGAATGTCCTGCTTGTGTTTCTGAATAGATCAGCTCCTACTCTGTTATGTAACAACGCCTGCAATTGGCCCGCTTCAAAATTCCAAATTTAAACTCACCATCTGATTGGTCTACATACTGGCCGGGGCGGGTACATGTCTAAAGGGCGGAGCTCTGCCCGTTCCAGGGAGACTGCTCTGTCTCCATACAGACTGTCGCGCCTCCAACCGGAGACCTTCTACGCCTACAGGTTACTTTTCACGGGTTTTTGGAAGGTGGCGTGTATTTTTTTTACGGGAGGAGATCCGTCAAACACCGGGAGATGAATGAACACTGGCGGGTTGAGTGTGGCTCGGTGCCCCTGTGGCTGAGATGCCCGCTGGATGGCGTTCACCCTGGATTTTTCACTGTCTTTTCACTAACAGGTAGTGAGAGCCAAATGGAGACTGATTATCCCGCTTTGTAATCTATTTTTCTCCTTTAAACCATCTCTGGAACCGGACCAAGCTTTGAATTCCCTCCCACAACAAACATGGACGACGTTTATGTCATTTCGTGTGGTTATTATCTTGTATTTGTAACAGGTTGGTCGTTTTTCTCCAGTCTTCACTATTATAACAGTCAGCAACCTGTCGTTAAGAAAATAATAGATGGTGGTGCGTTCAAGGACCGATGCTGCCTGTTTATATTTAGAGCTTGGCTTCATTTTCACGACTGATGGTTGGTCGTTGGTCGCGACGCTTATTGACCTCGTTTTTGGACATTCTTTCCATTCACACGAACATATATTATTTCGGTCTTTGTTTATGATAAAATTTTAAATGAATTGATGTATTATTTACTTCATTCTTAATAGTAACTATGATATTGTAATTATGTTACACATGTTTAACCGCAGAATATTTAAAGTAAAGCAATAATATAACGATTACGTTTATCTAAAAATGAAGGGAGGCAATATTCTTAGATAAAACACCTTTATTTTATAATTTCGACATATTTTTGGGATTGTATTTTTGAATGACTAGAGCCATCATACATATATGGACTATGGAGCATAAACGTTATGACTTAAGTGTTTGTCAAAAGTTAATTTAAGGTTTGAGTAAGACAAGAAAAAGTAAAATTAGTAATTTATAGTCATTAATGCTGCCAAGAATATTTAAATATTGTTTTTTCTAGAATAGTGAATTAATGTTGTTTTTTATGTCCAGATTTAAACCAGTGACATGAAGAAGGGGGACGCTGTGGACTAGGACACAATTTTTTGGTTCTTTTTGTCTTTTTCTGTTTACTGTTTTGTTTTGGCCTCATCCTCACCTTACTTCACCTCAATGTGGACCCTAAAGGACGTCTTCCTCCTGCTCTGCTGTTTGAAATGACATGATGGCAGCACGTGGGAGTGATTCACTACAGGACAATGAAGAGAGTAAACACAGGGACGTCGTCGCTCCATCTTGCAAGGTAAGACACTGTGCACTTGTTAAAGCCCGCTACAACTGTGTGGTTGTTATTGATTGTTTGGATAATTGTGTTTGTTTGTAGGTACATGGAATGATGGGTAGAACTGTGCCCTGTAGGTGATGACTTGTAGTCGAACCCTTATCTGACTTGTGCTCCTTATGCTTAAACAAATGGAAAACCTATTCATTTTGTGTTAGTTAGTAAGTCAATAATAATATGTTTGTTGCTAATCTTTTCTGCAGTTCTTCAAAAGTCTTTGTTAAAGCAATATACTTGAATGGATGTCTGGCAACCAAAATATACTGTATGACTGTCTTTCCAACTCTTGAAGTCTATATGTCGACGCAAAACATGCAGTTTTAGTCCCAGCAGTCGGATGGCAGCTCATTTGTAGTCTTTTTTTTATCACCAACGTCTTCAAAGTCAGATTTATGTGTTGACTTAAATAATAGTAGTAAAGTAGTAGTAAAGAGTAGATATAGTCACGCAGCATCGAGTCACTGTTTTCTTATTTGAAAGCCAGAGAGAAGATCTGAGGTCAAGCAGTATTTGACCTCTACAAGATATTGTGGTCACTGGAGTACTTTACACTTCACCCAAACATCATTTCTTGTCCTAATTTTCAATTTAGCTCCTGTGTCTTTGGCTCTAATGTCAAGGCCGAGTCTGGTATTTAGGACCAAGTGATGGCAACATAAGAAGAAGTGTTATTACGAGGTTGTAGCGAAATCTTGTAGCTGGTTGGTCAGTGACCATTGACCGGGTTGGAGAGATCTGTGTGTAACTGTAAAAACAGACAATGTCAGAAATGTTGTGCAACGTTTTCCAACTGCTTTATACCCAGGTCCTCGGCCCCTCAATATCTTCCTTGTAAGTTGTTGACACATTATGCACATTTTTGCCAGATTGGATCATCCATTTTTGACACAGTGGAATCTTTGTGCTGCTTTAGTGGATGTGCTTGACACTTGCATGTGGTTTCCCTCCTCATTCCAGTCACCTGCGGTGATGGGAAACATCTGTGAACACATCGTATTGTTGCCCCTATATCTTTGTGCCAGATTCTTGCCAGTGTACACTCCTGGTCAGCAGCGCTGACTTCATCAGCGCTGCTTCTAAGTTGTTTTCTGTTACTGAAGAAGAACTGGTAACATGCTGTCAGAGGGAGGAAGAGAGTGAATGTGTTGCAGCCGGCTGCCAGTGTTCGGGGTGATAGGGTTCAATTTTCCCCTCTCTGACAAACTGGTTAAGTGCACAAAGAGGTTTTTGTACTTTTCATTACTAATCGGACTGGAACTTCTGCAGGTCCTCATGATAAATGACACATTGTGGAGCTCATCATTCTCCTCTACCGCACAGTAGCTCCAGCTCTTACATCACTGTAGTCATTGTCATCATCATTCGTGTACAGTTAGGCCTGAAGTGTGTCATAACAGCTATGCAGAAGTGGCGTGTTTTGGATTAATCCCTCATCAGAAAATGGCAACCGTGCCGTCTGTGTGCTCTAATCCTCTTAGCAGTTCTGACATATCAGAACTAGCTGAGGAAAGGCTGCATGAATCTTTGGGAAGGGGGCTGAATCGGGGTGTCAAAACCGCTGGAGTTTGTGAATAAACGGGTGACGGGTGAAAATGGGAGGAGCCGAAATCACAGATGTCTTGTTATTGTTGTGTAAAAACGAATTATAATTGCATATTAAAATCAGCTTATGCTTGTCAGAGCCAGGGAGCAGAGCATTAAGTCACTTCTGGCTGTAGTTTTTTGTTGAATTCAGATGTGATCAGTGAGCCGAAGGATAGGGCATATTTTTTGGTTTTTTAATTCATGTTATCCCTGGACAAATAATGCCTTTGTCCCTGTAAAAAGACGCAGTTTCATCATCTATTACCCTAGCAGACTTGGGCTCACTATGGCCAATAGATAGTCCATATATCTTTAAAGATCTGGTCAAGTTGAATTCAGGATTTATGATGAGATTTGAAAATAAAGAAGAAATATTGACAGCAGATGTGTGTCACCCGTGACTCACATTCTTCCTGACGACTTGTAGCTAATCCTTATCCACCCGGTGCCTCCTGCAGCACCAACACACAACTTGCCCAACATTTAGGCTTCACCGCTAATGAACTGGGAACTTCTGATTGTCGAGATCCCAGGCGGGACGAGGTTCCCCACCTCCCTCTCCGATGTCCCCCTCCCTCCCCACTGCATCATCTTGGTTTGCTAATGAGGCCCCTTACTTCCCCTCCACCCCGTCCCACTACTGTCAAAACGATGGCTGGGGTAATTTGGACTCAGCTGCCCCCCTTATTAAGAGTAAAAAACCCCACGTGTAAAACGTCGGCTGGTTTTTCTGCCTCATTCACACTGTCACTCAAGCAGCTGAGGCCACGTCTGCACATCTTTACAAAAACTGAGAAACAAAAGATGTTTGCATTACTGGGTTGCCAGTTTCTCCTGCTTGCTTAATGGATAAAAACCTAAACAAATCTCATCTACTTTAGTCAGGATTATAATTATACATTATTCTATTTGCCAGTTTCTCCTGCTTGCAGGAGGAAAATACATTTGAATTTTTTTAATGGATAGAAACCTTAACAAATCTCATCTACTTTGGTCAGGATTATAATTATACATTATTCTATTTTAAACCTTGTTGTGTTGCTATGTCATCCTTCTCTTCTGTCTTTTTTTTTGTTTTTTCAACCCAAATTCAGCAGGGATTCACAGTTTAATTACATCGCAGCTTCAGCTGCAACATAAACGTGTGTAAGGAAGCAGAGCAGACTGAAAAACCTCCGTGATTAATTTGTCTGCAGCATTTATTGATCACTGCCATCATTCATGTACGGGAGAAGAGAACTAAGGGCAGTGCTGCCGATGCTCCGTGCCTCGCTCTAAATATATCCCCTCCCCGCTCCGTAACACCTCCCACCCAGCCAGCAGCACGCTTGTCTTTCAGCCGTCCTCTGTTCCCGCGTGTTTTAGTGATGCTATATTTAACCCATGGAAAGATTAATGCTGTGTGTGTGTGTATGTGTGTCAGGAGAGGCGGGGGGATCACTGTCACAGAAACATTCTCTTTCTACAGGAAAATGCCGGATGTTGTGCGACTGTTGGTCAGGACAGTATGATTATAGAGGTCGAGGAACGCGACTGTGGGCAGTTTGTCCCGTGTTTTAATGGAAACTGGTGAGGATTAAATCTTTCCAAACACGTTAACACGTCCACTTGGATGCATTCAGGGTCTTAGAGAACTCAAATTTCCAGCGTCACCACCCAGTTCTAATTGAGCTGAGTATGAGCTCACTTTTAGAGGTCAAATGGTTTATTTTAGTCACTGCTACAAATGCTTTTCCATAAAGGCTGGAACACGGGGTTGAAAAACAAGAAAAAGTCAAACGTGGAGATTCACAGTTTACTCATACTTCACAGGCCAACAAGAAAACATTTTTGTTTCACACATTCTGCTGCTGCAACAGTAAATACTCTGTGTGTGTGAATGAAAGTGGAGTAACTTTCTGAGCTAATCCGGGACAAACACAATGAAAAACATGTTGTGGTCAGCAATCTTCACACTTAGGCTTGTGTTTTTGTTGTTCATCAAAAAGGGATGCCAGGATAAAGGCAGCTCACAGTTTCATATGCATTTTAAGAAAGCGCACATCTTCAGAGGATGTACTACAGTGCTTTGTGAACTGACACGTATTATTTATCTGCATTTTAGAACCATTCATCAGCCGGAGCACAGACAGAACCATTCAGATTTGCATACATTTGAATAGCAAATCTTGTCTCAAGCAGCACGTCGTGGTGCCTTTGTAATCACGGCACTGACCTGGACATGACCTGCTTTCTGGTTCAGACACAGATAGTGTACGAGATCGTTGGAGGGTTTCCTCAGAAACACCAGACCTGCCATCAAAGTCTTACCAGATGGTGTCTGTGTTTCGGAATCTCTTATCTGATTCAAACTCCCCACTGACCACAGACTAGAGAGGGGTGATTGGTGTGCACACATCAAAGGTCAGACCAAACTGGGTCTCTGTGCCTAGTAGATGTGTTTTAGACCCTGATTGGTGTTTTTTTGTGGCAGTATTCTGCATGTTCAGCAAAAGCAACGAGTCAGATGATTGGATGATGAGCAGAGATTTTTCCAAATTTTTATTTTCTTTTTCATCCTTTTGGCTCCAAGTCAACAATCTTTAACAAGAGTGTAAAACATTATGGTAAAAGGTAGAAGGTTTGCAGAAGCAGGCAGAACAAAACCAGACTAATGCTCAGTGAGGCTGAAGTGCTGTCTTTTACACATGCCTGGGGCATACATTAACACTTGCCCCATGTGGCTCCATCATCGTGTGAAGTGCAAGGATCAGTTTATTTATTCATATGCATAGATTAAATTCCTAAATCCGTCATATTTTACACCTTGCGGGCTCGATAAGCCCCCGATTATGTAATAGGAAGACCATGTCCCAGTCGTGGGAAACACAGGATAAATCAGGAAACGTATTACTGTTCCTGCGACAGATTCATCTGAAAAATTTCCTATCGGCTCCTTGTGTTCAGTACAGTAACACGCTGCTATCAGGACATTTTTCTTACCCACAGCGTTTTTTGTGGCCTTTGAGTCTTGGCAGGAAACCACATTGTTTCCCATCGGCATCAGCAGAAGAAATGAACGCAGGCTCGGCGATGAAGGAATGATTTCATGAATGGACGGCAGAGAAGCGGCTGAATGGCAGAGCTGTTCTTTTTTTAGAAACACCCGTCCAGACTGCTGCTAACTGCTGAAGCCTCTCAAGTTAAAGAGCTTGTAGCAGGTCATGTCTGACAGTAAATATAATCTCCCTAAATTGACCGCAACCGCTTAATTGTGGCCCTTCTTGCTTGAAGAACCACTGAATGTGTGTCTGTGGCCCAACATGTCAGTTCAAATGGGAGGGTAAGGGATTTCCTTGCATCAAAGAAATCATGTTACGTCATTGGACATAGATTAGTGAACCTTAGATGTGTAAATTAGGCTATCATCAACAAAGGTTAGTCATTAATAAGGAACAGACTTTACAAAGGTTTACCTCCCACGTCGATTTGACTAGAGTGAACCGGTTTTTTGCTTCTTTTTAGAAAGAGGCACATTTTAATATAATTTTGGCTATTTATAATTATTATTAGCATTTACATATTTTAGTCTATTTTGTTGTTTCTGCTCTGTCCTATTTGTTATTTTATGTTGAGGTTAGTTTTCTTTTCTTTTCTTTTAGCATATTGTGTGATTTTTGTTAAAGATTTTTAGCTCTTCATCCCTGACGTGCCTGTGCATTTTCAAAGAGCTCAATGAGATCCATAACTCAGTGTTGATTAGATTGTATTGTCTTTTGGGTAGGGTGATGCGGGTCGGGGGGAGGGGGAGGGAATCAGGGGTGTACTCGCCACTGCAGATACAAAACAGTATCCAGGAAACTGCCAAACAGGTAAAAATAGCACAAAAAATATATATAAATACGTTGGTTCGAACTAAAGTCTGAAAAAAAAATCATTTCTTTCCCGGGTGTTGACTCACTGCAGGTCGTGTCATTCTTTCTCCTCCGTGTAACTGAAGCAGGTTGTTTTGCCTGTTTTGCTGCGATGGTCTCACAGCAACCCCTGGCATGCTTATTTTTGCTCTAAAACTCTGCACCTCTTCCAGTAAATCATAGCCAGTGGGAGGCCCGGCCTCCCAAGTTATGGAAAACACAGAGTTAGTGTGCTGATAATGGGCAATTCTGGGGGATTTGAAGAGTTATGGGGGGCAAGTAGAGGAGAAGAGTGAGCGATCTCCTCCCTGGCTGGTGCTCTCAGGATATTTTGAGGCCCAGGGTCGTGGTGTCCAGGCGTGGCGGGTGGCTCGTGGGACTTGGCTGACCTTTCTGACTAGACTGTGTGTGTAGCCTCCTGACCTGATGTCACGTCTTGTGTCTGAATGATTACTCGAGTTGTCTTTACCTTTATTTTTTGTGATATATATGCGTGTCTGGTATGGCTTTCTGGAAGGGGACCTAAATTGTTTCCCGCTCAAGATTCAATCTTCCCGTTGCCCAACCACTTCTGGACTGTGTGGTAGAGAGTTTTGCCTTATTGTTTTAAACATCTATAATTGAACCACTTTTCTGATGAAGCTGCTTGTACTGTATTCCAGTTGCACTGATTTATACTTTATAAACCATCAAAAGTCAATGTTAGTGTAAACACGCCAAGAAAACACTGTCATTGAATCCACTATTTTCTTGTTCTTTTCTCCTGAACATGAATCCTGTTTTCTGTCTGAAAAGTTTAATATCTTTAACGTTGTACAGTAACGTACAGTCTTAAACTGGATGTCAATTTACTAAAAAGCAAAGCCCTCCAAGGTTTTTAGAAGTGGTGGGGGCTGCAGCAGTCTCCCTGCAGAAAACTTTTTTCCAGAATAGGACGTTAAGTTGCACAGGACAGCATTCCGTACTATCAGCAAATGTAGAAGAGAGTCTGCAGCCTGCAGACTGTAGCTAAGCCTTTTCGAGGTGTCAGAAGGTTTACTGTAATTTCAGGCTAATGATGAACACATCTTGAAGAGTCATGGATGAGATGGAAATCCTTCTGACCAGGAATTTGTCCTGCATTGCGACCAGATGCACGTTGATTTAGTGTTTACTGCTGTGATGCTCCGACTGCCTCTGCCTGGTACTGCTGCAGAGACAAGCACAAGGAGGCACCGACGGAGAGAATGAGACGACATCACAGAAGAAGAGGAGGAAGTCAGGATCAAAAACAGGGACCGGGCGGAAAATGCAGAAGCAGATGACAAGGAAACTGTAAAGTCTGCTCCATCATCTTGCAGACTTTCCTCCCACCGGCCGCTCTGTGTTTTGCTGCATCTACTTTGATTTACCTCTCCTGCAAATCGACCCATTATTTGCATATTTTCTGCTGCTCTGATCTCAGGAGGATTCATTTCTTTTTCTTTTTTTTAAACATCCAGCCTGCACCATTGATCATTGGTAATGAAGCAGAGCTGGGAGCCACGGTCGTAGCTGAGGGGAAACCTTCTGGGTTTACAGATGGGCCAAGACTTTCCCTCCTTTTCCTCCTGCTGCCGCTGATGATTTTCCTCCACATCTTTGTGCCATCCTCATTGTCTAGGTGGTGTTAATGAGCGTCTCTCCCAGCAGGGTGCATTTTTGGCACAGCAGTGTCTGGCCCACAGAGCTGAGCGGCAGGTGGACTTCTCTGGTCTAACTTTAAGATGAGCCTAAAAGTTCTGGACTGTATGATTAACAACAACTGGAGCATGATTTGCAGCATGTACTGTGCCTGGAACAATCAGGTCAGTTCACCCTTCACTTTATTGTATTATCATTTAAAAACGTGATCCTTATTTTTCTTCATAAAAGATTTTAAGAATGACTCATGAGAAAAAAAAATACTGGTGATTTTGGACATTTGAGTTCCATAAATGAAGCTGTTTCCTGGAGAAAAGTTCTCTCACAGTCCTGCTGTATTAGAATGGCTTTTTACAAAATAGAGATTTTGGTCACATTTCATCGTTTTGTGTTTATCGCCTGGTCCCTGTTGCTCAGTCGTGCTCTCCAGTTAAAGGCATCCCTGACATCTGGTGTATTAATAGCCAGCATTCATTCAATAGTACGGCAGGGAAATAGAGACCGTGGAGTGCTTGGCATGCTGACCTCTGGGTGTTCCTGGTATTGCAAACCCAGTCCCCCGTGCAGCTGTGGGTGGCTCGGCTCGGGGCATTTGAATCTTATCAAGTGATTTTTGGACTGAAAACTCTTTCTCTTGGCAGCACAGCATGTAAGGTTGAGGCATTTTACCCTGAAGCATCTGAACTATCGTCAGTAAATACAACAGCGTGCAAGAATCAATTCAAATATTTGGTCATATCATGTTCATCTCTGTTCGCTCTTAATGGGATGGCATGTTAAGTAGAAGTGTGCAGAGGTCACAGTCTTTTTTTGAATGTTCGAATCTGAGCATGTGAATGTCGTCTCACTGTCATACAGTGCTCTTTGTGGCGCTGTCGTGTACACATCCGTTTGTCTCCATGTGCACAGAAGTCAACTTGGCAGCCTTTCTGTCGCTTCATATCTCCGACATGCTTTTTTGGCGTTTTGCACTGGATTTGCACACAGACAGCTCATTGTTTCCTGTGCCACTGCCTCCCCCTTCCGCCCTTGTTTCATTTTTTTTTCATGCCATGGAATGTCTGATGTGAGGAGCACAGAAGACGGGCACAGAATGTGGCAGCGCTGATCTCTGTCCCTGCCCAGTCCCCTAACTTAATTTTAGCCGTGCTGAAAATTATCCGAGTCCCACCCTGAATGACAGGCCTGTGTTCCCAGATCCTCTTCTGTCCCAGACGCTTAAAAATGGCCCTTTGTGGAGCACAGAGGCCTCATGAAATATTTACAGACCAACACCTGGTATGAGACAAGAGCCAGGGCATCAACTGCCACCAATAACTACGAGGTCAACGCTCTATTAATACACCTCCCATAGATGAATTGGTGTGCTTATTCATATTTACCAGTTGGGATCATTCAGGTCTCCACGACTCAAACATGCACGCCATTCAGAGTCGGGGCAGAGATGTTAGGCAGTGAGGGAATAGTCGGGTAAGACCAAAAAAAAAGAAAAAGAACTTTGGTCAGTTGTCACCACTTTGTGTCTAAGATCAATAAAAAGAGGGAGTTGTTTGAAGTTGTAGCCTCAAGTTATTAGAGAAAACAATGGGTCCATAAACACAAAATACAGCCTGATCAGCCTCGTTGACCCGGGACCACATTATTAATTCAGAAGACTATAAAGGACACAAGAGACGGGGTAATGTTTCATGGGACTCATTGAGGGCAGAGTATCAAAGTGGACGCTGTTTCCCACTGAAACAGTCATCTGGACATCGGCCTATTTCTTATACAGTCCAACCTGAGATAACACACACACACTAATTCTAATTTTGTTGCTATAACACACAGGACTCAGGGTTAAACAGGAGAGTCCAAATGTCACCCTGATGTCACAGCGCTGCTCCGAATCCTCAAAGAACGAACCAGGATTAATAATTCATACATAAAGAAACCAATTATACAGTGACTTTGCTCGCATCTGGGTTGGATGGGGTGATGGCAGTGCCCCCAGGGACTCTAATGGGCCCACCTGCTCTCTGTCTGAGGGAGGGGTTAGCCAAGGTGTCTGGGTGGCTGGCTGGATCACTGACATGCATGTCAGCTCTTTGTTTGGGTGATGCTCAGGGATTTGATGTGGGGGGTTGTTTGCCTCTCACCTTTAGTGACATTTCTGTAGTGATGAACCACACCCAACACTAGGGGCCCTCGGGTTCTTTGTTAGACTGGACTGGACAAGACTGGAGACTAGAACAATGCTTTCAGGGCAAATAAAGATGTTTTTTGCCCCTGCAGAAATTCTGAATTTGTTTTTTATTATTATTATTATTATCTTTTAAAGCTGGAAAGCCTTCTTTTGTCCAATAACATATATGGGTCTTCCATGTTTGTCCCAGAGTCTTGCCTGGACACCGCAGACTGTCATCTGGCCTCTGTCTGTCTGTACTCCTGTCCATTTTCTTATTCCTCTTCTTCCCTCGTCGTTCTTTCTTTGTGGGGTGGAATTCCAGGCTGTTGCTCCACACAATTGCCCAAACATTAGCATTTGAAAGCAGCCGAAGGGCAGTAAGAGCAGGGGGGGTGGGGGGGGTGCGAAGGGAGGAGGGGGAGAGTCATAAAACATCCCAAATCAGAACTTTAATCAGCCTCTTGCTTGCACATGTGCGTTTCAGCCCATCATTTCCCAAGAGAAGCCTTAAATTCTCCTAAATCGTGAGGCTGTTCATGTGCTGGACACATAATGTCAATCAAGGAATCCATAATTTATGCATGATTTTTGTTATTCTTTTGTCCCTACTACAACATGTGAAGACGAGTAAATCTTTACAGTAAATAATTGCTGCACCACATTCCTGATACCTGTGTCACAGCATTGCGCTACTGTACGTCACTGTAATGCACTGAGTCTGACCGCTGCACCACAGCACAGGTGATGACACAGACACAGAGTAAAACCTGTGTTGTCTTGTTGGGGTGAGATGACTGAGGCATTAAACCGTGGTGTTCTACCTCCCACTGTGGCAGGTTAATGTTTACACACACGATCATTTTAAGCCCAGCGACACATGAACCTCTAACTTGGACCTTGGAGCAGTTTGGCAGGATCCTGTTACAGGCAGACCTTAGTTCTGGTTTAGTTATGCCCTCCAATGATTTAGGGCTGAACACAGGAGGCGCTCCAACAGTTGAGCCTCAGTGAAAAGGCAGTAGGATAAATTTAGAGATTTCACGCTGCAGCTTTGAAGAATCGGCTCGTAGTAGCAAAATTAGGTCAGATTTGCTACACTAAAAAACTGATGACAGAAAATCCTGTCTTGGACAAACATCCTTGAGAATTTCTGCTGCAGTATTTGTTTTTTAAAGACTCGCACCCCTTCGCCTTTAGCTGTAATTTTTAGCTCCAGTGTCGTCCTCAGCTGATTTTCTTTTGTGGCGGGAGACGTGAACAGAATGCTGATTCACCTCACACTGCAACCATAAACCCCACCCTCCCCACATACGCACTGCCACTGCCACCATCCTATCCTGATCTGTCCCCTTAGAGACGTGATCCATGCAGCGTAGGTGCACAGTGTTGCAGCAAACATGCAGTAACAGAGAAACTAGAATCTTAGAAAACAAGTTGTAAAGACCGTCCTCCACTCTAATCTTAGGGACCCCTGTGTCCTCTGTGTATTTGGACACCACACAGAAAAAAAAAAAAACATTTAAAGACATTCTCCCATTCATTTTTTTTAAACAAACTATTCTCAAGTAGGAGACAAGACAACTGGGAAGGATGTGACCAGAAAGCATCTGGATGCTGCCGAGTCTCCTTGGCATGAGCTGCTGAAAAGAAAAGCTGCTCGGACGAATGCAGCTGTCTTTGGTGCAATGCAGAGAGGGCTGGGAGGAGCTTGGCCTGTGGGGGGAGCTGCATGCATTAGAGTGCGTGTGTGTTGGTGTAAAATGTTGTTTTCATCCATAAGTGTTCTTACACTGGGTCTCCTGAGGTGAGGTTGTAAATATTTCTGGCACAGAAGAGTAGAAAAGGGGTGATTTTTCTTTTCTTTCTGTTTGTTGTCTTGTTATTTGAATGCCACGTCCAGAACTACCTCTGTGGGACACATTGAAGCACAGTTAGGACTAGAGCAGTTACATCATTCAGGACAGTCGGAGGGCGGAGTCTGGAGAGATAATGGAACATCTATAGATCGCTCTCGTGTATCAGTTACTTCAACCCATCTACGATTAAAACACTTTTCCATCATCGTCTCATTTGATTAAAAATCATTAAAAACAAGCCACTCATTTGTTTATGGCTTTCGTGATTGTATTTCTGAATCCTTCCACCGTGTCCTTCTTCTGACCTTACAGTTTCACAGCATCAGTGGGTCACCGCTTGTTTTCCACTCATCCGCAGCAGGCATCACAGTAACGGTGTTGATAATTGGCTGAGAGTTCGGTCTCAAAGTCTGTGATTGGTTCTGTAGGTCAGTCGGTGAATTCATATGTATACACAACCCTGAATTTGTCAGACAAAAAAATGGGAGACAGTACTTTGTAAACAACATTGTAGTAGAATAGATGCAGCCATAAAACGGCTAATTTGTCATGTCTGTACATGTAGTTCACTGACATCTCAATAGGGCTGAGTCCAAGTCACTGTTTTAAATCAACTGAACTGAAGAAAAAAAAACTACCTGCCGCTGACATGGCTGAGGTCATATTTCTACACTTGATGTATTTACATAAGTATGTGCACCTCCACCGCCTGCTGAAAATCCATTCAACTCCCATTGTCTGACATTGTAACACAAATGACATCCATATGTTTCCGTCCGACTGTTTTTCTTTTCACTTTTTACTCTCTCATACGGCCGGGCAGGCACGCCAGAGAGAAAGGCTCATCAGTTGACCGGCTGTTTACTGTTGTGATGGGGGAATGCAGCGGACCCTCCCTCCCACTTATATGGAGGGGGGGGCGAGAATGATTAGAAAACAGTCTGATGGAGGCAGACAAAGGGAGGACACCGTGTGGAAGGAACAAGGGGTTAAAAAAAGAAACTGAGACTGAGTGAAGATACAAACGCCGAGTTGAAGGACGTAGAAGCCCTGTGAGGTGCAGTGAGAGGAGGCAACAGGGATGGAGCTGGAGATGAAGAGATGAGGTTGTTTTATTGTTTCCAGCTGGGCTGGGGTGTGGTCACCATTGGCCCGGGGACCTGAAGTGTACAGTTCTGCTCTGAGTCCTCCCTCACAGTCTTCACTCCGTCTGCCAAGTGTTTTCCCGTGTGCGTTGTTTAGTTTCTGGACGTGGCTCAGCACGTGTCAGACCTAATGCTGATTTAATTTACTGTAGCCGTATTAGTATTTATTAGTATTGTTAGTATTAGTATTATTAAATGTAAAAATTTACACAGAGGTCGTGAACCTCAGGTCTGGCTGTAAAATAAATACAAACACCAACCAGCATCTATGACCGTGCACTTTGATGCTTTGTTGAAATCTTTTCTTTTAAAAGAATCAATACAGGATTCATGGCTGTAAATTGAATTTGACACTTTCTCAATTTGTTCACTTGTTTGCTGTGACAACCAGCAGTTTTTTTTTTGGTTTTTTTTGGCACATTTATCGTCTGTTGTGGGTCAGCTGAGGTAAAAGTGACTGGGTTTCTCTTTGTGGGTTCACATGTATCCACACTGGATAGATATCCGTTGCTGTCAAGTGGTGTTTTGTTTCCTGTCTGGTAGAAAAGGAATTATCTGTCAGTGTCATAAACAGCAAGGTTTGTGTATCTGACTTTCAGAGAATGCAAAAAAAAAACGTGATTCCCTACATTGGTCTGTTAATTATGAACCAGACGTGATTCCGTACATTGGTCTGTTAATTATGAACCAGACGTTGTCGTGAAGAGACCGACCAAATCTGCTGGTAGATCGGTAGAGCATACACTAGACTAAAGGTCTACCATTAGGGTTGTTCTGACACACTGACCTCAATAGAGCATACACTAAACAAAAGGTACCCTACCGTTAGGGTTGTTCTGACACACTGACCTCAGTCTGTGTGAAGCCTGGATTTTTCTAGCTTGAAAGCAAAACTAGAATTCACCCAAAGTGTCTCTTCATCGACAGCCACAGCGTCTGTGACAAGGCAATCGAGGAAAGAGGAAGAAGCTGAAACCGATTTATCTCCTATACAAATAAGTAATAAAGTTGAAAAAGCAGCACAAGTTTTCAGAGCGGCCTTTTGTCCAAACAGTTACGGGAAGACAACACAAAGCCAGATGGACTGTGAAAAACCTCCATTAATGACTTCAACATGGCTTAAATTAGCTTTTCTTAGATAAAGACGTTTGAACGTGTGGGTTCAATTACATAAACTTGATGCAACTGCTAAAGCAATTGTCCTGTCAGACAGCGCAATGTCCAGCCTTTGTCTCTCATGTCCTCTGTGGGATTTGTTTTGTGTATTTTCTTTTTTTTCACATGTGTGAAAGGTGATGAAAGTGTCGCTGACATGCACGTAACCACAGCTCTTATAAAAAACGCTGCTTTGAAACCATAGTATGTAAGACCTCACCGCACGATCCTCCCCTGGCAGCCTGTTGGTGCGGTCCTGGGTCATGTGGTTTATGCTTCTCTCTTATTGCTTCATTATTCAATTAAGTAGTAAAACACATGTTGAAGTTAACGTCGACCGCACCGAGGGTCCCCTGATGAGGCCAGAGCAGTAAAGATCAACCCGTGTCTCTCGTATCATGCTTCATCAGGAGAGGCAAGAGTCTGTGGCTGGTTTTAAATCGCTGGTGGATGGTGGAGCGTGATGCTGCCTGTCATGTGCAATGATGGTGTGGCTACAGAGTCTAAGGTAGACAGGTTTGGAGCAGCAGACCCAGAAGGAAAGGAAAATGAACTAAAGGAGGTGGTTTGGTTTCTACTTGTTGCGCCTACAGTAAAGGTGGATTCCTGTGATTTTTTTTGGATGAGTCTTTGACTCTGGTCTTTGCAAAACGGCCCAGCAATGCCCCCTACAGGCCCACTAAAATTTGAAGGAAAAATGTGTTGATTAATAAGAATTTAAATGTCTCTTGAAGCTCCACCGTGTCGACCATGTTGCATTTTCTGGTCATTTGTATTGGACAGATTTTTAAGACAGTGGGGTATGTATATATTCTTAATGTTAAATATAAATGAGTTTTAAAAAAACAATATTTATACATTCATATTTATTGTAATTTAAACCAGCAACAATGACAGAAAAAAATGAAACATGAAATTTAGAGTATATCACCACCTACTGGCAACATGAAATATCTGGCCAAAATAAACAGCCAATTCTTGAGCTTGAGGCTCGGGAAAACAGCCCCCATTTAGTACCCATTCACATACATCACAGTGATAAACAAACTAATTTGACTCCCATCCTTCACATG
This sequence comes from Cynoglossus semilaevis, assembly GCF_000523025.1. Taxonomy (NCBI): domain Eukaryota; kingdom Metazoa; phylum Chordata; class Actinopteri; order Pleuronectiformes; family Cynoglossidae; genus Cynoglossus; species Cynoglossus semilaevis. The sequence goes on along the minus strand of NC_024309.1, from coordinate 11,756,004 downwards.
GAGGTGCCGCAGCTCGTTCGGTGCTGCCTGGATTGTTAGTGTTTGTGTTGAGACTAATGGGGTTAGTAAACAAAAGGGCTGTGAGTCAGTGTTAGCGATGCTAACCTAGCCATGCAGCCTTTCCATCATTCTTGATGGGCACATTTATCAACTCAGCTCAGGGAGTTTTCTCATCTGATTTGATTCATTTCTACTGACTGACTGCATGCACACATGACAAACTAGACAATTTAATTTATTCATCAGCATACCACCAATCACATACACAACGCAAAAATCCCCACCCTCTCAGGCTGACACACTAATTCCGGGCCTTTCTACAGTCTCAACATTCCGTTGGCCACATCTCACCGAAGGCTACAACTGCTTTTAATCAGCTGGGTCACGAGGCGCAACAGATGGGCCTCAGTGTTGGGTGGGACTGCCATGGACGTGGTTAAGGAGGACAGGGATGGAGGGTGTGGGGGCTTGAGCTTGTAATAGTCAACATATTTGTGCCCCCTTCTTCTCCCCTACATCCCCTCCCTCCCTTTTCCATCTTGCGTCATCCTCCTCTGAGACCCTTGCTGGACAGATATTGCTGCACTGGCTCATGCTGTATTCAAAATACAGCCAGTGCAGTTCCCACTTTTCCAGGGTTTTTACTAGCTAAAATTTTCCATAAACGGACTACATGCTCAGAGTGAGTGTTTTTGAAAGGAGCACTGTGTGCTTTTGGACAGTACCGCTGCAGGATGTTCTCTTTTATGAGGCTTGAGGAAAGACGTAGAGTAGAATCTTTAGCCTGTCACATGACTGCAACATTGTTGAGTTCACCGAGTTCAAGAGTTGGATACAGAGATGTGGACAGTACAGTAAAATATGTACAGAATGTGCATGGAATCTCACAGTTAGGACGTCTGTGTCTGTGCAGAGTAGACATGGGAACACCGTACCGTGGTGTTATAGAACATGTGAACAGAAACCAGCAGCACCATCGATCCCAGTTGGGCTTTGGTTTCATCATCCAGTGTTGCCCAGGTTCACACTATTAAAGTAGAATCAATGTTTCACCACCTGTTGTCATAAGTCTGTTCTTCCTTTCTCCTTCTGGACTTACCTCCACACACTTTACTAAATAGTTTCTTTTCAAGAGTTCCTCTGTGTAGCTTGATTGTTAATTCTACTCTTTGCTTTGGATAAAAGTTGGGGGTTAACTAAATTGTTTCTTTTCAAGAGTTCCCCCTGTGTAGCTTGATTGTTAATTCTATTCTTTGCTTTGGATAAAAGTTGGGGGTTGAAATCCTGTTAGTGTACTGCTGTAGCTGATACATTGGATCAAGGCACTATTTAGCAAAGCCTCGCCTTATGTCTCTGTAGTGACCTTTGCCCACAGCATTAGTAACATTGTGTATCTGATGTGTCACGTGAAACTGTTCAAAAATCTTTTTTTTAGTTTAAAGTGACAGTCGTAGCAGATCAACCTAAACTATGATTATGATCTTTTTATGATTAAACCTTCCTCTAAATGTTACTCTGACTGAGTGTTAACTCTTCAAACCTGCTTTCTTTTTCCAAGCTGATTATTGACGTTTGATTTGACACACATGGACTGCTGCGGAGGCCTCGGGCTGCAGGGCAGGGATATCGTGTGACCTGCCGTGGATGACCGGTACAGTCAATGGGATTGACAGAGTGAGGTTTGCTTAGATTAACAGTTAACGCCGTCTATAGAAGGAGGATTAGAGAGCTTTCACCTGTGGCGTAAACACTGGCTGAACTTTCATGGTGGGTAGAGCCGTCTTTGACTGGCTGCAGTGGTGCAGTAGGACTGATGACTGTAGTGGAGAAAGTACCGTGGACTACCACTGTGGGAAGGTCAAGCTGAAGGTGATTCTTCTTTTTCAGGTGCTGTTTGCAACTGCACATGTTTAGTCTTTCTAATCATATGTTTGCATTTTCATCCACATAGTTGTTTCTTGGTTGTTCTTCCTGCTTTTGTGCCTTCTCTTCAGAGCTGCATCCTGCTGTCGGTGCCACCTGTCAGTTGAATGGCTGCTTAAGTTCTCATACAGTTGATTAAACGACTGTTGGACTAACCCGACAGCTTTGCTCTCTGCCATCACTTCCTTTCTCCTAACTCATGATTCAGACAGGTTGAGAGCAGGAAGCTCTTTACTGTCACCTAATACGGCTTTTTATGGGAGGATACGTACACGGCTACAAATCATAAAACCTCTGTTTCTTTGATGTACAGGGTTTACCTGATGAGTCCTGACAGTTGCAGAAAGCCAGGCATCGTATAAAAAACACATTTGTGGTTGGAATCTGGTCTGGATTTATGACATTTTTCCCCAAATAGTAGCTGAAATATTGCGAGCAGACGTGGAGGAAACTACCAGCCTTGTCTGGGCCGATGTAACATCATACGGAGAGGCAGCAGCATCGACTCCTCATGTCTCCATTAGGCGTCCAATCTGGTGCCTTCCACATGTAAACTCTGACCTTACACGTCCGTTTGATTTCATGTACTTCAACCAGCCCCTGTCTCTGTGTTCATGTTTGACTCCATGGTCAGAGTATTCTTTGTTGATGGTAGAAAACGTCCACTCTCCCAGCAAAAGATTAGAAACCAGTTTAAGGGGTTGGTCATTTGCACTGGCTGATCTCTCTCACACACACACACTTCTGTCCTCTCTCCCACCCACTGGTGAACCAGTGCGATTCAATGGAGTTTGCTGGAGGAGCCATCTGCTCCTCAATCTGGACTTGCAGTGTCACCAGCAGCCTTTTCTTTACTACTTACTTCCACATGGAATCACACATGTGCCACATCTCAGCACGAACAAAGGCTGAGTCACATCCGCCCGCACTTTTTTTTTACACAAAGAAAATAAATAAGTGCAATTAAGTGTGTTTTTTTCCGGCACTTGGATCCAGTTATTTATTTATATTGGTTATTTAACATTGATCTCGGTGATGAACTCGTAACTTACCTTTCATTTCTGCCTTTTTCCCTTCTTTTAGGGGTCTAAAAATTCACAAAATAACACAACTATTTCTTCAACTGAATTCATTGTTAATTGATTTGAAGAAAAGGCTCAACAGTGCCCTCTCTGGCCAACCCTAAAGGTCTGAGGTCAGTATATTGTAAAGCAAAAAGTGCAACAATAGGTTTCTCACCTGTCACTCAGAAAGTTTCTGGTTCAAATCCTCTCTGACTTTTTGGAAAGGTTTGCATCAGGAAGGACGTCTGTCTTAAAAGATACGCAATATCACTAGGTCACCACTAGGCAAGGAAAAATAACAGAATATCATCGAGTTATATAATGTTGTTGGTGCAAACGTTTCTTTGATTTTTCTTGTTTATTTTGGAATAAGTGAATGTAATGATTTTGGAAAGAGTCCGAAGACTAAAACGTTTGATGATGGCGAAGAATTCCCAAGGTGGAGCGTCTTTGTAGATCCAATCCATGCCATGACTGTCTGTTTTAATGCAATCAGCTCTTTCTGTAGGGTTTTTGGACCGCTGACAGTAACCCAAGTGGTCTTAACTGTGATTAATAAAACATCTGTCTGCATTTTAGTGACAAACAAGACAAGCTGTACTTTGGAGCAGCCGCTTTGTTTTGACGCACTAGCAATTAAGAGAAGGGTTGTGATGGTAAACACAAGAACGCACGTTTGTCAGATCGTTCCCTGAAAGTGTTACTCATCAGCAACATGGACTAATTTACCCTAATTAAATAAAGTACAAGCGGGCAAACAGCAAGAGCACTGACTTGTCAGCCCTGCGGCCTGGGGTCTAACCCTCCCCCCGAGGATAAACATGTGAGGAAAACATTCCAGTGAAGAATGACTGAGCTGCTCCACAGTGTGATACTTGGAGAGGCTAAATAGTCTTTTTATTCTGCTCATCTGGCCCGGCTCTTCATTATATAACTGGGTTTTGTTGGACAAGCTCGGAGAATAAAGAACGGACCGGGCCGAGGACCGGTGTAGCAGCCGGGAACAAAGATGCATCTTGGGTAAACTATCTCATTAACGAAAACGAGAACTTCATCCAGTCTGACATCAGCGTGAAAGGCTTTTCTTTCATGAGTTTACACAGTTTACTTTACAACATGTAGCTGGTGACGACGTTAACGACACAGATTCCAGAGCTGTTCCTCACCGAGTGACGAGTCAAAGGGAACATTCTTCTTCTCTCCTCAAATGCCCTGTCATCTTTTAAACCCCATGCTCGTCTGTTTGTCAGCACCACGTCATGTGAACACTGTTGAGACACAGTCCTGGCTAATGTCCGTGACAATTTTTAGGCTGTGACAGACTTTTTTTTTCTCTTCAGTCCATCACCTCCAGGGATTTCTGATTCAGTCTGTGTTTCCTTATTTCACCCCATGTCTGCGACCCTGTCTGATTCATTAAACTTTCCTTGGAATTAGCACATTCGCTGTCAGTGTTAGTCAAGCCGGATCAGCCTCACAGAGGTTGTCAGTGTATGGATAACATGATGATAACACTGAGAAATGTATTGAAAGTAACTCTTGATTTGTTCCACAAGCCACTGCTGAGACACAGTGTTGACTAAAATCAAATGTCAAGAGATAATTAGCATGTTTTTTCTTTTTACAGTCAGGTGATATGAAGCTGTTTGCGCCAAGTTGAAACAGTGGGAATGAAACTTTAGTGCCGCACGTCTTCTCCATTCCCAGCCGCTCACATCATGCCTTTATCACTGTCTTTGTTCCCACCCATACAGCTGAGCGGACGTCCAACAGCAGTTCAGACGTGATGTTAAAAAAAATAACCGTGATTACAGCTGAGCTAATCCACAGGGTTACGTGGGCTGTAATTCAAACCCGAGTCTTTTGCTGCCAAATGCACCGAGGAACGCCTCACTCTGCAGAAGCTGAGTGGCGTGTCGTATCATCCCGACGCCTTTGGATCTGAAGTAATGCTGCGTGATCGCTCTCTGTTGTTGAGGCTTCGCTCACTTCATCTCTGATGGTTTTTAAAGGGATTTCCTGTCACGCTCACCTCACGTATTTGTGGAGTGGGATGCGTACGTAGAGAAGATGCAAATTTCACGAGTCAGTTTTGGAGCGTAGGTGTGTGTGTGTGGGTCAGTGTGTAAACTGATGAAGGTGTCAGTGACTAAACTCTGAGGTCTGTTCACAAATTTTGGCACCAGACGCCAGGAGAAGTGAGGAATGGGGTGGACGCACCCTTTGGCAAACAAGTGTGTGGTGAATAGAAATGAATGACGGCAGATCTACAGTCATATACTGTGTGTGATCCACCGCAGTAGAAGACCGGTGGTTTGATTTCCATGGACCATCATTCCTCTTTAGTCAGTCACTAAAGGTGTTCCTGTTCTGTTCACCCGTGTCAGTTCTCTGTGTTTGTTTTTCTAGATCATAACAGTAGCGTTTATTACAGCTTTAGTGTCGCCCCAAGCTGTGTGTGTGTGTGTGTGTGTGAAGGGCTAACCCCTCAATCTCGTCAATGCCGGCTCCAGTGCAGAATGCCTCAATTTTTTTTAACCAATACCAGATCTTTTCTCTTTCAGAATCTGTCACAGTCCAGCTTTAAAAATAGTGCATTGAACTTTTTTAGTGATGTTGTCATTAATTTATCATCTTGTAATCATTTTTATTAGTGTGTAATTACCACCACCGTGTTATTACTGGCCCAGGGAATTTTCCAGAATTCATCTCCATCTCCTGCCACTCAATCCTTCTCAAGGTCAGCAGTCGTCAGGTGAGGTCAGGGCTGTTCTTGAGACTATCCAGATTTCCAAATCCCCAACCCTCATGTTTTTGGGATGTGGGAGGAAAACTGGAGTCCCTGAAGAAAACATGCAAAGAACTGCCACCCGGTGGCCCTGAACTGTTACTGAATGTCTTAGATACTTTTCAAAAGTGATATTAATATTTTTTATATAACTAAATGTAATAGTGGAGAAGAGATGAATTGTCAAATGGTTGTCATTGCTTTTGGCTAAATTTGTTGATGACTTAAACTAAACTGCCTAAAACTGCAATCAGAGATTCACAGATGACCCAACGTTTCAGTTGTTCTGCAGAGCTGAGCCGTAAAACTTTATTATGTGGCACGGCTCTATAATAATCACAGTCAAGAGAATAGCAGCTGCTGTTGTGACCACAGTCCTGAGCAGCATCCTGTGACTTCAGCACATGGCGGCCACACAGCCACTGCACGTGAGTGAGGTCAACATTAGCCCTCCAGACGCGACAGACGTGGTTTCTGTCATCTTGAATATTTCATATTCCAGCATTGCGGCGAAGACTATATTTAGAGTTTTTAAAAAGCTTCCCGGACGTTTGCGAATTTTTTAATGGCACTTGTGAATATTTCACCAGTCGACAAGAATAACATGACCAGAAATATTCAGGGATTTCTGTGAACTCTTGGGCCTCCACTTTCCATTTGACTTTGTTGTTAGCAACTTATCAGACGCTGTTGTGGACACATCTAGCTGCATTGGATTTAAAGGATAGACTCTGTCATTCCTCTATTGAAAACATAAATAATACAAAATATGGAAGAATGGCGGGAAATTTGTGAGACAGGTATTTAGTACCAGTGTAAGACGTGATAATTATTCTTTCATGCTTTAGAAGCTGGAAACGCCCTGTAAAAGTCCTGGAAATGATTTTCATGGAAAGAGTTGGAACTCTGGGTAAAGAAAGTGTGGTCCAAGTTTAAAGGTATCCTATTAAAGGCAGTTAAACCTGACCACATCATTATGGTTGTTTTTTTTTTAATGTGTACACAGAGTCAGAGGTCAGACTTCACACGTCAGCACCAGGTTTAAAAACCCTGGTTTACAACGTGTCTCTCACTCACATCTGCTTTGATTCATTTGTTTTACTCTTTTTTTTTAATAATGAATCGTTCCTCTCTCTCTCTCTCTCTCCCCCACCATGTGTGTTGTCACCCATCACACTGTAAATATGCATCCACCAGGCATGCGTCTGGAATGAGTGGGCCCTCCGCCCTCGGTCTTCGTCTGGGTCTAAAGCAGACCGACCTCAAACCTCAGCCCAGGGAATTCCAGGATCGGCTTACACCACTGCTATATGGGCTCTTTATGAAAAACACAGCAGTTATGCTAACGGTACTGTCATGGCTGCTTAAAGGAACCTTTCAGGCGGCTGGAGAACGCTGAGTGACTTAGTGTGCATTCAGCGTGGATAGGTTAGATGAAGAGGCCCGTTCTCTGGGCTCCTCCAACTGCACTGAGTGAATCAGGTGTTTGTGCACGTGTCTCATTAATGTCCAGACATGTAGTGTTAAGCTGGGTCCTGGTTGAGATATAGGTGTGTTATAATGTGAACTCTGCCTATAGATATATGTTGACCAGAATCAACAGAGCCAAGGAAAGTGTATTTACACCTGTCCTGCAACACTGTCGTAAAAAAGCTCGTCCTTACGCAGAAGCCAGGGTGATAAAGCCAGGTCAGATGTTTCATGTTGACCTGTGGAGGTCAACCTCACGACACCCTGTCACTGTGTCCGCAGTAGAATTGTGTCTTCATCAGGGTTTCCTCCTATTCTGAGGCTCCTTTTTATCTTCACCTCTCCATTAACACGAGGCGTCTCCCTGAGGAGGAACCGCTATCTGACACAAGCAATTATCTCACATCTATAGAGTGTGTGTGTGTGTGTGTGTGTGTGTGTGTGTGTGTGTTTGTTTGTTAGACCTTCCATCAGAAACACATTTGTCCTTTTTCTCCACCTACTGAAGAGCAGCTGTTGAGAAATGAAAGAGTCGTCCGCTGAATGTGTGATTGGCACAGGCGTTTGTCCCAGGGTGTCCAGGGACCTCTGGGGACAATTGTCCAAATCAAGCAGACCTCCTTCACTGGGGAGCCTGCTAATACACAGGGCTCATACAGCCCACACCCCCACCTCTCTGCCCCTTTCTTACCTTTGGGCTCTGGGCTTTTGTCTCTGTTAGTACGTATTTTTGGGACATCCGTCCAATCCGTATCTGTATTTTTTGCAGGAGCAGCAGCTTGAAGGAAATCCCCTGAGTGTTTTTTTTTCTCTCCAGGGCATTTGGAGCTGTAAGGATTTTCTACTGTGGTTGTCCCTGTGACAAAATGTCAATTTGATTGGTTGTTTTTGCCGGTGAAACAGCAGTGATCCTAAAAGTGCCCTCGGTGTTCGTTGTCACAGAGTTCACCGAGGTTCAGTTCATCACACTGTAGCTGTGTTTGATTAGAAAACAGGTGTCAACGTTCCTCTCACGACGTTTAAGAGAAGGTGACATTTAATGTTAAAAAAACACTTTGTGGTTCTTATGAACTTTGACTACTACTACTACTAACTACTATTATTTTTATTTTTAAAGTTTAACGTCAAGTTGGACAAAATTCTTTGAAGAACAGAATTTAAATTATTTTTTTTGTTTAAAATTAGTTACACCTATTTGAGAAAGAGTTTTTTTTTTTTTTCAAGCTGCTGCTGCTTTGTTTTCTCTTCAACCTGCCCAGAAGCGAAGGTCTAGCGTCCAGGCTCTCTCAGGATTTGCACAAACTGTTTATATAATTCCCAATTGGAATCAGCTTCCTGCACTTACCGACTTTATTTTTCTCCTTCTGCTCTCTCAGTTTCTTCCCTTCCCTGAAGGAATGAATTTGTACACCCAGAGTACACCCCTGCCCACTTCCTTATTCCTCATGTACTGCAGGAGGAGAGTGCTGCAAAATTACATTACAAACTCCCACTTACAATATCTGTGTCTCTGCCATCTACGCCTAGAAACAGGATCCACCTGCTCCAATATCAGCCTGATCAGCCTTCAGCAGACTGACACCCCTCTAACGCCCTAAGATGGTTGGGTCAGTAACCCTCGGTGCCCCCTGAGTGTGGTGTGAAGAAAGGCTTTATATATTGTGCAGTGTTGTGGGTGCAGAGTTGGAGCAGTCTGTTCCCCGGGCCTCATTAGCCGGCCCTTTGTTACAGTAAGCCATACCTCGCGGAGCCCAGATGCAGCACGTCCAGATTAGATCTTGCACCCACCAGGAGTTCTGAAAAGCCTGCCTGAAAACTCGAGGCTAATCCCCCCGGCAGGACGTACTCCACTCTTCTGGCTCTTTGTGCCACACACATTCACAGCTGCAGATACATAAAGTTAGTCTCACACATTCAGAGGCTTCACAATTCCTTATTGTCATTTCCATGTGCCTGACAGGGCCATGGCTCTTTAATCTCCGTCTACAGATCCTGTCAGTCACTCACTGGCCGACTGCTGAGGTTTTTCTTTTTTTTTTTTCCTCTTTTTCTCCTTTGTCACACAAATCAGAGAATTGGAATGGATTTAGATAAACAGGCATCAAGAAACAACTTGCTTTTTATCGTCGACCTTTCTTGTAAACATATGAAACATGTTTCACAATTTGACTCCACAAACTACACTATTTTTGGTTTTAGCCGCAAGACTCACGAGTGGCCTTAAAAGACCCACAGCAGCAGTCCGTAAATAGCTCGTCAGTTTCAACATCCTTGTGTTCTGTTTGACCACAGTCTTGATCTGGATTTAGTCCTTGGACCTTCACTGGATGTTGTGTGAAGCCACAGAGTCGTTTGTGGGTTCATCAACAGAGGGGCTCCAAGACCACACTGCACAGTACGGCAGCCGAGGAGAGTGGCTCAACAACAACAGGAGGAGGTGTAACGAGGACCTCCTAAACATCCACACCACTTCTGCTTGTCCGTTTATTTTGGTGCCACCTACTGCTTGAATTTCACAAACCTTTGTGGCCACACTTGACTGGTTTGTCCCACGTCTAATTGTTGACGGACTCTCAATTAACACCTCGGTGTCGTCCCATAAAGACATTTAACGGTGCCCATTTTTTGTCCATCATAACGTTTATTCACCATTTAGTTTAAAATATGAATTATTACACTTTTACACCTAAAACTTACAGGATTTAATCTTACTATTTGCGTTTCCCCAATACCTAAGATATAATGGATGTACAAGCAGAGCTTGGAGAGCCCTATGTTGGATCACACACTATCCAGAGTCTCTGCAGTGACCATGGGACACAGTAGTACAGACCATGTCCTGGTTTCAAACCCCAAACCACCTTGACACTTTTTTCGGGCCTCTTGTATACAAACTCCATAATGTGTAAACAGACCAAAACACTGGAGTCACATGAGCAGAGCAACACTTGAGGCAAAGGCTGGGCAACATTGTTGTGGTCTAATTTGTTTCCTAGGCAGCGGAATAATATTTCTGCTGTTTGGCCCTTTTTTTGGATGCAGTTATTTCTGCTTGGAACTAAATCCTCTTCCTAGAAACCAGAAATTCCATTCACTTTTTTTTTCTGCCTCTTATCACGTGTAGATAATTTTAAAGACACCCATGTTGCACTGTACGCCCTGAGGTTTAATGCTTTGTAGAAAATGTTAAATGCAATTAAGACATGTCTTTGGATTCCAGTGCGGTCCACTAATCCTTGTTTTGGATTTCACTTGTTTCAAGCGTCTGAATTGAGCCTTGGTTTAGCCAGGTCTATTTCTGTTGTCTTTTCCGTACAGAATTCCACATGCTATATTGAGTCAAGTGAATGTGGTAACAAGATGCTCATAACCAAACCTTGAGAGGGAACATTCCACTACTGGGTTCCTGATGTTGTTTTGATGGTCGCTGCTTTCTCTCGGCTGTCAAATATCTCTCAGAATGAAAATAGACTGATGTTTGCGTTCACGCCGTTTCACACACCGCGGTCGCAGCTCAGTCTCATACATTAGCTGTTATTGGAAATGGGCCCCGGAACATGATCACAAGGCAAACTGTCAGTCTAATAACACTCTCCTCAGATGTACAGTAGGAAGGCGTTAAAAATGAAAGAAAAAAAGACCAGCATCACTGAGTTCTGATGTTGCTGTTGCTGCAGCAGAGGGAGAGCCTTGGAAATAAATAATAAAAACATGATTTAATATTAAATGGCTGTTTTGGTCTGCGTCGAGTCCGTCCTGTTCCCAAACATCTTCTGCTGCTCCCTAAAATAAAAGTGGTTGCCAGGCCTTCTGTTTATCTGGACGGTTGAGGAGGCGTTCCTTGTGTACACGGTGAGCCTCTTACGTAACGCTGTGAAGTAAGACTGCAAAGTGTGGAAGTGGTTGAGTGTGATTTTTTTGAAGGAATGTTAAGGTAGTAATTTGGGAGGTTGTGGAGTCGTCGTTGTCGTCCGCACGTCATCATTTCAGGTACTTTCCTCTCAGCGTCCAGCTTTGTAGCTGAAGTCAGGGTTGAGTTTGGTCGTGGACACGGTGAGGTCTTCTTCTAGAGTCATCCCTCATGAGAAACACGGAGCGTCATGAGAGTTCCTGGTGTTCTTGGCTAAACACTGAATCATTTGATTTGATTAAAATACTGCTGCTGTTATTTGTCAACTCGATGGCATCAAGTTGTCTACAACCATTGTCTGCACTGTGCTGTTTTGTGTGATCGAAAAATAATTGCGTGAATTACAGCTGTGTGTATGTTATGGTTGCTGTGCTCCTGTCAAAGGAGAACCTGGAAAACTAACCAGCATCTTTGGTCTGTGGCCAGATCCAACGTTGGAGTTGGGACTGGAAAAAAGCTGTAACGCTGTCCTGTCATTTCTCGTTCTGATAGGTTCTAATCAACCAGAAATTGCTCCTTAGCGCGAACACAAACTTCTATAAACACTGATTTTCTGTCATCAACCAAACCCTGTAGGTCACACTGGGACGGACATTTCTCTTTGTTGTAGACTTTTCTTTTTTTGTTTTAGCATCTTTATTCTTGTCTTCTCTTTGTTGTAGACTTTTGAGAGACATTTCTTTTTTGTTTTAGCATCTTTATTCTTGTATGTATGTAGTTTCCACTTTAGGCAAGTATTATTATTATAAATATTCTAAGAATTTCTACTTGATCTGTCCCACCAGGTCACTCTGGTTTATCTACATTAACCTCCCTTCACGTCTGTCCCTCTGGGTGAGAACAGACTTCTGCTACATGTTGACTGTAAAAAAAATCTTTGACTTTAAACCCTTTGTCTTGTCTTCTCTCATCTTGTGTCATAATTATTGATGAACCCAGACGGGACTCACTGTTGGTGTGCAAAGACTTGTAAAGGCTGTCAGAGCAAAAGAAACGAGTATGAAGGAGATGAAGGAGATGAAGGAGACAGCTGTGGAAGGGAATTCACTCCAGGGCGCCTCGTCTCTGTGTGTGTCTGTGTGTGTGTGTGAGTGCGTACATACTTTAGAGGGAGGTTTGTGTGTGGAGTGGGTGGGTGCATCACTCGCTCGGACTGAGTTTCTCTGTAGCGCACTCCGCCACTGTGCTCTCCTCATCTGAGTGGAAACATCATGTGTCTGTGGGACGCCCAGAGGAACAGCCTCGCTTCTCCACACTCAGACCGGACCAGGTCGGAGGATTCAGAATGAATTTGACCAAAAGCTCGGAGTAGACTCTCCTGAAGTCAGGAAGACGCGGGGCTATCGAGGATTCTTCACAACCCCTCGGTCTTGGCTATGCCATGCTGACCCAGAGTAACGGGGTTCCCCCGGGCTGTAAGTCTGTGTCTCTGAAGGATCGCCCCGACCTACAGGATGTGGATGTGAACACTGTGGGCTGCTGCTCCCTCTCTTCTTCCTCGCCCTCGTCTGGTTGTCCCTGGGCTCGGCTGGCCGGAGTGGACGGTTGCCTGTCAGAGCCCTACTGTCTTTGGTTCCAACTGTTGGCCAAAGCATACTGGGGGGAAGTGGAACTGGGTCTCACCACCTCAAACCGCAGTGTGTCTTGGGCTCGGCTACGGGAAGCATCCAAGAAGAACTGCATCCGATCTCGGGTAAGAATGGACAGATGATGTATTTCTGAAGGCATCCTTTCCTTTACTCCTCCTCGTGACTGCAACAACAAACAGGAGATTTTCGAGGAATTCAGTTTTTTTTTTTTTTTTTGTCAAATTAGGCATCTAGGGACTGTTAGTGTTATAGGTTTACATAGGAAGAGGCAGCGAAGCTGACGGTGATGCCATCGCAGGAATTTAGTGTGCG
>NC_024309.1:11717293-11742929 GCF_000523025.1 Cynoglossus semilaevis | reverse complement strand
TCAGCAGAGTCTTCCTGTTTCATTGACCTATACCTTCTGTAATACGAGTGGTGCACGTGTGTGTGTGTGGGGGTGTGTGTGTGCATGGGGGGTAAGATTTCGTTCATTGTTATTTCTGGACCCCATGGTGGACCGACCTTGCCTCTCTGCTGTACTGTATGCTGTCAGAGGGCAATGTCTATGTTTTCCAGCTGTGAAGCAGCCAAATCCTCCAACTTTTTTGGACAACATCTCTGTAGTTCTTGTGTTTTTTTTGTTGTTTGCACTTTAAGTTTACTGGTTGATGGCCCAGTAAGGCACCAGAGAGGGGAATTAAAGCCACATTTTCTCATGATTTATCGACTGAGGATGACTAATGTGGTCAGAGAAGGAGAGATGTTTGGAAAGAAGGAATCAAGAATCAGAGGGAGGAAAGAATTAGACCTATGAAGTCAGACGACTCCAGTGTGACTCACTGGTTTAAAAAAAAAAGTGTGGAGAAGGGCTGAGTCTACAAGGGATGCCATTCAAATTCGCACATTCGAATGCATAAAAGGACCAGGAGTGGACTTTTTTTTCTAACTTGCAGCATCTGTGTGTAGCTGCAGTCTCCAGTCTGAATACACCTCAGGTGAAACTCTAGTCCTTCATCTGTCTCTGTCTCTACTTACCACTCAGTGTGATGGAAGCACTTCCTCCTGCACCACTTAGATGAGTCTCCTTTGTCTTCCATGTTTTTCATCCTTCTGGTTACTAATAAGTAACACACTCTGTGTCCTACATGTCTCAGGTATAAGGATGGGAACTCTGAGAATCTGTCCCAAAATGCAGAGATTCATAGTCATATATTAAAAAGTAAAGCGTTGGAAACTACAGCCTGAGATTGCAGGATTTATTTTTGGTTAAACGTCTTAAGAATAAATCAGAAACATGTTGTCGGTGGGACTTCTAATCATTACATGTTTCCTGTTAAATAAAGATAAAAGAAAAATAATAAATCCCATGCAGTTTCCATTGGAAATCAAGAAGTGGTTTTAGTTTCACCATAGAATTTTGTTCATATAGAGTTTCAGCTCCGTCTCCTACAGGTCCTTACTTCACACACAGTCTCTGGGTTTATACATGGGAAGAGAGAAATGGGAGAAATGTGTGTTTGGATTCCTCAGGCCATGGTGCATTTCAGTCAGATGGCTCAGCCGTTGCATAATCCACCATTAAATTTTCAGTATGGAATCAAAACAAACAGCTGAGTCTGACATCGTCAGCTCCTTCCCCACTCTCCTCCTCCTCCTCCTCCTCCTGCTCTCAGTAACGTTGTGGACTCCAGGCTCTGTTCCAGCTCCACACCACTGAGTATTGGCGCTGATTTCACCAGTCATAGCATAAGGTCCACACCCATCCCTCTGTTTCTCTGGAGGCCTCTACATCTGCTGCTCTCACAGAGGTGTGGAGGCCAGAGGGGCGGGGGTGGGTGTGTGTGGGGGTCCCAGAGTCTCTGGACCTGACGGTGAGGACGTTGGGTCAGAGGTCATGTCCTCCGTCCAACTGTCTTCATGTTCATAAACCAAGAGGAGCCGCGACAGGAAGTGGACAGAACTCATGTTTGTTCACAGTTTACTGTAACTTTTTTTCAAATTTTTTAAATTTTGTAATTAATGTAACAATTGCCTTTGAACGGCAGCAGAAAATAAAACTATAATATTGTAAAGACATAAAAACAGTCATTTTAATTAAATCATTTGTTTATTTATTTCTCTGATCCTCGTAGTATTCAGGTGTAGTACTTACAGTACATACTGTTGAGAACTGTTTGGATAAAAGATTGAGGAAATGATACAGTACAGTACAGTACACTATAGTATTGTGTAGTTCAGTAAAGTATAGTATGGTGTACGTAGTATATGAAGTACAGAATAGAATTGTTTTGGGGCAACTAACTTCACACTAAGACATGTTGGAATACAACTTGACCCACATTGGACTGGTCTATAGACTGTCTACTGGAGACTGCTGCCTGATGAAACAGGTGGTCATGAAAATGTTCAGAAGTTTGAACAGGTACCATAAAGAAAATGAAAAAAAAACAAACAGTTGACCTTGATCTGGGTCAGTTCAGCATCATCCCTCCTTCTTTTCATATAATGCTGTTTTCCAAGCCAAGGTAAATAAGAAGGACATAGTTTGGTCGTCCTCTGTGGTTTAGTGTTGCGTCATCACTGGTGTGTGATATAAGAGTATGTTTTTTTTCTTTGCTGGAAAGTACCGTAAATATTTGATTAAAGAACATATTCAGCCCTGCGTTCACTCTAGTCCTAGGTCCCATGACCACATGTGAGGTGATACATTTTTAGGGGAGTTTTCCTCAGTTCAGTGCTGTATCATAGACACGTGCAGTAAACACACGGCTGTATCTGGGTGTTTCTACAGACTTTACATCAGTCGTGTGTTTTAATCGATGTAAACCGTGTATATTTTTTTTAACTATATCTCTGTAGTTTTACTGCTGATGTGCAGCACATGTTGTGTTCTGTAGGCACGAACGCAATGTTATGTAAGTGGAGCGTTGCCAGCGTTCCAGGGTTGTTTTTATCCTGTCTTATCCCGTGTTTGTCACAGTAGGAATGTGGGAATGCTGCAGATAAGTCTGTCGTCATGCAAACTGGCCAAATAGCCCCGTAAAGAACCAAATGTGTGGTAACTGGAGCCAGATGTACGTGTCTGTGGTGCCAGGGCCAAATGTGGATGGTGCTGCTATATATATATATTTAGACCATACACTGTGGTTCACAATGCACTCAATAACACTGAGGTATTTGACCGCAAATAGTTTTTTATTTAGGTAAAACAAGTTGAACACACGCCGATGCCAGCAGACGAATTTAGGAAACTTCCTGACTTCCGGAACTTTTACTGAAAATAATTAAGATCGTGGTAAAGTTACCATAATGATATCCGTTACATTCCATTACAGTTAATATGAATTATTAGGGCTGTCAAAATTAATAAAGCATCATATTTAATTAGTGAAAATAATGTGTTTTAGCTTAAAATAGAAAAGTAGTCATCAGTTATAAATGTTTAAGATTTTGTCCCACTTTTTTCACAACACCTCACCAGTTCTTCACCCAGTGTTGCTCAACAGCAGCGCCCTCTCCCCTCTACCCCCCCCTCCACCCCCCCATCATCATGTTCTCTGTACTATTTTTCCAGAAACACACACCTCCTCCTGGCACCTCCTGACTCCTCAGAAACACAGTACCTTGATGTATTGGCTGAATCACCTACGGGGAATCTGTGTTATTCCAGAGTAAATCTCACCTCTATCTGTGAAAACGTGTGTCATTATTATTACGACCACTTCTGAGCTCCCTGTGCAAGACACGCCAGGCACTCTCAGCCCGGGAGGTCAACCCCACGTTGAAGCGTCTTGAGATGTTGTTTCAGTGAAGCGATGATGGTTTAGGAGAAGAAAAAAAATGTTGCAAAAGGTCCAAGCACTCACACAGACATTTCTGTTCTTGTGTCCTCACTTCAGGCGAAGCAGAAGGATGGGCGAGATCAGAGCGAGGTGTCGGCCAACACCTCCCCCGGGGCGGAGGACGAACCTTTCTCCTGGCCGGGACCAAAGACGCTCCACCTGCGTCGAACCTCCCAGGGTTTTGGCTTCACGCTGCGGCACTTCATCGTTTACCCTCCTGAGTCTGCCGTCCACAACTCACTGAAGGTGAGAGGGAACAGCACCTCTGACACCGCTGATAAAATCAAGACAACAACCAGAGCATCTGTTGGAGAAAAAAAAAGACCTGATTATCAGAGTGTGTCGTGTTATATAAGAGTGTGGTTTAACGGGGAAGTTCAGCTTCTTCAAGGTGTAGATGAAGGAGGAAAAGTCAGTGTTGGGTTCATATTTACAATTTGTCTTTAATTTAATTTATTTACAACAAACCTAGTGACAGATTTGGACCACAGGAGGCAGCAGTACACTCTTTAACTGAGAACCAAACGTACTTATTAGCACGTGTAGCTTCAGCTTTACTGCAGTGTTAATCCTCGGAGCCTCTTCTTGGGGCAGTGGTTTTCTCCAACAGAAACATGTGCTGCTTCTCCAGTGTCCAGTCTTATCACGGCCTCCCTGCTATTAGTTTTTGTTAGTGATAATTCAGGAAAGGTTGCGTTTACTTTCCTCTGAAGTGTATTTTGACAACCTCCTGTGTTTGCTCTGAAGGATTTCCTGCAACGTTTACACACTGCGTCTAGGTTTATAGCCTTTGGCTTCAGAGCCGCGTGTTTTTGGAGGAACTGCCGCGCAAAAGTTTGGACTTTGAGATATTTGTATAAAGAGATAGACAGTTACTCCCTGAGGTGATCTCTGGTATCACAGTTTTGGTTCTTGGGCCTCTTTCATGTTCTAGCGAGGGTCAATGTTATTTTACCAAATGGTGAGATGAAAGGAGTCGATACAGGATGAAGTTGGAGCTGCATAGTTCAGCTGATGGAATTCCTCTGATTAGTCATATCTGTCTTGCTAACATCTACCTTTGACTGTAACCTCACGGCCCACAGATGGGTGAGGGGACGCATGGGTGTTTCCAGACTTTAACATAGAAATTATGAATATAATGGTGTAAAAACATGCATTCATATATATATATATATATATTTCAACACATTTTTAATTTTGAGTCATACAAACAATAAAAAGGATTTAAATTAGCAAAACAAAATAAAAAAGATTAATAACTGAATTTGTGATGATTGTTTAAATTGTGCATGAGCTTTTTGGTTTAGAAAAAAATCACTACCATTATGTATGTTTTCATTAATTAATAAGTCAGACTAGGTGGATACACAAATATTCCAAACACAGAACCAACTTCATGGTTTAGAAATTAAATATTTTTATTGTGTATTGCTTGTTTTTACATTTTTTTTTTTGCCTCTGTCAGAGAAACTTAATGTATTCTTCTGCGTATGCATTTTGTTTGGTTCATCTCTGTCTGCACTGATATAATAAAAAAAACCCCACAGGTATTTGTATTTTTTTTGCCATGATGTCATGCTTTCATTAAATGAGAAATTCTTCTTTATCTTCCAGGATGAAGAAAACGGCAGCCGAGGTGAGTGTAACCTGTCATTGTTATCTTATAAAGCGCACATTATTGATGTCAGCTGTGAAAATCAGAGAAAACGTTTGACCTCAGATGTCTAGAAAACATTTTGAAATAATGGTTTTAAATACTTCCTCGTCAGCTGCCTGTTAAGACAGTGACTCATAATAACCGTCGCGTCATGACTCAGTGCACGGCCCTGAGTGATCAGTGAAAGTCAGTGATTCAGGCTAATGAGAAAGTAACGCTGTTCTTTTTACTGATACGTTTCATCATCGATGCCTCCTGGCTCTGGGTGTCACATTCCACACAGCTATTGTAGCTGCTGCAGGTCCACGTGCTTCATTCAACACAGGCCTCACAACATTAGACAACACACACACACACACACATGCAGGCTTCTAGTCTGGCAACAGGAAAGTCTTGAGGGAAGAAGTGTGTCGTTACATTGTTACACTGTCTATGAACTGTCACATTCCTCCCTGACTTCACCTGCAGGGCGTCATTTAAAACAGCTATTACTGTTTGCTCAGGTATATTTGAAGGGTTAAGGTTTAGTTTGGGGCAAGGATTAGAATTAGAGTCAGAATCAGAGTTAAGATTAGACATATATTTGTAATAGTTACTGTTAGGGAAATGGGTTCGGGCATTACGTCTGTGTTGTTTCAGTATCTGTGGCTGATATCGATGTAAAACAGTGAAGCTGTAACAGACATAAATAAGTAAAACATTGACTACTTCACTTCCGTCTGTTTTTTAAAATTATTTTAATTCCTGGATGAGTGAAATAGAGAAGTCTTTTTGTTAAATCCTGAAACTCATATTTACTTCCTAGTGACTGTAATCACTTCACGCCTCAAGTATCAGCTTCCTGAACAACAACAGAAAAACACTCAGTTTTCACATTCACCTCATCCGTGTTTTCTGACCCTGATAGTTTCTGTAACTGGGAATGAAATCCGCTTCCTCTTCCCACCTTCCCGCAAATCCAGGGCCAGGTTTATTTAAAGAGTCCAAAACGTCTTTCAAATGAATTAGTTTGGACGAAGTCGAGTTTTGATTTGGACTCAGAGAATCTCACGGTGGGAACAATGCTGCTGACGCTTTAGATTTGGACTCTCACGGTGGGAACAATGCTGCTGACGGGAACAATGAGGATTTTTCTGACAGGTCAGAACGACTATAACAACGTATATTATATGAATGGCAACTTAATAACTAAATTATAATTAAAAAAATGTTTCTCTTCTAGATTTAGATTGTTATATGCATATAGTTTGTTATTTAGTTTTGCAGCAGAATCCACACAACCCAGGTGTGATTTTTTTATGCTGCTTTGTTTCTGAGTGGAACTTTGTTGTTTGTTTTATTTGATGCTGATAGAACACAGGTGGTGGAGCAGGTTAGTGAAGGTTCGTACACCAGCCAGGGAAGACGTTTACTCCAAAATACAATAAAAAAAAAAACCTGTCAATAAATATTTCTTATTTTCTATCCTTGTCCTTGTACAGACTGTCCCTGTAAACCTCCAGGGTTGGCTTGTCTCGCAGAAGTTCTCTCAAATCTGCCAACAGCGCAGGCAAGGGCTTTAGAGCTTCAACACATTTATCAGTGGCCGCAAATTGTGTGCGGTTAATGTTGCAAGTTAGGAGTAAAGCACGCTGGTGGTCACCGACGCTGCCAGCAACACACGAACTCTAACCACGTGGACGGGGAATAACACGTCCCATGTGTTTGGTCTTTTCACTGACAGGAATCTTGCTTCACTTTCTGACACGTTCAGATGTGTGATGTTCGCTGCAGCCTCTCTGGCCTGGATGGACTGCAGTTTGTTTGTTTGAGTCCCAGCCAGTGTGTGATGAGACTGTTGGTGTTTGGAAAGGGACAGAAATATTGGGCGAGGGGGGGGGGGGTCGCTGACCGCGTGTTGCAAGCAGGGTGTTGTCGCTGGAATCACTTAAAAATCTTTAGAAAACACAGACATAGATACACAGATAAACAGACCTAAACAGTGGTCATTCCTTCTGTAGGTAAATAACTCTGGTCTACAGACCTGTTTATTTCCTTTCACAGAGGTTTGTGTACATACCAGCTGGCTGTTATCCCAAATCTTCCTTCTCTATCTCACTTCCTCCTCCTCCTCTCCTGTCCGTCTCGGCCTTTCCTGTATCTCCTTCTCCTCGTCTGTGGGTTTTAGCGAAAGTTATCAAAGGGCAAACATTCAGAGCCAGTATTTTCTTTTTTTTTTTTTGCCCAGTACCTCCTTCACACAGCAGGAGAAGCAACATAAAAATGTCACCATCTGTTCAAATATTGGTTTTTCATTCAACGTGAAACTTTTCTCTGCAGATACCACTGTTAGTTCCCTCTCTCTCTCTCTTTCTTTTTTTTTCTGCCGTCGGAATTTGGTTCGTTCCCATGAAGTGTGCAGAGACGGAGAAGGCAGTCCAGCTCAGGCAAACAGAATTCCCCCAGAATTCTCCTGTGGGCTTTTTTTTTTTTACTGCCCCACCTTCTTTAACAAAGCCCTGTCTTAAGTTTCGTCTTTTCTCGCTGCACTTTTAGAATGACTCTGGATTACAGAGAGACATTTAGACTGGAGTTCTGTGGAACTAACTCGTCTTTTAAATCATGGTACTACTACAGTAGTTCTAGCAACAACAAAAAAGTTAGTCTAGGAATCACAATGGTATTCTTTTATTTGTAACTCAAATATTAGCTTTAAAACAACTCATGTAAAACTACTACACACAACAAAGCTAAACATTAGCCAAAAATGTAGCTTCAGGTAGCAAAATTAGCTAAAAAACAGGAGACAGTATCCCAACCCCACCAATCAAGGCTTTAGCAAAAATATACCACACCAATCAAGGCTTTAGCAAAAATATAGCAAATGAATGTGACTAACAGTAGGTCCAGAAACAGCTAGAAAACTGACAGTAAAGAAAGGAAAAATAATTTAAATTAGCAAAGAAGATAGCTAATCTGTTGCTCAAAACTAGCTCACGGTTAGCTCAAATATTGGCAAAAACAGCGGATCTAAGCCCCCGGTGCGGAAGTATGACCTAAGAATATAAAACAACTTTTTCTTCAAAATCTTGTATTCCTGTTCAGGCTTAACAAACAGTTTTTAAATGTAATTTAAATGTTGGTGCTCTTGTCTTTGTCTTGGCAGAAAAACAAGTGACTGGATTTCCTAAAATGTTCTTTGTAAACTCTTTTGCTTTTCTTGGCAGCAGCTCATGTCCTTTACTCCCGGGTTGTGTTTTATTAACACACAATATTCTTTCTCTTTAATTTTACAGCAGAGGTCGAGCTGTGTTTTACACACAGATTATGTTTTACCACCTTGAGTTCCAGTAATGATAAATCCAACAGGTTGTTTTGTTTGTTTTTTTTCTGTGATAAACACCCACCCACGTTGACGTGGCAGCGTTTTTAGGCCCAATTCCAAACCAAACTGCCTCAGTTTGTTCCTGCGCTCCGTCTGCGGCGCCTGTCAAAGTCAATGTACAACAGTCCACACAATTACACACACACCACATCATAAATTAATCATAATACAAATATTGAACTGTACTCACGCCGACCTTTTCAAAACAAGGCATTCAAAAGCGTGAGATGACTTCAGATGATGCACAAAAATGTGTTACTGTCTTGGTAACTTTTAATATTATTGAATTTTTTGAATGTTTTTACTTTTTGCAAGTGTTGACGAATTGTCTTGGTTACTTTTAATATTATTGATTTTTTTTTCTTTTGGTTTTTACTTTTTGCAAGTGTTGACGAATGGATGGACAATTTCAAAATAAGGCTATGGTTGTAGCAGAGAGGTCTGTTGTTTTTTTCAATGAACATGTATAAATACTGAGGGGCAGTAGAATCCAAAGAGTGAACTTGTTACTATTTGTTTTAGTGCTTTTAGTATGAACATAAACATTTGAATATTCCGCACTTATTCCTTTGTATTTGCTCATTGCTGTAGAATGATTTAGAAGACGTTTTTGTCGTGAATAAGTTACGCGGTCCCTGATTACTAGAAGTTCTACTGCAAATTCAAATAGAACCATAACCCGTAGAACTCATTCTCTTCTATCTAAACTCTCATATATATTTGCAGTACTACTACAGAGTACTGCGATTCTTACTCTGGTTTGGTTTCTGCCTGATCGCTGAGCAGATAAACACAGCATTTAATTGACTCCTTCCACTTTTTGCTGGTGTTTTTTTTTGGTCTTGTAAAGATCAGAATAAACACACTCCACCCTCGGCTCTCTCTCTCTCTCTCTCTCTCTCTCTCTCTCCTTTAACAGGCGTCACTGCCAGTTGGCTCGTTTAGTGCATTTCCTAAATCATGAGAAAGTATTTTAAAAATCACACCACATCTGTCTCCAGATGTTTGTCACTTGTTCCCTGGGTTGAACTTTGACAGCTCTGTTTCAATAGACGCTACGTTTATTTATTCTTTTTATTTGTGAGTGTGTGTGTGAGTGTGTGTGTGTGCGGTCAGACTAATGTCAGTGAGTATCCTCTTTCCCCCCGGGTGGGTTTGGTATTTGCGATTCCTGAAAAAAAAAAAAAAAAAAAAAGATGGGAAAAAACCCCACACCCTCCCTGCTGGGGGAAAAAAAAACAGTGTGTGTTTGTGTGTGAATGTGTGTGTTGTTGATGAGCAGATCAGATGGAGTGGAGGTGTAAGTGAGGCTTTGTAACGGCCCTGGAAGAGAAACATCACCCAGTTACCCCAACCCTTTATGAACACGTCTGATCTTTTAACTTATCAACCACAGTGCTTATTTTTCACAGTTTTTTCTAAAGTGGCAGGAAGTCGTGTTGACTGGAGAGTACGAAGATCAATTATTGATTTGCTATAAATGCTCAATTATTATGGAAAGTTGTGTTATTTTTATTGTATAATTATGTTAGTATTGTAAACATATTAATCCAAAAAAATGATTCAAAGATTTAATGACAACATAACATTTAGATTTATCCAAAAAAAATGATTCAAAAATTTAATGACAACATAACATTTAGATTTGTTTTACAACATTGTTTGAGGGAAAGACATAAATCTGTCCATCTTTAACCACTTATCCTGTCAAGTCAACCAAAGATATTCAGTCAAATGTCCTAAAATAGAAGACCAAAAAAACAAAATGTTAAAATCTGAACATCCAAGTGAACTGGAGAATACGTGTTCCATCTAACCTTGTCTTTCTAACTTTCTAACTCTTTAACTTGAGCCATTTTTCTGACTTTTTTCTCATTTCTAATCCAGTCGTTCCTCCAGAATATCACCATCATCTTCATCATCTTCATCACTGCTCTCTCCAGCCCATTGTCCTCTCTGTTTAAAAGACAGACCCCACTCCCTTCGACTTCACCTTTCCTTCACCCTTATTGCTCTTCCAGCAAAAAAAAACCAGCCTCTACATACTAAGACATACGTATGGTCTGAGGTCATACAACCTAAGACTAAATACATGGACAGTAGATACGTCCTGACTCAGTTGTTGTTCTGCAGCTGCTAATTAGAAACACACTGAATAAATACACTTTGGGGTTTGTTTTTTTTTTGCACGAAACAACCTCTCGACTTCGCACCGACAGTGTTGACAGCAGCTTTAAGGCGTATTGACACACTCCTGCTGCAGTGTGTGCTGAGGAGCCTGACGTAAAGCTGCTGCTGTTTACAGAGAGAGCGGCCATTAGGCTAACGAGAACCCGTCTGTCCGACAGCAGCGCGTAAACGACGCTTCACCGTGTGACAAACAAAAGTCTGTTGACACGGTTTATGAGGCCGTAGGTCCACGTAAGGTCAGGGATTTGGGTGCACGCAGGTGTGTGTCGGGGCCGAGTGTGTGTTTGGTCTTGGTTGGTGTGTGAAGGATACACAGTATTCATGAAGATGAAAGCAGATAAAAAGAAAAAAAAGGTAGAATTTCTCTGTTTATTTTCCTCTGCGGCCTTTAAAGCAGCCCGGTGTCTTTGAGTAGAAGTTTGACAATAAAACCCTGCTGTGCTTTTGAAGGAAGTTGGAGTTTATGGATTTTATGTGAAGTGTATTTGTGCTTTGACCTTCTCTCACTACGGGGGCCTCGGAGGGACCTCCTTGCATCAGGATCATGTGCTGCACATTTTCATATCCCTCTTTTTAGGACCAGAGTCTGTGCAGATATCCATCTGAACTCACTCACATTCCTCCTCCTCCTCCTCCTCCTCCTCCTCCACCTCATTATCATCTGTGTTTGAAGTGTCTGAAGAACAAGCACCACATGTGCGTAGGTGTTTGTGTATTTTCGTGTGTACCACTCCATTTGTATGCGGGTGTGGTGCTGGTTGAGTGTGAGAGTCACGCAGCTGGTAAAGACGTTGGACCGGAGCGGTATTAAAAGCCCGAGGTTTAATGTCGAGAGCGGGCAGTGGTCCCAGCCCTCTGAAGAATAACATTATCTAACCCAAAACAACGGGGGAGCTGGGTAACTGGCCCACACAACCAGGCCCAGCTGTGCAGCCACGGACACAGCCAAACCAGAGCTCGTGAGGGCCAAAAAAGCAGCGCTGTCACTCAGCCATGCCACTAGAGGGCCAAACACTCTGCACCAGTAGATTGGAACTGAAGGGTAGAATAAGTGTAGATGACTGAAACGTACATTATGGTGAAACCCAATAGGATGTTATGAGTCTGGATTTTTCTTGGAGATGATTTTTTATAATTTCTTAATAATATCAGACGATGCTTTTGGTTCTAGCTTCTTGGAAATCATTCCCCAGCCACACACAGGCCCCAGGCCTGGATACACGAGGAGGGTCGGGTCAGGAGGGGCATCTGGTGTAAAAGGCCGCGCCAACAACACTGTGCAAAATGAACTGCTGTGCAGGGGCAGTCTGTGGTCGGGTGGTTACAGGGTCTGGCCTGTGATCAGGCTTCTGTTTGGAGGATTCCTGCCTGGCAGGTTTTCAAACTGGCAACACTCAACAGATCAGACCTGACAGAACTTTACTGCATAGACACGGCAGAGGATCAATTCTGTTGCAGTAGTATCTTCTTCTTCTTCCAAGTTTATCAAAGATTTGATTCTACAGAACCTAAAATGAAGTTCTGGTGTTCCAAAAAAACAGTACTTTTCCACCTGTTCTGCCGATTATTAATGCCTCTGTGCCTGCGTAGCATGAGCATATCTCCATCTGCTCCTCTCTGATCTCACTGTTGTAGCAGATGACGGACAGAGAGTGGGAAAAATTAAACAACAGCGTGCTGCCTCAAATACTCTGAAGAGAGAAGATAATCGCTCCATGTCTGTAATAATCATGGAAACATGGAAATTAAATAGACGTGTGCCAGAACAATAACCTCGACTTTCTTGTTACAAGTTTGTAGATTGAAGAGATGTTATTTTAAAACCAGAGGTTCTCATGTTCTAGTCATTTTTTTTTTAATCCGGATGCTAAGTCTACGTCTTACGTAAGTTCTGTATAGTACATGATGATGTCATCACCTCATCACCCATCCTTCAGTGTGACATTTGTACAAGGCACCACCCAAGAACGGCCACGGTTATTGAACTCTCTCTGCACGTTTGGAACGTCCTCACAGCAGTTTGGTCTTCACGGGACAGCGGGGAACTTTAAAAAGTCACGAAAACTTTCTTTGGATTTCCAAATAAAATCACTGAACTGAAACTCTTTGGCTTTGGCTGCGGTGTGGAGTGACACCGGCTCTGTCTGGGTTTCCAGTAGTTTGGCAACGAGGACTGAACTGTCCTCTGCTGCAGATAGAACTGTCCTCTGCTGCATTCTACTGGTGATTTTCAAACCTGACCTGAAACTGAATGATGCAGTGGAGAGACAGGGGAATGTTGCTGTGCTCTGATTGGCTGCCACAGAATTTGATCCTCTTTATAATCTTTAGTTGTTAAAGCTACATTTTTTCTTACATTTTTATTTCTGAGGTAAATTCTACTTTCCAAAAGAGTAAATTCTGAGGTAAATTCTACTTTCCAAAAGTTGCCTTGAGCTCTTTAAGGAATTCTTAAGGAAGCAAGAAATATGTTTTGAAAATTGTACAATTGCTGACTCTTTTTAGAGACACATTTTTTCTCCTCCGGCTGAAAGACAATTCTCCTTTGTGTCCCTCAAGAACAGCAGGATGCTGGGATGTTGCACTTCCTCTCCATCTGTGGGACAACCACCACAGCTGGGACCATATGAGATTATGATTTATGGATTAGAGATTGTGCCTTTTTAATCTTAATCTGACTCAATCTCCTTTGGTGTCCATTTCCTTTTCTACCCGTGCACTGCGTATGCAGAAAAAATATTATTGAGTCTGAATGAGCTGAATTGACCCCAGCATACCACGCATTCTTAAAATGACTCCATGTTGTGTCTGTCTGTGTGTGTGTGTTTGCCATATGAGACTGGAGTCACTTGTGTTTCTTTGAGTGAAGCCTCATCGACGTCCTCCGACCTTCTCCTCACTGCCCTAGGAGAGCACAGATGTTCAGTTTAGGTTGTCATTCTGTTGGTGCGTTAGTAGAACTAGTTCTGGGTTTGACAAAGCAAGTTTAAAATATAGAAATAAAGTCAGTTTGATTTTGGTAATTGTGGTAAATGTGTACAGTCTGGTACTGTTTCAACACGGTCTTATTTTTGAACTGCTCCTGCTGGATTTCCTCACCATGTGCCCTCCTCCTCCCCCCCACCCTCGCCCTCTCTTGTTACCAGGGAGACAGCGGAACCGTCTGGAGCCAATGGACACCATTTTCGTCAAGCAAGTGAAGGAGGGAGGCCCCGCCCACGGAGCTGGACTCTGTACAGGTACACTCTTCGTACTGTATACAACTCACACTCCAACACGCCGTCTCTGAGGTCCAGAGCTTATCGTTAACTCTAGAATATTTGACCCCGGTGAGAGACGCAGTTTGATGCCAACATTTTCCCTGCGTCTCTTCTCCTGTTTATTCCACTTCCTTGTAACCTGCCAGGCAAAACAGAGATGAGTTACAAAATAACAGATGGCTCCTCCGTGGGAGGTTGAACAAAGTGTAATTTGCACACTGTTATTCCAACATTCCACTAAGTTTTTTGTTTTTTTTTCTCTCTGCACCTTTCCTCAAAATTCCTCTGATGATTTTTTTATGGCTAAAAACACTACAGAAACACAATGAATCAGCTCTACAAAGTGGGATTAACAGGTTGGGAGAACAAGATGTTACAGGAAATGTTAAGTGGACTGGACCAACCCTGTGAAGAGCTTTGTTTTTTATCTGATGGAGCTTTTCCTCTCCTGGGATGAGACTCATGTTGTGTTCGTTCCTCACAAAGCTCTTCTAGTAGAGCAGGTATCTTTGGATGGACACGCTGGTCTTTAAATAAACATCTGTATTTGTTTAAAAGTGTTTCTTCACAGAGAAGTGGCTGTGAATGTAATTACATGATAAATACACAATAAGTTACAGTTTATAGTCATTTCAAACATTAATGTCCACATGTCCTGGTGACGTGGTGGTGGAGTGGTCAGTGCTGTCGCCTCTTGTCAGTTGTTAAAGACCCAGTTGAGACAATGGTGTTTCTTTCTCCAAAGTATAATGACATTTACTTTACGTTTAAAGGCAGAAAAACTGACCTTTTGACCTTTTGTTTTTCAGGGGATCGTATCGTGAAGGTGAACGGACAGAGCATCATCGGAAAGACCTACTCACAGGTCATAGCCTTGATCCAGAACAGGTACCGGTCCTGGTCCTATCAGCTATCTAGTCATATATATATATATAGTGTATATATGTAGAGTGTACATATATACAGTATGAATGTATTTTCTCTGATTCATCAAAAGCACTAAATACTACAGAGAAGCTGGTACCAGGAAAAGTTTTTGCTTTCCTTCTTTGGATTATTATCAAATCAATCTTTTTGTCCAAATCCGACTGATACCGTTCTGGTTGGCGTTGGTCAGAGTCATTCAGAGGCCAAATATTTGCTCTCCTTCAGAGTTTATTCAGACCTCGTGTCTTAAGAGGAATATTTACAGGAAAAGAGTCAGAGCTGCTGCATGACTCAGAGCTGAGATCTAATCTGTTCACCGCCAACACTCCACTGAACGTCTGTGCACTAATGATACAGAACCACAGACCAAACCATTGTTGAGCTACAGTATAAATGGACTTTATCAAAAAAAAAAGAAAAATAGAAATGCAGCTCGAACTTTGTATTTTCTACGAAAACCTTTTGTTGAAGGTCAGCGGTGTTTCGAAAAAAAAAAGAAAAATCCTTTTGTTGAAGGTCAGCGGTGTTTCGTTTTTTTTAACCTGTTGGAGCTCTGTTTACTGGTTCCTTTTTCTGACCTTAACTGTGTGTTTCTCGGTTTCTTCACCACCTTGTTTAGCGACGCGTCTCTGGAGCTGTGTGTGATGCCAAAGGATGAGGACATTTTGCAGCTGGTAAGTTTTCATTTAGGAGCGAATGATTTTATTTCCTTGAAAAACAGTCGTGTTTGACGGCTGTTTGACGGATGTTTGACGGCTGTTTGACGGCGCCAACAGGAAATGACTCATGTGCATTTCCTTCACTTTGAGGATAAATTCCAAACACTTGTGGTATGTGAGGTAATTACACCTCAAACTCACATTACAGTTTGAAAACATTAAAATCCACATCTGCAGTTAATGTATGGATGTTAGTTGTTGAGACTCTCAGTACATTATTGGAAGTAAGTATGGAATGTTTGGATTGATTCCTAACTATTGTCACGCCTTGATTCCCATTTTATTTATTGGATTGATTCCTAACTACTGTCACGCCTT
Source organism: Cynoglossus semilaevis (assembly GCF_000523025.1). NCBI lineage: Eukaryota > Metazoa > Chordata > Actinopteri > Pleuronectiformes > Cynoglossidae > Cynoglossus > Cynoglossus semilaevis. The sequence goes on along the minus strand of NC_024309.1, from coordinate 11,727,034 downwards.
GATTCCCATTTTATTTATTTAAAATCATAGAACTGAGTCGTCAGCTTTTAGTTAGAAGTAAATTCATTATTTATTATTCACTACATGAATTTTTTTTATAAGACATGATGAAGCACCCTTGAAAAGTGCTTGATTCTGTCCTTGAAAAACAAAACAAAAAATGACCTATGATGATAACTATTGGATTTTAGTATTTATGGCCTTATTTTCTTTAACTGAAATTGATTTAAACTGGACCAAGAATATGTTTTTTTAGAAAAAAAAACAATTCATTTTCTTTTTCCTTCATATTATTAGTAGCACATGTGGAACAGGTTCATCTTCCAAAGGCGTCTGAGCTGCTGCTTCATTTCTGATCGTTTATTGTTTATCATGTTGACAGATGTGAAGTTAGGGTTCAAAAACTTTCAGCTTCCTTTCCTCAGCCTCTCACCTCCTCCTCGTCTCCTTCTGCTCCTCCGATGAGCTCACAGCCAGCCCACGCCCTCCGTTCGGGGTCCAGAGACTGACAGGCGGTAAAACAGCAGCAGGCCTCGTCGCCACACTTTATTCACCTCTGTTTGGAAAAACAAAAATATCTCAGTGAGCACAAGAAGTGACTCAGATCCCACTGTTTCACTAAATTCCACACATAGCTCGTTACTCCGGCCGCAGCCGAGCTGATGCCACAGAAAGTTGCTCTTGGCACTTTGGAACGAGACCTCGCTCACAGGGCAGGAGGTTTGAAATGAGGCGTTGAGCTGCACAGGAGTTAAATTTTAAGTCTGACAGGCCGGTCCAGGGCAGTTTTTTTTTTTTTTTAATTTTTACAGTTGTTTATGATCCGACTGCCATCAGACAGATTTATGAGATTAAACTCTTCTTAATGAGCCACGAGACACCGTTAATGCCAAAATAAGGAGCATAAAAAATAACAGATTTTTTAATAAATACACACTTTACCCTCCGTAATAAAAGTCCTTTGTGATGTTTGAATAGTCTTCAGTGTGGGGCTTTTCCTGCTTGTGAAATTATTACGGCGTGACGTGATGAAGGAAGACGTTCAGACGTCGAGAATGCATGAATGTGTTTTCTGTTTGCCTGCTTTTTTAAAAAAAATATGTTTTCTTGTTTTTGGAGGCAGTGATCCCACTCACAAACCAGAGGGAGTGAGGCAGCCGTCAGCTGACTGCTCTCAGTACACTGTTTACAGTAGTGAGTGAGTGAGGGAGGAAGAGAGGGAGGGAGGGAGAGAGAGAGAGAGAGAGGAGGCAGAAAGAGGGGGAGCGTGTTTTTGGTTGTAGTGAGTTTATAGTAGAACAGCATTGATCTGATGAGCAAAGTAAAGAAATCAGAGACTGTGTGATGGAGGAAATATAGTCTGTGATTGACTGAGGTGTTACTGACACCAAAGAGGAGGAAGAAGAGGAGGAGGAGGAGGGGCAGGACCAGGGTGATCAGGTGAGAGTGGCAGATGTTTAATTTGAAATATCGTAGAAGCCACTAGGACGTCATTGCTCTCTGACACATTACGTTTTGTTTAAAATTTTTCTTGAGCCTTTTTAAAGACGTTCTTGCTCAGGTCGTTCAGATAAATATGAATCGTTAATGAATATTTCTTTAACATTTTTTAAGACGTTCTTGCTCATGTCGTCCAGATAAATATGAATCGTTAATGAATATTTAGCAAAGTTTAAAAAGTTCAAGCTCAGCTTTAGCTTCAAGGAGAACATTGATGTAAAGATTCAGTCTATTCTGTATCCTGATATCTTCTCAGAATCTCTTTTTCCTCTGTGATCTCTGCTCATCGTCTCTACATCAGAGTGTGTTTCCACCACCGTGTCTCATCTTCATTCCTGTTGACTTCTCTGTATTTCCTCTTTTTCCTCTCGTCCTTCGCTCTGCTTGTCTTAACGTGTGGACTGCAGTTTTCCAGGGATATCACTGCTCTGGTAAGAAGAAAAACCCATGTCCACCCCTCACATCTCTCTCACAGATGTTTTGTTCTGTCAAATGCATCACTGTAGAAGGTGCAAACATCCAAAAATAACCCCAGTTATTTCCTGCTTTATGAATCAAGTCATTAGGGTTAAAAGTATGTGGGTTATTCCTTTTATGATTTTCCCCAGATAAACCGGTTAAGAGTTAGCTAGAAAAACACTCAGCAGACTATAAACATTTTACTCTGTAATTTCCATTATTCAGGAATCCAGTTTTTGCCCACTGGGAGGCACCAGGCTGCAGGAATTACATGCGCTCTGAGTGCGATTGTAACCCGAAACCTCAGGTAGAGTGGCATCGATTAAAGTTCAGCCGCGTTGCTCTCTCCCTCTCATTTTCTCCAGAGCACTCACGCTGACAGGCTGAGGAGGTTTAACATGTTCTCTGTCCTGCCTGGAGATTTTCACCGTGATGTTCCCGAACTACACAGAGAGCTAGCGATATTTACATTTTTTTTCTTCACGGTTTAATCAAGGAAAGTACCTCAGTTTCTCCAGGGATTGTAGAAGCGGCAGAACTATGCTGACAGAAATAGGATTAGCTACCAGTAGACAGCAACGTCCTCCCTTTATTCTGTCCTCTTGTCTTGGGGCTTTCTCTAAATTACCTAAGGTGAGTAAACGTCTCTTAAATTATTTCAAACTTCTATATGATTTGAGACTTATTTAAAAACTTTTCATTTCTTTTTTTTTTTGTTCTGCCTTGTAACGTTTTAAGAAACTCTGTCTTTGAGTTACGGCGTTTGTCTTCCTGATGATCTCATCATTCTTAGTAAATGCTCGTGTCAATACGTGACATTCAGATGACCATTCTGTCTCCTGTTACGAAATGTCAAAAAATGGAATGTGTTTTTTTTATTCCCCAACGTTCAGCCTTGTTTTTTTTTCTTCCCAGACACTGTTATATTTCATCAGAATCTACAAATAGGTTGTGTTGTTAAAGTTAACTGACTTTAAAATTTGGTCGGGGAGAGATAATCTGATAATCATCAGATTATCTGATAAACTGACACAAATGAATAATTTTGTTAAAAAGCGTTAGACTTAAAATGATGCCTGGAAACCAGGAAATCACATGTTTTGAACAAATGACAACTTTGTCATCATTACAGTTGGAGAAACACTTCAGTTTCCCCCTGCCCCTCCTCCCTGCAACCAAAGTGACATCATTTCCTGTAATCTGTTGCAGGCGTATTCCCAGGATGCATACCTCAAAGGGAACGAGGCATACAGCGGAAATGCGCAGAACATCCCGGAGCCCCCTCCCATATGCTACCCCCGAATAGAAGTCAAGTCTCCAACGGGCGCTGCTCAGTCCTCAGATCCTGTCCTAGTTAATAAAACTTCCCAGGGACCAGGAAGACCAGGTGGGACCAATGAGAAGAGCTACCGCGTTGAGATCCCTGTTCCGCCGTTCCTACCTCCCCAACAGACTTTGAAGCCTCAGACGGTTGTATGCGTCTGTAACGATAATATGAGGACCGCAGCCATGCCTCCTGATCCCGTAGATAGGGGGCCCTGGGTGGTTAGGGCCGGCCCCAGTCACCGAACTGAGGAGAATCGGTACAGTTCTGCAGTTGATTCCGGGTCTTCTCGGCCCAGACCCCTTATCCCCACAGTACCAGGAGCTGCACAGCTGCAGGGCCCGGATCCCTGTCCTGTAGAAACGCCATCTTTTGCCTCGCCCTCAAATTTTAGACCTGGTGCAATCTTTCCTGATCATTTATCCACACCCTCACAGGCCCCGGTCACCGCTGCATCATCTGACACATTCCCAACAGCAGCCTCACCCAACACCAACCATTATTCACCCTCCCCCACTGCCCCCTCTACCTCCCCACACCTCAACATCGACTGGAGAAACTACACCACCTACAAGGAGTACATAGATGCCAAGGGTCTGCACACGTACGGCTGCCGAACCATCCAGGAGCGCCTCGACAGTCTGCGTGCAGCTGCCAGTCCTACTTCTGCCTACAGCAGTGCACCAAGCATGACTGGCACAGGTCAGCAGGGGGCACTAAACACACAGTTCAGACAGAGGAGCATCTCCAATGATCGAGGCGCAGCTCCAAGTAGTAGGAGCGCCGCGGGGACATCTCCATTACGTAGCACCTCCCAAGAAAGGCTTGTGAGTGGGTCGGAGAAGACGATAACAGCCGGGAACTGGCCCAGGAGTGTTTCCCAGGATGCTCTGTCCTTCTCCACACCAACAGGAGTTACCAAACCTCGGGCACAATCATGTGACTATCTGGGCCACTCAGCTGTGGTGGCAGGTGGCAGTGACAGGGCAGAGCTGGAGCACAGGCTGCAGTGTCGAGTAGAGGAAACCAGAGGCAGCAGGCAGGGTGGAGGTCTGGTGACCTCACCTCATCTCAACAAGAGTCTCCTGGGACCAGAGGAGGACCGGAAAGGAAGTGCATTATTTACTTCTCCTCTACCTGCCTCTGTTTTTACTAAAGGAGCCGTGCAGTCACCATGCAGAAGTGACGGCATCATCATGAGACCTTCACGTCTGCCTGTCAAAAACCACGACTCTCACCTTGCCTTAGCCACAAATAAAACCACAGATTCTGCGAAAGACCAAAGAGCTGCCGTCATTGTAAACCATCTGGGTTATCCCTCTCCTCTGCACCTCCAGCTCAGGGGAAGGGCTGACAGTCTGAAGATAGAGAGCAGGATAGAGGCCGGGTTGGCAGCACGGTCTTCCTCCTGCTCTGGTCCGTCCTCTAAGCCGTCAATGCAGAGACAGCAACAGAGCAGCGTTGTCCTCACTCCCTCCAGTGCGCCTTCTGCTCCGACCAATGGAGCTGTGACCCAAAAATCAAAGGTCAGTTCTACCAACACACTTGTTCGGACTAACGGTGGTCTTCCAGATGGAGTAGAAGGAGCTGATGCGACAGTTGTGGTTCTCAGAAGAGATAAGAACTCAGAAAAGGCTCACGTCCGTCCTCCTTCGTATGTACTTGCTGTGAATGAGAGCCAGGCTGGAGTGGTTCATAAGTCTCCACCCCTGGTGAAGGCAGGCTCTGCTGATGGAGTGATGTGCTGGATGTCTAACGACGGCTGCAGGGAGCAGCACCTCAAGAGGCTGGGAGACTCACGAAAGAAGAACCTGGATGACTCTCTGGATTCTATACCGTTTATAGGTAAGACTGCACAAGTACTTTTTAAAAAAAAAGTTTTGTTGTTTAGCAGAAACAAGGCTTTTATAATGACATAATGTTACAGGGCAAAATGGATCTTATATTGAGCCTTTACAAACTGATGTGAGGAGGCCGAGTTAGTATTTCTGTCTGTCTTTTCCACAGTGTTTGTGCACTTGTATGACCTGCTTGTGCAAATGTTGTCACTCATAGCAGGTATTATACCGTAACCACAGTCAAACCTGTAATACTGGGGAAGTTATCACCTTCAAATGTCATCATAAACAATACAGCTTACCAAAAACATTGAGGGAAATTTCCCCAGAAATTTTTTTTCTGTCAGGGTTTTATTTAACTACAACCGGAAAAAAAACAACAAAGTGTGTGGGAGTTACACTGGAACCACAACACGATGGTTTTTATGTTGTTAAAAAAACAGTTGCAGGTGGTGTGATGAACTCAGGCTGACATCTTGTCAGGTGTGTGTGTGTGTGTTGGTGTTTGGGTGTGACACTACTGCAGTTAATAGTAATGTTTTCATAGCACACTTTTGGCAGTACACACACACACACACACACACAGTCACATGGTACACACTCAGTTGTGGAGTAGCTCCTCCTCCACCTCCTCCTTCCCGTCAGTCTCCTGTTCCCTGGCTCTTGTTGCTCAGGCACAGAACCCTCAGAACATCATCCTAATGGACTGTGACATAACGGAGCGGTAACAGTTTTCAGGCTTCAGTTACTCTTTCACATTCAGTGAAATAAACTGCTACACTCTGTCCCCCAAACAGAGCAGCTTGTCTACAGTACATGCAAAATGTCACGTCGCCTCTGGTTTCTGATGACGTTTTTAAAAAAACAAACAAATCTTTTCTTTTCTGGTGAAAACTGGTTGGACGTGGAGTGCAGCAGAACTGAGTCTGTCATTTTGTTTATACTGAAAACTTTCAGACTCGGTTGAAGCAGTTTTTTCGGTGCCAATTTAGCGGTAAACAGAAACTTACAACCGCAGGTCTTCAGACTTTTCTTTGTTTCTGAGACGTAATCATTGTGTGGGAGATTATGGGGTTATCATATGACATCAATAAACAAGAAGAACTCAACAGCAGCACAAGAAAATAGCTGTTATTTGGCCGAGAAATATCCAAGTACAGCAAAGTGTTAATGGTTAGTTTGTTGAGTTTGTTTTTTTTTCCTTTTTTAGGAAAACTTAATTTGGCTGGGTCATTCTAGAAAAAGCTTTTTTTGTTTTTGTTCAGGGTAGCTAAAAGTTCTACTTCAGCTCCACTTTTCTTAAAATCAAACTTTTTTTGTATAATTTTACTTTTTGTAGCATCTAGTTTTTGCTTTGTGCTAGATAACGGTACGGTAACATTGAGCTAATGTTTATGGTTTCAGGAGTCCAGTACTGTGGAAATGTCTGACGTTTGCTGACACATCACATCACGTCAGCCGTTTTCTTCGTACCTCCTGTACCTGCTTTTTTTACACACCTGGGAAAAACCAAGTGTGGAAATCTGTTGAGTGACATGACACGGCTGTGAGCTGCTGCGTATCCACACGAATGATGACTGAAGCTGAGTCAGTCATCATACGTGTCAGACGTCATCGTCTGCTGCCAACTTTCCAGAAGGAGAATCAGATCCAAACAAACAAGTGATTACATGAAGGAGGAATCTGTTTGGCAGGGACGAGGTCTGACTGTCAGGGGAGATGGTTTGGAAATATTAGGGCAGAGAGAATATTTACAGCAGTTTCTGTCTCTGCTCTCAACTTTAGCAGTGTTTCATACCAAAGAGTGAGGAGTCAGCAGTGGAAGTGACAGTTAAATTACAAAGGGCTACATGCCTTTTCTGAACTTTTTGTCCTGTTATATTCTAGAAAAGACATTCCATCCAGTCTTACTACATTTTGTAATGTTTTTAGAAAGTTAGTGGGGCGACGGAGATGGAAAGTTCTAGACCTGGACTAAAAGTTTGGAAAAGAAAATGGTAACATTTTGTCCGTTCACCGTCTAGGCGGAAGCCTCTGCTGAATGTGCAGATGGTTGACCTTTTATTTTTCACGTCTCCAGTTTGTCTCAGCGGGCTGACTCCGTGACCACATATGATTCATTTACTTCAGAGAGCATTTGTTCATGCACTCATCAACCTGCCTACATTTGGTTTTATGGCTCAGTATCGTTCTAAACTCCAGGTATCAGACGTCTGTCTGCAGTGATGCCACGTCATGACTGTGTTTTACAGGTGAAAGGAACCTTATCAGGACCGATACTGCTATCACAGTTTTTACTGTGTTTGTGTCTGCAGCACTTTTCCTTCGTGACATCCTTATTACAGCGTTTACAGCCAGCTCTACACAGGAATATTCAACATCAGATAACAGTCGGACGTGTTGTGTTTCCAAACACTAGAACCTTTGTTATTGATTCAATTTTATAATTTCTCACCTTAATTAATAAAACCTTTTCTTTAGCTCACTGTGTTTGATAATCTTTTGGGTAATTTTCACAATTTCTGCTAAAGTTCTGATCAATTTTGATCCCTTTTTTTTTTACTTTTTAAGCAGTTAACCATTAGCACTTTTTCATGCTAACTTGAGTTTATCTTCTAGCCTATTTGGCCAATTCTTGACTAAGTTTTAGTTGTTGTCTAAAATGTATTGAGGTTTGATTGTTTCCCTACTGTCCACAGATGAACCTTCAAGTCCCAGCCTGGACCTGGACAGCGCCCCCATCCCTGCCTCTGCAGTTATATCCATTACACCCATTATCACCACCATCCCACCCAGTCCCACCTCTCCAACCCCTCTGATTCGTCGACAGCTGTCTCATGGTCAAGGTATTTCCACAGTGTAGTGTCAAAATATATATTTAAATTGTTAAGTTAAGGGCCTTCAGTTTCATATTTTTTCTCTTTGTTCACAGATTCTCTCCATCTCACAATAATTGAGTCAGATTCCAAAACAGAACGATCAAAGTCGTACGACGAAGGTCTGGACAATTACAGAGAAGAGAATAGAGGGTAGGTTTGCTCTGATACTACTGTATTTCAAGTCAGGTGACACTAGTATTAGTTAGCCAAAAGCTAACTCTTAGCTTCACTGAATATAGTTTAGATAAAATGTAGCTTAAAGGACATAAATACATATAAATAAAAATGGAAAAAAATAATAAAGAAAATGACATAAATAGAAAAAGATTAGTCCATGTATTTTCAAACTATATTAAAAAAAAGTTAATTTTAACGAATAATGTTCAACCAAAAATATTTGAACTGATTACTGAATACTGATTATTTCATTCTGTTTTTTTTTTCCTGTAGGAGGTCCATAATACCTGGTCTCAAAGGTCTGAGGAAGGTGAGTCCAGTCCAGTCTAGTCCAGTCCAGTGTTTATTCAGTTGTAGCAGACGAGTTTATCTGCTCATTAGGTCAAACCCAGAAGACAAACCTTCTGGTGACGTTTATCATCCACTGTGTGTTAGATAATGATAGCTGTAAAAACAGGATCATTTATGTTTAATGATTTACTAAATGTCACGCCTTTATTTCATTCTACTTTTTTCCATCTCTTATCTCTCTTACTTTGTTGCATCAAGTGTCTTTATTATCCAGATTCTGGAGACACTAATTTTTTTAATGCCTTGTGTGATATTCCCAGGCAGTGGACAGGTCGTCAGAAGACTCGGGTTCCAGGAGAGATTCGTCGTCTGACGTCTTCTGCGATGCGTCCAAAGAAGGTTTGCTGCATTTTAAGCAGCTGAACGCAGAGAAGAGCAAGGTGAGGAGCGTCTCAACTCAGATCGTCTGGTAGAAGAACCGGCGTCTGGATGAAGGCTCACGTAACGGGTGTCTTTGTCTCCACAGCGGGTCGGTGGTGGGATGCGGCCCTGGAAGCAGATGTACGCCGTGTTGCGAGGGAACTACCTGTGTCTGTACAAGGACAAGAAGGAGGGTCAGGCTCACGCCAACTGTCAGACGGTGGAGGAGACCCTGCCCATCAGCATCAAGGCCTGTCTGATCGACATCTCCTACAGCGACACCAAGAGGAAGAACGTGCTGAGACTGACCACGTCCGAGTGCGAGTACCTGTTCCAGGCCGAGGACCGGGAGGACATGTTGGCCTGGATCAGGGTCATACAGGAGAACAGCAACCTGGAAGAGGTGAGGAGAGGGAATCCAAAGTGTCTTCAAGTTCAAGTTCAAGTTCAAGTGCATTTTTAAAAAACACTTATATATAATATAATGAATGAATGCCGACGGTGTTTCCTGCGGCTAAAAGAAAAAAAAAAGAATTCCATTCGCAGAGGTTAAATTATGACGTGACACATAATTTCATAATCCTCCACCAAACATCTGCCTCAGGCTCAACCAGCAGGTCACTCTAACAAGGGATGATCCTGTGTTACGACACTCGTCAGTGTAACACTCATCAGGATGTAACCCTACTGTCTGTACGGCGTCACTCCACAGGTCTTACCTGTGTCACCTGATAGCAGCCGTTACGTAAAGATCACTGTGGTTCTTTTGTCTCCCATGTCTGACCTCTTCTGCTCCTCTTACTTTCTGTCTTTTTTTTCTCCTTTTTTTTAGAACGCGGCCTTCACCAGCCAT
>NC_024309.1:11698890-11717278 GCF_000523025.1 Cynoglossus semilaevis | reverse complement strand
ATCAAGGAGTACAATACTTTAATGAGGTAAAAAGAGGGGACGGGAGGGGCCGTCGAGGGGGCGGGGCTTTGTCACATCTGACAGCGAACGTTCACTTTCTCTGTCTTCTGTGTTTGCAGTCCAACAGGCAACAAGACAGAACCGTCCCCCAGGTCCTCTCGTCAGTCTCTGAGCATCAGGCAGACGCTGCTGGGAGGAAAAGGAGAAACAAAAGGCTCGACTCAGCCCTCACCCAGACCTGAGCAGGAGAGGAAAAACATGCACAGGGGTGAGAAAAAAAATGTCACTGACTATTCAAAAATATAGTCAGAATCAGCTAAAACTTTAAGACAAACGAATAAAGAAGGAGATGGTTTTTAACAGCAGTTAACGTTGGAATTCTCTCTGTGAACAGATGAGACTAGTCCTCCCAAAGATAAAGGGACGTGGAGGAAGGGAATTCCAGGTCTGATGAGGAAACCCTTTGAGAAGAAACCTTCTCCTGGAGTCACCTTCGGAGTCCGACTGGACGACTGTCCTCCTGCTCACAGCAACAAGGTCTGATTTTTAAGGGTTGATATTTTATCTCATTTTTATTTCTTCTTCTCTCGTCCTGACTGATGGTTTAATGTTTGCCCCAGTTTGTGCCCCTGATCGTGGATGTGTGCTGTAAACTGGTGGAGGAGCGAGGCCTGGAGTACACCGGTATCTACAGAGTCCCAGGAAACAACGCTGCCATTTCTAACATGCAGGAGGAGCTGAACAACAAGGGCATGAGTGACATCGACGTCCAGGATGACGTGAGTGTTTCTTCGATAACAAACACCCGATGTTGGAATCTGAAAACATTTGTTTAATATTCTTGAATTTTAACTTCATTTAACTTTTTGTGCTCCGCAGAAATGGAGGGACCTGAATGTGATCAGCAGTTTATTAAAATCATTCTTCCGTAAACTTCCTGATCCCCTGTTCACTAATGGTAAGCTGCTTTTTAAAAGAACTCAGCGTGCCATCTTGTGGCCAAAATGTAAACTACACGTTCTTGGAAATAAAAAAAAAAAAAAATTTGTTCCTCATCGTTGACAATGATAAAATTGATTAAAACCTGTTTTATATATTTTCAGATCGATACACGGACTTCATAGATGCCAACAGGATAGATGATCCAGTGGAGAGACTGAAAGTGCTGAAAAGACTGGTGAGTTCAATGGCTTATTGTATTTAATCTGTATAATGTTAAAAATCCAACTTAATATTTAAATTTAATTTCTGACAGTTTTGTTGTTCAGTCAAACTTTCCACCAACCACTGACTAGTAGCATTGTTTCTCCACCTTCTCCTCGCAGCTTCACGAGCTTCCTGATCATCACTACGAGACCCTCAAGTTCCTCTCTGCTCATTTGAAAACTGTGGCGGAGAACTCTGAGAAGAACAAGGTCAAATTACAGACGTTTTTATTTGAATTTGACTGATGGGTAATCAGAACTGAACTGAACCGAACTCTTTCTCTCTGTCTTCCAGATGGAGCCCAGAAACCTGGCCATCGTGTTTGGTCCCACCCTAGTACGGACCACCGAAGACAACATGACCCACATGGTCACACACATGCCAGACCAGTACAAGATCGTGGAGACGCTCATCCAGAACGTAAGAGTCAGATTCAGTTCACCTGAGAAATCACATGATAAGAAATAATAAGATTAAATCTGATGTTTTTATTTCTCTTCCAGTATGACTGGTTTTTCACTGAAGATGGAAATGGAGAACCAGTGGTGAGTAAAGACATTAGTGACATTAATAAATTAAACAAACATTAGTAAATACTGTCTTTAATAGATTTAAAACAAACACTGGTGTGAGATTTGAATCTATCTAATAAAAGAAATATGACACACTGACCTCAGTTTTATTATTAAAAAAAGGTGTGAATTAAAGTTTGATTCAGTCAAAGTACTTTAACGGACTTTTAGAATTAAGTCAAATTTAATACACAGCATGTGATTGGACTAGACTTCGTTATTTATTTGGAACCAGTTACTTTAGTTTTCTCTAATAATCTGAACTGCATTCTGACTCATCCAACGTCACACTCTAAATTTGAGGGATTAAATTCCTGTGTTGACCTCGTAGTAAACAGCTGTGTGTCATCTGTATAAGAACAAACATACGTTTATTTTTAAACTCTAAAACCTGAATTAATAATACATTTTGATTTGTCTTTTGACACATCTGTACCATTCCTAAAACATTTGTCCAACATATTTTTGGCTTTACTCCACTTTGAAGACCGTCTCCCCGGAGGACAGCGCCGTTGAGTCCCAGCCTGTCCCCAACATCGATCACCTCCTCCCCAACATCGGCCGCACGACGGCGTCGCAGGGTGAAGTATCAGGTAACGAGCTGCCTTTGGCAGAACGACTCCGTGGTGGGTTCTTGACTTTCTCTGTCCTTTCAAACTCCTCTGGTGATTAAAATAGCAACAGATGTTTTAATGATGACGCTGCTTCTCCTGCAGGCCTGGCATGACTCCTCCTCTTTGCTCATATGCTGTTGCCTCATAGATATAAAGCAGACAATTTGTTTGCATCATTTAGAAGAAGCAAAAAAATTGTCAAGTTTTAAATGAGCTTTTAAGCAATCGTCTTCCAAACTGTAATTGGAGCGATTTTTAGAGTTAAAGCTACTGCCAGCAGTCGAACATGTTGTTGTTGGGATGGTGCGGTCAGTGGTGTCAGTGGTGTCAGTGGTGTCAGTGTGAGGCTGATTCATTTGACATGGTTTTATGGCTTTAACCTGCCATCAAATAAACACAACAACAGGAACTAAAAGAATCTGTTCAAGACAAAAGCGTTGACAGTAGCTTTAACAAATGCAGATGCTTTTTTTTTCTTTTTAGCCCTTCCCTCTGCCTCTTATGTTTTTATTTGGGTGCACATCCACCGCTGGCCTACGCCCACCCCCCAACCTTCCGACCCCTGCCCTAAGACTAGAGCTAACACTGTTGTTTCCCACGTCAGAGAAGAGATGTTTTTACAGTGAAAGGCCACCTCTGATCCCTCTGTCCCTAGTGAGGCTCTGTCGGGTGTCCTAACGGCTTTCCCAGCATTCACACATACTGATCTTGACACAGGCCAAGTGGGAGGAGTCTATCACACCGTGATGTCACTCTTGGATTCTATAATGTCCGTGATGGACAGCTGGGACTGTAGGAAGAAGGAGGATTGTTGCCCGCGGTGTAGCTGCCTAGTCTGCAGGAACCCGCAGGTCTGTTAAGAGCCAAATGAAAAAGACAGAAAAAAAAGAAGTGAGAGAAAGAGAACAGGAAAGAACAAGTGCTGCGTTTGTGTGTGAGGCCTCAGCTGTTGTGAGGTTTTCTGTCCGAGTTGACCAAACACAGGCCGGTGCTACTGTCTGAAAGGTTCTCCGCTGTCTCTCCTCACTGTCCTACAAGCTTCCACCAGGAGAGATGGCCTGGTATGGTTCTATTTCTGACGTCCTCTTGTACCATCATCTGTACACTCAGGGGTGTATAGGGGGGCTTGGTTACTGTATGTCACAACAACAAATACACTTGAGTTAGGACTGATTTCAGCCTCTCCTCCTGGCTCACATAGTCTCCATGTCGTAGCCCCTCTGTGACCCCTCTGTCACCTCACCACCTCTGTGTGTGTTTTTTTTTTTTTGGTTTCTTCCATAGTAGTCTGCGTCCATCACTGTGTCACTGTGGTCATGTCAGCTCATCTCACGTCCACGTACTGCTCCGTCGCTGCAGCTAAGATCTTTGTGCCGTGTGTGTTTGGGGTCGACCTGTGTTTACATTCCTTTGTTTTCTTAAAGATTTCCATACAAACAACAGACAGTTATCGTAGACTTCAGCACAGACAGTGTCTCATTTCGCTCTCTTAGGCTGCAAAGCTAAAAAGGGACTGTTTTATTTTTTTGACCATCACTGTCACCACCCCCCCAAAAAATAAACTGAAGAAATGTGAGGGTGAAAATAAAAAATAAACATTTCAAGAAATTTTTTTTGACAAATTTCTCTTCTAAAAATGATATAAAAAAAGTAATTTCACGTGTAAAATTATAGAATTTTTTTTTCTTTCAAAATGTTGTGAGATCTCGTCCTTCCTGTTGCATGGCTCATTCTCCGCTCCACTGTTGACTGTTTCCTACGTGTTTGTTGCTACAGTTGCACTCAGTGTCTTAAATAAGAGGAAGGTTAGTTTTATCTGCACCGACCGAAGTATGTAAGAGTCTGGTCTCTGCTGCCCTCTAGCGGACGACCTGAGTGTAACCCAGAGCTCATTTGTCCCCTGTGTGCTGCATGAACCTGTTGTCAGCTCATGTTGTCATCACTGATCATCTGTTGTGTGCCTTTGGTTTTTTTTTTCATCACCACAGTGATGTCTTTGTTACGTCGTTCACTTCACTGTTTTTCTCCACGTGTTTAAAACTGCCTGATACATTGATCTGATTCTTTATTTCTTCTCTGTTTGACCTGCAGATTCACCGACCAGTGACTCAGCAAAATCAAAGGTGAGTGTGCGTGTGTGTATGTGTGTGTGTTTCAGTGATCTTCCTCTCTGCCCTCTGATAGCCTTAATTTCTTAAGGCCTAGTTTTTTTTTACCAATCCTTGTAGAGCAATTTCCTTCAACTCATCTGGATTAAGTTTAGTTCTCTGGATTAACAACAGCCTGTGAGTGCTGTGTGTAAATACTCTACTAGGTTTTAGTCCATCAGCACCTTTGGCCCGAAGCAGCTTCACTCCATCACTGCACTGCTGTTCTGTGGCTGCTTCACTTCAGCTCCATCGTCACGATGCTGTCTCTGTGGCTTTAATGCTGGCATGGCAAACAAAAAACAAACAAAAAAAAACTGTGCTCCGTGTTAACAACAACAACACCTGCTAATGTCCCTCTCTTTTTCCAACTCTCTGGTTTGTGGTGCTTCATGCGAACAGGTGGAGTACAGACCCATGTTTTCAGACAGGCTGGATGTTCTTGTACATGTTTCTCCATGATTACCAGCCTCCAGACTTCCGATTGTGTTGTTTCATCCTGCTCCCTTTTTCCTTTTCTTTTTTTCTCCCCGACCTCTCCTGTATCTCAGGGTTCCTGGGGTTCAGGGAAGGACCAGTACAGCAAAGACCTCCTGGTCTCCTCCATCTTTGCTGCAGCCAGCCGCAAAAGAAAGAAGTCAAAGGAGAAGCCGCAGGCCAGCAGCTCAGATGACGATCTAGACGCCGTGTTCACCAAGAATGAGCTCCCTGTCCAGAAACTGAACCACCACCAGCAGCAGCATCACCTCCAGGCTGAGGCGAGTCCCGCCTCAAAGCAGCAGACGCGGTCGGAGGAGAATGGCAAAGTTGCGGAGTTGCTACCAAAGGTCAAGCGAGAGCACAAAAACTCCTTACTCCTGAAGGAGAAGACGCCACCCAGACACTCCTCACCTTCCCCGTCGCCTTCCCCAAATGTCTCTGGTTCCCCAAACATCACCTACCAAAGGGCTTCTCAAGGGAAGTCGTCCCTGTCTGATCCACCTTCACAGCTGGATGAAAATACCTCAGACCTTGGGACCATGAGCTCAGGGGCATCAGTGCCAAGGTCGAGACCCAAAAAGTGGTCAATAGGAGCATCGCCAGACTTTCCACTAAGTCTAAGCACAGGATTGGCTGGTGCATCTGCCGGTGCAGAAGTGAGTTCCATAACCTCGGACTACTCCACGACGTCGTCCATCACGTTCCTAACTGGAGCAGAGTCCAGTGTCCTCAGCCCGGAGCTGCAGGGAGGGGAGGAGGCAGACGATGAGCGCAGCGAGCTCATCAGTGAAGGTCGACCCATGGAGACGGACAGTGAGAGCGACTTCCCGGTCTTTGCTCCTGGAGGTGGCAGCACTCAGTCAACACCTTGTCCACAGCAGAGCAAGACACAAGCCAGTGTTGGAGGTGATGGTGAAGGAAAGTCCACACCCAAACTGGAAACCCGGCGCCTTTTCGCATCTCACAAAATGATCGAGTGCGACACTCTGTCCAGGAAGTGGTCACTCAGGCAGAAAACTGACAGCGAGTCCTCGGTGGAGGGTGCAGCCGGCAGCGGGGAACGCAGCGGAGGGAGGTCAGAGTCGTCGACGCGCTTGTCGCGAGTCCTGGAGGTGATGAAGAAAGGGAGGTCCACGAGCAGCCTCAGCTCCTCGTCGCGCAGCGAGTCGGAACGTCAGGAACCAGCCTGGCACCTGAAGATCACGGAGCGGCTCAAGTTTCGCTTACGTACATCTGCCGACGACATGTTTACCCCCAAGAACAGAGCTCAGGAAACTCGAGGTAAGAAGAAGAGCATTAGACGAAGACACACCATGGGCGGACAGAGAGACTTTGCGGAACTGGCCATCATCAAGGACTGGAGGGAGCAGGGCGGCAGAGATCAGGCAGCAGATCTGTCTGCTCTCGACAACTTCAAGCCCAGATGCTCCTCTGAGGACTTCTCCATAAAAAACTGGATTCCCAGTGAGCAAAACAGAGGCTCTGAGAAGAGCAGCGAGGTTGCACCAAAGGCAGTCCCAGAGGAAGATCATGCAGAGGTTGCTCCTCAGGATGTGCCTTCAGATAAACCTCCGACTCCTGTCTCCCAGGAGGTACAGGTCGCAGGGGAGCAAGTTAATGGAAGTGGGCCGCAAGGCAGAAACAAACCCTCCCTCGGGGTGGACCCTCACCCACAGAAACTTACTGGGGTTCAAGTTGTTCGCTCGCGGTTCTACCAGTATCTGTGAAATATCCTTGGGTCCGTGTGTCTGTGAGACGGAGTGAATGAATAAAATTAAGAAACAATGTACGAATGTAGGTATTTTAGCGAAGGTTACTGCAATATTTTTCTACGAAGTATACTTTATGTATCTACTGTACATACTGTGTATATAGGCTTTCAGGATTGTTACTGGATTAATGAGATGTTTGAGTGTTTGCGTCTTCTGACTTGTCGGCTATACTGGAACAGACACAACAACAACAAAAACTCCTGCCATATTCCTTTTTTTTATCGAATGCTAAAGATATTACAGATATTTGATCATTAGGCGAGTCACAATTTTTAATCTGCCAATTAAAGTACATATTTTTGTCAATGATGGCATTTTTCTCCTGAAAACATATGCAGACGCCATAATGAGGAAGTGATGTATTTTTTGCAGCTCTTGTGCAGCCACAAAGGCATTAATACAGTAGATGTCAAGTAACACTTGACTCAAGAGGGAAGGGAAAACAATAATAATTATCTTGCAACGCCCCCTAGTAGTAGGGAGTACAGCCCCCTAATTTGGGAGCTGCAGGACTGAGAGTTTACAATTTCTCATCAGAATTGTTAAATTGTTAAATTATTAATTTTAAACTCTTTTCGTCATTTCTAATTTCAGGTTTAAAAAAAGTGACATTACTGAAGTTTTAAAGTATCATAATTGACTCTGAAGACATGTTTTTGACGCAGCACTGGTGATAAAATAACAGTCAACGTGACTGAGTACGAATAATTAAAAACCCTGTTTTATGACGGTATCGCTGTTCAGTTCTTCCTATTATTAGCAGTATGAAGAATGTATTAATCTCTCCTATTTGGACTAACACTAGTTGTTTGTGACATTTTTGTCATTTTTTTAAACATGTATGTATGTATTGTATGTCATTTTTTTTGCCTGTACTTGAAGTATGTGTGTATAGTGGAGGCTGCTTTCTGAGCTGTGTGCTGTGGGAAGTTGGTGTAGTTTTTTTTTCACAGCACAGTCACAACAGCCAGATATTAGCTCAAAGGACTGAAGGGGTTTTTATGATAGTTTTATCAACTCAAGACAGAAAAAATAAGGA
The DNA here is from genome assembly GCF_000523025.1 of Cynoglossus semilaevis. Lineage (NCBI taxonomy): Eukaryota > Metazoa > Chordata > Actinopteri > Pleuronectiformes > Cynoglossidae > Cynoglossus > Cynoglossus semilaevis. The sequence continues at coordinate 11,709,448 of NC_024309.1, read as the reverse complement.
AGTACTGCTACTTCAGTATGTAATGCTTGGTACAGTAGTCTATATTCACAAAATCTGTCCAGTTAATGTAAAGGTTCATTTTGGGGTTTTTTTGTTTTGTTTTGTTTTTTTATTTCAAACTGGAAAAAGTGCCTCCTTTTATTCTGTTGTTTTTTAAACTGGATTTTCCAACATTTTACAGAATAAATCATTTTTAGTCATTCCACAGATTTGATTCTCCCCTGTAGGATTTTAGTTTCAAGTTTCAAATCTCGATTTTATCCGTGGGCAATAAAAACGCACAGGCGCTTAAAACCTGGGAGAAAAATGGTAGAAAATTCTAAAAAAAGAAAAAAAAGGAAAGTATTCTTTGGAACTGCATGAGACGTTGTATCTCCAGAACATCTTGTCTGTGCTCAGCAGGACATTGGTGCAATGCCCTCCTTCAACAAACACTGGAAATAAATATTCTTTATTATATTTTGTCTGTGTGTCACTCTGCTTTTTTCTATTTTACTTATGTCGGTTATTTTCTGAGGGACATGGGATTTAAAGTTATGTTTAATAGCCGAGATTGAAGACAGTCAAACTGGCCTAAGGTTTATCTCGACCAGTACACATCACTGTGGCAAAGTGTACGATAATTTGGCCCTCTGTACGATATGCGATCAATAACCTTAAAAAAGGTTAATTATACGATAATTTGACCATTAATGTGTGGTTGTAATCTAAGTGTCATAATTGTGAAATTATTGTGAACCGTGAAGGCATCAGTTTCCATGTGACAAGTTTTCAGCCAATCGTGGTTTCCTAAATGTGAGCTACCGGCGACGTTCATGGTTTTGCTTCAGAACTATGAGTATGATTGGCGGAATGTTCGGCTGTGTCTGCCCCACAAGAAACTTAAGTTAGGTCCTGACGGTAGTCTATCTACAAAAAAAAATTAAAATAAAGAGGAAACGAAGAAAAGGAAGAGGAAAAAGAAGGGACCAAGGGAAAAGAGCCCCTCGGAAAGGAGAAGGAATAGAGGCTAAAAGATGGCGGAGAGGCTAAAAAGCTCGCGGTATAAAGGAAAAGTAAGCAGCGGCAGTATCGCCCATAAACATACAGTATAGCAAGGTAAATAATAAAAAGTAAAAATATATATATACATGAAAGAATAGAAAAAGAAAACACGGGGAAATGTGTAACGCCTTGTACGATGTATGTTTTTTTAATATTAAAATTATTAGCTAATTAGCTTTTGCTCTCAATTCATTGTAAAATAATTGGATGGAAATAACCGGGAAGGAACATTGGGATATTTTGTCTCCCCCTACAGGTTAGAAAAATAAGAGTTACATTAATGCGGGATAATATTGTAATTGTGGTAATGGCTTTAAATAACGCCTAGGATTTGATATATTAAGAAAAACAAAATGAAATGAAAGAAAACGTATTTACTTTAAAACTAATTTCCTATTGTATGGAACAATAACATTTGGAAAATTCTGTGCATTATTTTATTAATAATTGGTAAACAGAGACTGTAAGATGCAGTTTGGATATGTTATATTATTATTAATATCATTATTATTATGGAGTAGCTTCTTGTGTAGCTATATATGTTCATAGTAACATACTGTATATGGATTCATTAAGTAGATATACCCTGTCTGCAATTCAAATGTCTGTGTGAGTGTGTGTGTGTGTGCGCGCGCGCCACATGATAACAATTACCTAACAATGCTTAGCCTCGTGCTGCTGTGTCGACTTCACCTCTTACGAAAACCGTCAGTGTGTCAGCTTCCAGCTCCTCACACTCACACGGTGAATCTACGAGCGTCAACCTCTTCTGTTCTTCTCACACGGAAACAAAGGTGAGATTCTGTTTATTATTATTCATCTAGATTTATATTTTAAACCTAAACGGCAGCAGGTAACAGACACCGCTATGGTTGTTTTTCTTCACTTGTACGATTGTTTCATCAGAAAGAAAATAAATATATTTAGTCATTAGTAAAACTGTTTAACCTTTATGCAAGATTGTTGTGTTTTGGGTTTTTTTTATAGGGTTTTGTTTTGTTTGTTGTTTATTTTTATGTAACCACAGTACTAAGGTGCAGCCCACTGTTGGTGTTACGTGAAACCAGCAGAACAGGTGCAGCAGCATATAAGCTGAGCAGAGACTGTAGGTTGAAAATGTTTATGTTTTTACAAAAGATCCAACTCCGTCTTATCTATAGTTCATTTCAATAGGAACAACAGGAACTAAAATGCCAACGATTCCAAGAATGAAGCTCTGTCTTACGATCTCTCAGTTGAACAACTTGAATTCAGTTCAATGTCCTGTAGAGAAAATCTGACTTTACTGACCAGCAGAAACAAAATCTTCTTCTTTTTTTTTTTGTTTTCTAATGAAATCATCAACATTTTTTACTAATTAATTTCATATAAAAAGCTAATTGTAGACTAGTTGTGGTTCTTTTTCAATAGAACAAGAGATCAATTTGTCAAGATTTTGATCCTATTTAATGAAAGATCAACAATAAAACATGACAGTGATGACGTTTTCCCACGTCACTCATTAATCAGCGAAATTCTTCCATCCTTTGTCTACCTCCTGTCACTGAAGGAGAAATGTCCGTCTTCTATCTCCTCCTACTGCTGGTTCCTCTGGTGTCGTCACAGACGTATCACTGGGGTCCGTGTCCTACACCGAAAGTTCAACCCAACTTCAACCTCCAACAGGTAACTGTCTACATCACTTCACACACACACACACTAATACTGGTCATCAGTATGTATGTGGCACAGAACACTGCTCACACACACACACACTAATACTAATAATATCAGTATGTATGTGGCACAGAACACTGATGATGTCTCTGTCAACAGTATCTCGGCCGGTGGTATGAGATTGAGAAACTTCCTGCTTCTTTTGAAAGAGGAAAGTGCATCGAAGCAAACTACGCGGTGAGGGCAGATGGAACTATCCAAGTGTTGAACCGACAGTTCTAGTAGGTTCTGGTTTTTCTAATCTACAATCTTATTAAAATGAAAAACTGTAGTCTTGTCGTAACTGAATGACTCGATTGAGTCAGATTCAAAGTATGGCTGTTTTGGTGGCTAATGCTATCCAACCGCTAAGTTGCTAGTTAGCAAAAAACTTTTAAAATTGTTTTTAAAAGTTAAAGAAATACACTCAAAAAATGTATTTATTTAGCTACTATTCTGTCTTTTATATTGTCACTATTTTCAATATATATGTTGAATTCTTCAGAAAAAAAAAACTAAAAATGTCTGGTAGGACATGTCCACATGGGAATGTTGTTGGGTGATTATTAAGAGATAAGTTTCTTTTGTGTTGTCGTGGGTGTGGTCCTGGGACATGGTCAGGTTACAGTGTATTTTACTGTTTAAGCTGTTCATCACATCAGCTTCAGTGTGCCCCCTGCTGGACACCAGGCCAGAATGACCAGACCTTTAAAGTTTAAAAACAAAATTCTAATAAAACATTATTTCTTCTTCTGCTGTGTTTGTGGCAGTAAGGACAAGATGAGGTCGATTGAAGGAACAGCCATCCTCCCCGACTCCAGGGATCCTGCAAAGCTGGGGGTCAGCTTCTCCTTCTGTAAGACCTGATTCTGACCTTTAACCTCTTGTCCTGGATTTCTGAGATTGAATGCTTTCCAACCAAAACACATGGAGCAATGTGTATAAATCTATATAATTCTCACTTTTTTAAAGAACTGTCTAAGTGGTATTCATGGTCTAAACCAGAGGTGCCCTTAATGAATACTTTTGGGGGGAAGAAATGTAATAGGAACTTGGTACATTTTTAAAGACAAAAACACCTTTCATAGGACGCTGCTCTGTCACAGAGTTCATTCTGGTTAGTGTCCACATTCTCCGTGAATGACAGCATCACAGAGAGGTTACACAACAACGGACCCACTTTATTAGTGACCGCAGTGACAATGAGCCCATCTGTTTGTCAGTCTGAAGGTTCATGCATCACTGTGTATTCCTGTCTTAATACGTCTCCCTACATGATCTTGGCCTGATTTTCCCAACTTTACCTTCAATTTAAAAAATGTTTGGGCTTTGTAAACAACTTTCTTTCTGTTGTCTTGTTTTTACTTGAGTGATGCTGTTGTGTAATCTTTATACCTCTACCAGTTTTAAGGTGTAAACAACAGGCCTAGAATCTGACAACTAGACAGTAAGAAGTCCTTATTCCACTGTATGCAGATGATACCTGCTTCTGTTTAGAAAAAGTAGAAAGTTTCACCCCTTTATTTCGTGTGACTTTCTGCTACTAGTTACTCCATACGGCACCTACTGGATCCTATCCACTGACTACACCAGTGTGTCCGTGGTTTACTCCTGCACGGACTTTCTCCGCATCTTCCACGTGGACTATGCCTGGATTCTCAGCAGGTCACGTTTCTTGCCTACGGACACTCTCCGCTACGCCAAAAATCTGCTGATCGGTGAAGGCATCGACTTGTTCAAGATGAAACGCACTGATCAGTTTGGCTGCAAAGACGACTAGAGACTGGTGAACTGTGCAGGTGTTGACAAGTGAAGGTGATTCAGTGCTTTTTTTATTTATTCTAGTTTGTATTTTAGCAGATCATATCAGATTATGATGATGACGTTTGTACTCACTGGTTTGTATCCACATTTACCCCATTGGATTATATTCAAATGACTGACGGAAGGGTTTGCTAAACAAAGAATATAATCAAAAAATATATATAAAAAATTCATCTTGTTTTCATACAGCATTTTCTGCGTGAACCAAGTCATATCATCTTGTTTTCATACAACAGCATTTTCTGCGTGAACCAAGTCATTAAAAGAACTTGTAAAGTTTCTGGTGGTGTTTTTTTTCCTTGAAATTTGGGCAACTGTACTAAAACACTGGCATAAGTGCGAACTCGCAGTTAATTTTATCTTTGCTAAATTAAAGCTTATCCATTAATTTTAATTTGTTTTACTAGTTTTAATATTGATTTCTGATAATGTTTTAGTTTATTTCAAGTTATAAGTCTTATTTCTGAATTCAGTATTTATTACATTTGCTGTCCTATCCCTTCAGATTTAGGATTAGGGTTAGTGTATATTAAGGTAGAAGGCAAGGGTGTGTGTGTGTGTATGTGTGCGTGTGTGTGTGTGTATTCAGTCTTCTAGACCCCTCATACCACAGACCACAGTGGACCAGCAGAGAACCAGCAGCATTTTTCCTTCCAGCTTCACAGACTATTTCCAGGTAAAAAAATCTGCTGATTTTTCTTTAATCATTCAATGAATTTGTTTTTAAGAGTGTCTATTAGTATGTTTAGTATATTTTTCAAATTTAGATTTAAAAGTATATAAATAATTTTGGTTCTTTCCTCTCCTGACTCAGAATGAAGCTGTTTTTGTCCATCACTTTCCTCTGTTGCCTCTGTGCCTCATTTCACTTCACAGGTGAGTTTCCTTTTATTTTTAACCTCCTTTTGTTGTTTGTCTGCTTTGAAAATAGTGTTGCTGCAGTTTAATTCATTAATAAAACACACTGATAAATGATCAGGTGTGATATGCACTATTTAAAAGCATGTTTTAAATCCTGTATGATGTGACAGAGCTGTGTTTGTTTTGCTGACTGCAGGGGTACAAAGAGGACTTATTTGTGTGTATCAGTGTTTGCTTGAATGGTCAGCAGTTATATTTGAACAGTGAGAAGGTTTTCCACTGTCCTCTGGGGAAAAGCTCACTTTTCGTTTTTTTTCCCCTGACCTGAATCCTGTCTTTGTAAATGGAAATCTGTGGAATGTTTGGGAATGTTAATTTGTGTGTTTTTCCCCTCTTCCCTCTCCTGGACAGAGGCCAGAGTCATCCCAGAAGGAGGTACTGTACTAAAATATTTAAACACATTTATACATATATCATTACCAGAAAGAAAATCCAAAATAAATAAGTCCGTTACTATGCATATATGCATTTTTGTGCTTCTGTCTTCTGTAAATACAAAAAGTATCACTGTGTTAAAAGGCAAAGGAATACTTCGAACCTCCTGTCGTTGCAACATTCCTCACCCTCGTGTTTCTCCTCCTCTTGGTTGAAGTGAACAAAGCTCGTTTGATTGTTGAGACTTTTGCTTCTTCACAGATACTTCCAGAGGAAAGTTCCAGTCATGTAGATTTCAGAAAATAACTAACTTAATAATTCCGAAAATAATAAAAAAAAGCTCGACTGAACGCTAGTGTGGATTTTGTACATAATCACAGTTGCTAATACATCCAAGCTTAAGGCTAGCTGGCTAGACAGCTTAGGATTTTCCAGGTTTACTAAAATATTACAGAAATACTTAGAACGTAAACAAAGGGAAAGTTACAATAATCTTAAAAATGAGTTCAATGTTAGCCAAAAATAACAAAAAAGATAAAAGTTAGGCTAGAAGAAGCTAATCCTAAGTATTGTGTGTTTTCAGTGCCGTACGACCAACCACCAGCTGTCCCCTACTGGCCCTACTCCACCTCTGACTTTTGGAACTACATTGAGTACTTCAGGTCCATCGGTGCCTACAAACATATTGATGAGATGGCCAGGGCTTTCTTTGCCCACCAGCACATTGGAGACACACTGGGATATGAGACCAACGAAGGACATGAGCACTGAAGAAGAAGAAGAAGCCCAGACAGTGAAATGTGAAAGCCTTTTACATCTAAAATACAAAGAAATACATGGAGACAATGCATCATTAGTGAAGTAGGTCAAATAATGAAATACAAATATTGTTACAAAATAATAAAATATTAAATGCAATACAAAATATGTGTTACTGTAGCCTGTATTTAGAGTTCAGAGGTGAAAGAAAACGTAGAAGTAGGATTTTTGTACACCGTCCTGTTGTATCCCTTCATGTACTAACATGAGACAAATAAACTACGTGTTATTTCTACTAAATGGCAATGTTTTCTTATTTGCTTCCTTTATAAGCCATCATTGAAAATGATTTCCGACATAATGTGCAAAACATAACAAATAGACATGTATTTTTTAAATTAATTTTATTTGTTTATTTTTAATAAAACACGCTTCGTATTAATTTGAGCTGAGAACCTTTGTTTGCGGAACTATCGCGCACAGTCGGACATACATTGGTGTCGCACACATACTATCTGTTTACCAGGAGTTCCGCCAATATCCAGGCTAATAGTAAACTTAACACAACACCGCATTTTAACCGACAACGGTGGAAAAATAAAAATGAAACCAGCCGTGGACGAGATGTTTCCAGAGGGAGCTGGTCCTTACGTGGACCTGGACGAGGTAAATTTCGTTGTGAAAGCAACGTATTTGTTCGTTATTAAAGCTAATGCTAGTTAGCTGTGGTGGTTCGTTAACTGTGTATGGTCTTTTGGTATGAAGCGGTCCAAAGTTTGTCTGGAAAAATCGTACATCATTACATTTTAGAGTCTAAACTACTATTACTAAACGTGATTTTGCGTTGTTAATACAAAATTCACTCCATGTCCAGACTAATACTCATCAGACAGACGACGTGTTTTATGTCTATTTCGAATGTTTTTTTCTGTTTGTTTGTCTGTTTCAAGCCTTTGTAAACTGTAGCCATTTTTATGTCTCTGGTCTTGTTTAGAAGCACAGTATTCTGGTTGGTTATTGAATTTCAAGGCGGCTCTCTGTGAGCATTGATTGTGATGATGTTAATTATATTAGTATTATCCTTCCGGCGGCTCAAACTATTGAGTTTGAGTTTCTGCTCTGACCTTCGTGATAAGGAGAACTTAAAACGTAAAATACACAGACCGACGAATATGCCACATTGATATGAAATGTACAACCTCTATTGTTATTATGTTTTCTCTCTCTCTCTCTAACGTGTTATCCTCATATGTACTGTCCTGTATTCCCAGGCAGGGGGCAGCAGCGGTTTGCTAATGGATCTCGCGGCCAATGAAAAAGCAGTTCACTCTGACTTCTTCAATGGTAACGTTTACACGGCACTCTCCCACCATTTATCTGCTCACAAATGTTTTATGTGTCTGTCAAGGTTCTAAGTCACCTGTGTTTGATTAGTCCCAGTGTAGAATATTATGTAGAAACAGCAGAAGGAATGCAAATGTAGAATATTTAAAACAAACAATGGTGTTTGAATTGGGGTTTAAAAAAGCTAAAACTGACAACAATTGATTAAAAAAAACAGCAATCATAAAATGGTGTTGTCTGATGATCTATTAAGTTGAAGAAATGTGAGTTGGTGTAGTGAAAGGTTTGAGTATCACAAGTTTGTTTTATGTGTAGAAGTCAGTTTGCAGTTTCTATGAATGGGATTTCATACATGAATTACATGTATTTACATTTTAGCTTTGAAGACATCAACAGGATTTTTTTTTAATTCTCCACATTAAGTTCAGGTAATCCCATAAATAAAATTAATGAGAAAAACATTTGCAGGTCATGTTCAGCATAAACCCTTCATTTTAACACATCTGTCAGTGGAAGTGTTGAGACTAATCCAGTTTTGTCAGTGGTGTAAAAGGATAAGGAGGAGGAAACCAGATCACGTACAGGCGGCACACTGAGACGTTAGTGTAAGCACATTAAGCCGTTTCTTTCTTTAACCACATTTGGCTGTTTTCAAATGAACCCACAGAAATCCACTCTTCCCCCTGTAAACACCAGTTAATGTGCTGGGGCACACTAAAAAAAAACAACCAGCTAATCTGTTTTCTGGCTTGCAGCGTTGGCTGCTGGCAAAACAATCCTGGCTCAGCAGCTCCCGACCCAGAAAGAAAAGAGCTGATTGTTGTAAAGACCCGAATGAAGCAGTAGAAAAAGAGAAGACGGGGAAAGGACTTAACTGCTGCTGTAAGACTGGGGCTCAGCAGGACGCCCCGCCAGTCAGCTGCTTTCAAACACACACACCTTTTCTTGTTGGGACCCTCTTTGCCTAATCCTAACCCTAAAGCAAAAACTGATTAAACCTCAGATCAGATGTTTTAAATTTGTCACTTAAATAGGAGTGGGGAAAAATGTCTTTAAAGAATCCATATTGAAGTATTTCCAAAAGAAAACAAGTAAAATACTGTCAGCACACCATCATAATTAAAAACAAATTAGTCGGGACTGGTTCTCAGAAATCCTGTAGAAAATGTTGATTATATTATCTCTAAAACAAACCTTAGGCTCTCTGAGGAGAAGTAAAGTAGAAAAGAAGTTGAGAAACAATCTGTTTTTATCAGAACCCTCTGAAAGTACAATCGCTACTACCCTCCGTTCTGTGTGCAGTGATATTGATCAGTGCTTTCTCTTTAGACTCCCATGAGAAGATGTGATGGAGATGGAGGCAACAAATGTAATTTAATGCAGTTGCATGGCATTAGATTCATTGATTACATTGATTGCAGCAGCTGTGACTCAAAGAGTTGATCTGTATTACAGACAGGGAGAGATTAATTAAAGCCTTGATTACTAGGAGCCGATCAGGGCTGAACTGATCACCTGTTGGCAATATTGATTGACTCGTCGATGGTTCTTTACAGTACAGTGCACAGGTCCTTCAGCTGCATGAAGCTAAGAGAAATAATCCAACCATGATGAAACCTGTCTGAATTAGAGAAGATTTGTTCCTGACTGGACAGAAATATGAGTAACATCTTCAACAACTCCAGCTACATTTACTGCAAGGAGTAACATCTTACTCAACAACTCCAGCTACATTTACTGCAAAGAACTGAAAAAAGATTTTTTTTGTTTCAATTTTTTAGATGTTGTTTTCTGTCTTTCATGCCTCCAGTACAGCCTTGTGTTTGTAATTGTATCTTTTGTTTTTCAACCGTCGCTGCATCTGTGATTATCTTGTTTGTTCTAATTGTTGTGAAGTGTCAGAAAAGTGATGGGGAAAAAACAGCACTAAAGACTGAAAGGACTAATGAAAAAAAAAAGTTGAGTTCTAAGTAAATAATTCTGTCTTCTTCTCTGTTTTCTTCTTTAGACTTCGAGGATCTTTTTGATGATGATGACCTGCAGTGAAACAAACGCTGAGAGACACAAAAAAAAGACTTTGAGAAAATGGGGTCATTCTGACCATATGCACTTTGTCATATTTGTACAGCCCCTCTCCCCCCTACTCCTCCCACTGTTCTTGATGTAGATCCTCACCCAATTGAAATAAAGCCTCTCTCTGTTTTTACACCAAAATGTGCAAAGACGAGCTGTCAGCGTGAACCAGGTGTGTGTGTGAATTGTGAGAATCCCTGACATTCCGGCTGCGGAGTAAATTCTGAGTATGGTTTTAGCTCCTGTCATGTTTGAATCTGCTCAGAGTTGGATTGTAGGTTTGAGGCCGCGCTGAAACACCTGTTTGGAAACGTAATTACACACAGGATACAGTGTTAACACGACCGCTGGACGTCCAGCCGGCGCACGACGGGACAGGAGGGGGCTGCAGAACACGTGGATGTGCTGGAAAAGTAAAGTGTCTGTAGGCGAGTGTCAGTAATCTTTATATATGTATTTTTTTTAATGATGCAGGATGAGTCGTCAGCAGTGAGTGTAGGTGTGAAGGACAGAGACGACAAAC
>NC_024309.1:11695318-11698872 GCF_000523025.1 Cynoglossus semilaevis | reverse complement strand
TCAGCAGAGAAGAATTCACTCCTGAAAAGGAATGGTTTGTATCAAGAACGCACACATTTAATATCATTAATCTTTTTTTTTTTTTAACTGATGACAAACACACAGCTTTAGTTTGTGCAAACAGACGTGTTCCTGGACTCGAAGGGGATTGGTTGTTTAACTTTTTTAACAAAACTTGGCTGTGTTGCCTTCAGGTGTCAGAAAAAGCACTGTTTAAAGTTTAGCATATCTTCAGGAGCATTTTCAACAAGCAGAAGGTCCTGGGTTCGAGCTCCAGAGGAACCACATTGTAAATGGTGCCTCCTGTGGATGCCAAGGTGGGTTGCAAAGAGTTAAGACTGTTAAGTTTCCCTTTTTAGGACAAATAAGGCACTTTAATTATAAATAAGTATAAAAAAAATTAAAATAATAAGACATTGTTTCAGTTTGTCAGATCTGTTTAATCTGGTAAATCCTCAGAAACAGTTTGGAAAAAAACCTCTGCGTAAAAACCTGCACCGTGTGTGTGTGTTTAAAGGTTGGCATGTCTGAACACAGTTAAAGTGAGGAGGAAACTGTACATTATCAGATTCCTCATGTGGAGCAGCTGTCTGTGTGTGTGTGTGTGTGTGTTCATCTAAGCTGTGGTTTGGCTCACAGCTTTTCTGGAAACTGCCTATGTGGCACCTTCTGTTCCTCCTCCTCCTCTCGTCTTTCCTGGTGTTGTCTTCTGCCCTCCTGTCCTTTCACTGGCTGACAACATCAAAGTCGTCTCTGTTTTTTAAACCACATTCAGGTTAAGAACGATATGAAAACAGCGATAGGAGGATCGTCTGCTCCACCTGTGATCATTCATGCTAAGTAATTAAAGAATTTCACACTCTACATCAGGTTTGGTTAAAAATGAACCCTAAATGTTGCCGCTCCTCTTTCTCACTGCATTTTAATCTGTCCATTTGCCAGGGTTGATCCCAGCCTGATTTAAACCACCTCTTTGAATGTTCTGTAGATGTTGACCAGGCCTGATTTAAACCACCTCTGTCTTTGAATGTTCTGTAGATGTTGACCACAGACTCATTTCTCACCTTAGATGTCACTCAAAGTTAAAAACATGTCTGTCAGATGAAAAACACTCTTTTCCTAAACTGGTTTCTCCACGTCTCCACTTTTCTCCAGTCCTTTCTTCTTTCGTCTGTTTTTTTTTTTGTCCTTAATTACGGGGCCAGTGATTGGTCCAAAGTCTAAGAAAGACTCGGCCAATCACATGTCCTACAGAAGTGTCCCTGTGTCCCCTCAGGTGCTACATGTGTGTGTGTGCACATGCACAGGTGGTAATGATTACTTGTTGTGTGTTGTCCATGATGATGATGATGATGATGATGAAGATGTGACCCGGTTTAAAACCGTGCAGGGCCCCTGGTCCAGGGCAGTCTGTCAGAGGGGCCACAGTGCGGCAGGAATCACTCAGAGACTCAGCCCAGTTGGACCAAGTCGTCTCCTTCAGAGTCCACATCTGGATCTTCAGACCTCCAGGCTGAGAAGAGCATCACAGGTGAGAAACTACAGGGATCGTCTTTAGGTTCCAAACTGTGGATTCAAGTTCAGGTTGAAGTCAAGTTTGGCTGCACAACAAACACCTGGTTCTGTTTTACGACGACAAAAAACAGTCAGGGGCCGGAGGTGTGGCAACACGTTGGTTTAAAAGTTCACTTCCAAGGTGCGGGCGTCACATTTTACCACTCCTCAGGTGAAGACCAGCTGAGGGTCTGGACATTTAGTCAGGGATTCATCAGGTCTGCAGGTTCATCTACAGAACTGAGAAGATTAAAAAAAAACTCACAAACAGCTAAACGTCGTTGTGTTTCTGTGGTTCATACAGGAGACGACGAGAAGGTGTGAGACGTCATGGCCGGAGGACGGAGGACCAGTTTCTGTGGCGTCTTCATCACTGCTGCGCTGGCTCTGATGCTGCTGCCTGGTGAGTGAGGAGACGATCAGTGACTTTAAATCAATAAAAAAACGTTACTGTTGTTTTATAGGATCAGTATTATTGTATTCGTTATTCGTTAACTTATTTTTAGTTTTATAAATCTCACTGCAAACTCAAATTGTAAACTAAAATTACTGTAAATCAAACATTTACACATCACAACGATGGGTTTATTGTTGCAGAGGGTTGATTGATTATTTTTAGCAAAAATATTTTTTATCCCTAAATGAATAATTCATTATTTAATCATTAAAATAAAAGAAACAAGAATAAAAAAACTTTTTTTACTTACTAAATATTTACTGATGTGATGTTAACGTCAGAACTGAGTTTAGAAAAGAGTTTTATTTTCCCCCATCATTGACCTCGTGTTTAAGGTTATTCTTTTGGTTTTTTAATTTCCCATTTCTTTTCTAGAGAAAATCATTAGTTGTGCCTCGCTGACTGAAACAACAGATGAGTAATGAAGGCTCTTCTCAGAATCTCAGGCTTTTGTTTTCAAGGACTCTTACAAAAAACACAGGCAGTTTGACAGAGCCGTGATGGAGGAGCAGACCAGACGTTTGTTCTCTGTTCAATCACAAACTGAACGAAGCCTCGAAAAAGAGAGAGAGAGAATAGTTGATGAGAGACACTTCAGACAGTTCGTGTGAAACTTTGATAACCTGTGTTTTTATTTGAACAAATATAATGATTTTACATCAGATTTTTAAACCAGACAAATAATCTTTTATATAATATATAATGATTGGACAAAACCAGACAACCAGACAAATAATCGTTTATATAATATATAATGATTGGACAAAATAGTTTTTTAACAACAAATCTGAAAGAAAACAAAGAGTTGAATAAGTGCGGTACATAAAACAGACAATATGAAGAAGAAAAAAAGATAGTTACGTATGACTACATTTCTCCTAAGAATTTATTGTCATACATGAGAAACAGAAACAGTGAAAGGAACTCTGGCTGCTGCTGGTTTGTAATGCTTGCTCAAGAGCGCTGCTGGGTCAAAATTCAAACTTGCAATCCTCCGCTTAGAAGCCTCTTCCCTGTGCAGCCTCTGGTCTTGTTTTGCTAAACATCACTCATATCTAATAGTTCTCTGTGAAACCCTCGATGTCTCAAATATTGGAGTTACATGTTATTTTAAATCTCATGAGCTTCCAGTGCCTCACCAGCATGTGGCGCCCCAGCATTTGCCCCCATGGGTCAGACGGTATCTCAGTCCAACCCTGAAGCCCAACAAACTTGATCGGCCTATTTTTATTACACACCCACCCAACCTCCACATCCAGGCTCCATCTGATGGTGGTGTTATTTCAGAGGGTCAGCGACTGAGCTGAGGATCACCTGACCTTCACCAGTTCACGGTCGCGGACTCGTTCACTGCCAAGTGAGGCCGTAACTCAGACCGTATCCATTCACTCTCTTCATCGTCCCCTGACTCCTGGACACAGGGGGCAGTGTTCTTCTTCCTGCTCCTCCTGTTTCCACTCTGATCTCAGCAGGACTCGCTCCACTCCATACGGTGATGCTTTACAGGAAAAACTTTACTAATCACAGCCTCCTCCCCCCCCCC
>NC_024309.1:11658935-11694597 GCF_000523025.1 Cynoglossus semilaevis | reverse complement strand
GAAGGCTTAACGGAAAAACCTTCACAAACCACAGCCCCCCCCCCCCCCCACCTCCCCTCTCTTTCATCTTTCATCGTTCACCCTGCTCCTGTAAAAAAAAATCTAACCTGTCAGCATCACCTCCTGTTGATGCGCTGCTGTTTCCAGATGTGCCACTCGCTTTTTTTGCTTGTTTTACAAGCTCATAAAAAACAACACAGCGGATACACTGAGGCGGCGGCAGCAGCGGGGCCCAGCCCACCCTCCTCTTCATCCTTCCATCATCCCCTTCACCCTTTAATTTCTACCTTAATGCTCTCTTCCCTCGTCCTGACCTGCAGGTCACATCATGACGATCTCCATCCTCGTTAGAACTTGTTTTCCTCCAACAGGAAGATGATGTTTATTCACATCCTGCATCGAAGTCTCACTTCTAAAGCCTTGGTCTGTTCCTCCTGTCAGACTTTAACACTTCCTCCCCGTGGAGATGAAAGACGGTCAGAGAAGAGCCTGTCGTCTGTCGGCTCCCTCAGCAGCTCAGGGTCATATCACACACACACACACACACAACCAGCCGTACAGTGTGTGGTTGTGAGGTGTAGACAAACACAAAGTGCACACGTAGCTGTTTGGTGTCTCAGCGTGAGGTCAGATGTTACAGGCTCACCTATAAAAATCTACAAAGAGCCTCAGACTCCAGATCCTGGGGCTCAGCACATTTACTGCCCCCCCACCACCCTCGCTCCTCCCCCCTCCCTTTAATGAAGCATATCTGTCTGTAAAAGCAGCAGGTTTAATGTCACATTATCACAGGAGATGTGTGTTACACACAGACGGTTTGAACAGCCGCAGTTTCATTAGCCTCATTAGCTCGTCATGCTCCTTGATGTGTTTGTGTGTGTTCTTTTTCAGATACAAGCAGACAGTTAATGAAAGTTTAAAAATCAGCTGTTTTTTTTTTCAAAAGTTTTAATTGGTTCTGTATCTCACCACCTTCCTGACCCAGTATTTACAATTTATGAATAAATAAAAGGAAAAGTTAGACATTTTCAGCCTGACAATGTTTTTGGTCGACATGTTTATTTGTGTGTTGTGTTTTTCTCTCTTCACCTCTGCAGCTCTTGTGTCTGCTGGACCTGTTGGACAGAAGACCAAAAGAGATGGTAATAAATATATGTCTTCACTTTCACACCACAAGTCATTGTTTAAAAATAGAAAAACACAATGTAGTGTTTCCAAAGATTGGCTGATTAATATTACTAAAATAACCTTTTCTATCTCTGAAAAATGAATTGTAATCTGTACCCATACACGAATGTTATGTCAGCGCTGAGAGACGATGGGAGACTTGAATAATGTCTATAGACTTGTTTTGATTAGAAAAGTTCCATTAAATTAATCACAGCTGACCCTGGACCAGTGTAGCATAAACTTTATCTCAGTGAGTGATATGAAATACCACATAATGTTACTCAATCACACCTCCCTCCGTCCCCCCGACAAATGTCAGGAACTTTAAAAGTCACCGTAAAAGACCTTGTAGTCGATAAAGTGCAAAAGCTCTGGGATCAGTGGAACTTCTTTTTTAATCACTGTTTCTGCAGCAGGTGACAGTATCAGGGAGACGGCAGAGGCTGCAGCCGAGCACAGGAGGCTAATCCGTAACCGCAGGAACATCAGCTGGTACAATCAGCACTCTGACTTCTGGAACTGGTACAAGTTCTTCTCTGACAACAACAACCAGGAGGCAGTGAGTTTCACAAACGCATGTCAAGGCTTTGTCTCCGCACAGAAGTTAATAAGGCTTAGACTGTTTGACTTCTTTAGCTAAATGTTAGCAAAGGTGAATGGAAATATCCAGAAGAAGGCTTAAAATTGTTATAGTTGGTTGGTCAAAATAAAGAAAAAGAAAAAATATAAAAAATGCTAACAAGAGACAGCTAAAGATGTTCCAAGAATCATTTTCTGAAAAATTTAACTAAATTAATTTGCTATAAAGTATACAGAATTATCTCACCGTGTATGTTGCCAAATGTGTTTGTGTTCCCAGGTTCATGAGATGGACCGTATCTACCTGGCCTACCTCCAGAACAAGAACCGCGCTGAGGGGCGTCGCTCCTACAAGGCCTACCTGCGCCACCTAGGGGATGTCTACAAGTCGTGCTCCGAGTCTGACGACCCCAAATGTGTTTCTTCCCACACCAGCAGGCCCAAGTCAAAACCTGAGCCCCCAAAACCTGCACCAGTAAAAACCTGTGACCCCACCAAGGATGCCTACTGTCTGTATGCTGCCTTGCTCCAGGGCAAGGATCCTTACAAGCCCCTGGTCCTGCCTGCTGCTGCTGCTCCAGCACCAGTACCAGTCAAGGGCCCAGCTTGTCAGTACATCCGCACTGCTGCTCAAGCTAAGGACCCTCAGTCTGGGTATTACTACTACGCTCCCTCTTCAACACCCTTTCTTTCCAAGGTAAACCATCCACTCTGGTTTAGGGACCGTCTTTAATTGTTGTGGACCAAAAAGTACGTTCTTTTTGGTCCGGTTATAACCTTCTCAGGACAGCTGTTGTGTTCCTGTGGTGTGACGATCCAAAGAATTGTCTAGAGCTGGGCTGTCAAACATACGGCTTGTGGGCCAAAACCGGCCCGCTTGGAGTTTCAATTTTGAAAAAAAAAATATGAAAAATAAAAAATTATATGTAATTATGATATGATTGTTGATGGGTTCTACGCAGCCTGAACCAAAATGAGTTTGACACCCCTGCACCAGAGGATCAACAACCTGCACGAAGTCCACCTTCAGTGACACCATGAAACCTTGTCTCTTTTTTTTACTCCTTCAGGAGCAGAAAGCCGAGCTCCTGCGTATCTGCGCTGCCGATGATGTAGAGTGTCTCCAGTACCACCTGAGAGCTGCCTATGGTTACTCACCTTCTGCTGGATCTCTGCCATCCTACGCCCACCTCGGCTGTGATCCCAAGAAAGACTCCAACTGCAGACCCAAGCAGGTGCAGAAAGCACCGTCTGGTCTGTACCTGCAGTACCCCAACTGTGACCCACTCAGAGATCCATACTGTGCCTACGCTGCCTCTCTTGTGGTAGGACATAATTAAAGAAATCTCCTCTTGCGCAACTTTCAGAGTTTCTGTCAAAAATCTCTAATTGCTTTTCTTTGTGCCCCCACCCCTCCAGGCACCTCGCGCTCCTAACCCCCCTGCCGCTGCTGGGCCTGGATCCTGCAATCCTCTTTATGAGGACAACTGCAACCCCCTGACCGCCACCAAATTTGCCACCCCTCCAGATGCCTATCCCAATGAGGAATCAGACGATGCCGCCTCCATCCGTGCTGCTCCTTCCTCTGAGCAGTACAACGATCCCTACGCAATGTTCAGAGATGCACAGGCTAATGCTAACAGAGGTAGCGATCCTTATGCTATGTACCATCAGGCCAGTGCTCCACCTTCAGCTCCAGCTAATGACCCATATGCCCTTCTGCGCCGACATATGGCCCAGGCCCAAGCTACCGACCCCTACGCTCCCCGTATGGAGGCTGCTCCAGAGTCCAATCCCAACGATCCTTTCTCTGCAATGCGTGAGGCAGCGACTGCCCTGCACCGTCGTGGTCACACCAACCCTAGGCAGCAATTCCCTTACTCCAACCCAAGTTTTGAGGAACCTGCAAGGCAGGAGCGCCACCCTCTGGGACCCCCAGGCAAAACCAAGGAAGGCTATGACTGCTACATTGGCTACGACCGTGAGTGCTACCCAGTTAAACCCAGCAATCCTCGCTCTGGAGGTCAACGCCACAGCCCTCACCATGCCGAGGCCTACGAACCCCACGTGAACGCCGACGGCACCAGAAGAGGAGTTCTGGAGCCCGCCAACCCCGACTGCGACCCTGAATATGACAGAGACTGCCGCCTGCGCCGCTATGAACCCGAGGAGGCCCACGCTGAGGCCCTGCCTGAGCAGCAGGCCGAAGAGGATCACAACCAGGGGGCAGCAGAGAGTCTGCATTACCAAGAGCAGCAGGAGCAGGATCAGTACGAGCCCTACCAGAGTGGGCAGGAGGAGCCTCACATGTCCTACCCCTCACACCCCCAGGGTATTCCCAGTCTGCAGGACATCATGAGGCTGTATGGAGACCAGAACCAAGAGCAGGGGGATCACAGAGGCTACGCAGACGACTATCGCAAGAAGTAAAACACAGAGTACAGGACACACTTATGCATGCAGATGGACATGAAAACACAGTCCCCAGTGTTCTTGTAGCTACACCCAGGACCTCCTCACAGACGGTGTAAAAACTGAATCAGATATGGGACACACAAGAAGTTAATGGACCCAGTGACCAAGTACATGCGCGTACACCAACACCTAGCTTCCAGCAGGTGGGGCTCCATCAAGTTCTTGTCTCTTTCGGCTGCTTCGCTGCTTTCATCCCAATCTTTCTGACTTCGCTAGAAATGTGTGCTCATCGTCAGTGTCAGGCTTGGCCTTTTCTATCTATAGCATCTCTATTTTTTTTGTTAATTTTTTTGTCACTTTTTGTCTGTGATGAATTATGTAAAGTTCTTTTTTTTTCATTTTTGGATGTTCTAATAAAAGCTCTTTAAAGCTGTCTCTGCGTTTGATTCATTTTCCTTAATTTAAAAGAACATGTATATTGATAAGAAAAATGTCAAATGTGGCCAAAATATCTTCAAATGTATTTAATTTGCAAATTTCCTTGCTCTTAGCTGTGGATCAGTTCTGTTTTTATTGGACAACATTGAGTAAATTTGAATTATAAATCTAGACAATAAGCTTCTCATTAAATGTGTCCAGACCACGTACAGAGTACCATACTACCATCAGGAAGTTAAAAAAAAAAAAACTTCCCACCCAACCAGCCAGGTAGGTGCATAATCTTCATCAAAACCGGTTGTGCTATTGTCACCTAATGTGCCTCATGTATCTTCTTTACAGCATACAAACAGCTTAACTGCTTTATTGCCACCTACTGGGCTGGAGTGTCATCGGGTTTCCAGGAATTCAGAAAGAAAGGTTTGATTTTAAAACTGTTGTTTTTTCTGTTGTTAAAAATAAAAGTTCAAATTCCCATGGCTCAATTAATATTTATGGTTTTCATTGTAAATGCTCAACCTTGATGAAATAACCAGAACTTTCTTTACCCACCTGCAGTATTTACCTGGATCAAGACCTCTGTGTTTCCATTTTGCTGACTCACCATTAGATGTCACTATGGTTTATTTCTGGAGATATTTGTTTGAAATAACTCCCTAAGGTGATGATATATAATGATCTAATGGCTGTTTTTTAGGGTGTGTCCAGCTCCAGCACATGATGACGCACCTGCAACAAAGTGTGCTTCAAGCTGTGAGTTTGAAGAAATCCTCGGGTGGTCCAACTCACCGCTAATTAGGGATCGAAAGGAAGTGAGTGGAGTCTGGAAAGGATGCTGGAGGAAGTGGGCTGAACAGGAAGAGCAGTAGAAGCAGGTATCAGTGGTTAAAAAAAAGAAAGTGTGAAGGAGAAAAAACTGGTGAAGATGGATCAGATGATCAAAAGGAAAGGAAACATGCCCAGCAGGTGTGTGGCTGAGAGACGAGGAGTTTAATCTACAGCAACATTTTCATCCAAAGTGACGTGAAATCTGCCTCTGTCTATTTATGTACCAGGAACATCTCTGAATCAGCTGTGTTGGTCTGAAGCTTCAACCACATCCTGTTTCTCAGAAACCAGCTTGACTTTGAGGTCACCGGTTTAAATCTTTAGTCGAAGTCCAGGTAGGAAATCAACAATTAAACCTCACTTACCTGAGAAGTTACTGAGCAAACTGAGGGATGGAAATGTTCTGCTCCAGTGAAGTCAAAGTGCATTTAATTTCATTATAATTTGCTAAATCTGGTTAACCAAAACAGAGCCATAAAAACAGCTAAATGATTGAAGTTAAAGTCTACAGCTAATGGTTAGCCACACATTAAAATTAACTTAAAATCTTGTCAAAAGACAGGAGTAGAGCAACTGTTTACAAAACTTCAGGTAAAAAATGTTCCTGCAAATTGTTAATAAAAAGTGCATCACAATGTCCTGAATCGTGTCCCATAAACCCAACCTGGTGTTTATTTTCATGTTCTGCTCATTGTGTAACTTTGAGATTAGTCTAATCCTGTGTTGTCTGTTGTGTCTCACAGAGACAGAGCAGCAGTAGTGTAATCGGCATCCGACGAACACCACAGGTTGCCATGACGATCAAGTTGCGTTGGATGTACCCTCCTCCAGCTGTCGTCATGGTGATCTCCTTTATTATCCATTCATTATAATCGTCGGCCTCTTGGTCCGTTGACAGAGAGCTGCACTGATTGTACTGTGAAAACCTGACATTTGTGTCTCTGTGTGTGTTTTGTCTTATCTTCCAGCCACAGCAGTTGGGCAGCGATTGTTCCTCTTCTCTCACAGAACAGCGGTCGACTCCCACTTCGACTCCCTCCTGACTGCGTCACACTATACACATTTGGTTACAATTATTGATTGGAGTTCAAATGACACCTGAAGGAAAGTGAAGCAGCCGTTTCTCAAAATCAGTTCTCTCTAAATTTGTCCAGGTAAGAAGTGACTGCTGTCTGCATGTCTCCTCCTTCTCCTCCGCCTACGCCCCCCTCGTCCCCTGCTGTATACATTTGGCAAAACATGCGTGTCACCGACCACCAGAGTGAATAAATATTTATGAATGTATTTATGTTTTTATTCCAGGAAACAACACACAATGTGTCTTTTGTTCCTTCATTATTTCTCCAGCACAGCAGCAGTAAAAGAAAAAGAACAAAAGGTTTCTCCAGCACAGGGTTAACAAGCAGCAGTAAAAGAAAAAGAACAAAAGGTGGAGAAAATAACGGGGGTCCAGAGTGGTCCGGACCACGAGAGGCCAAGGATGGTAGCTAGGTTTTATACAAGAGAACACAGGTGAGAACACCAGGCTGTATTAATGAGGATGAGGGCGGAACAAAAGGTGACCCATGGGTGGATGGATGTGAGTGACAGGTCCGCAAACAACAGCTCACATGGATCTGGATTTGTGTAACCGTATTTGAGTTGTTAATAAAGTGGACGACAGTCTCTCTGTTGTCACCGCTTACATGCAGACTTTTCCTTCGGGAGAGACTTTTATAGACTGTGATAGAAATATATATGTACCTTATATATTGTATTAATAATGTATTTATTTTTATTATAGCACTGAGATAACTTGTGTGTCTCTGCTGTCTGCTAATAGCTCCAAGATGGCGGCCGTATTTCTAGCGCCCGAACAGTTAATGGCGTCTACGCACCTGCCGTCAAAGTAATCTGATTGGTGAGTGATTCGCGTGTAAAGCTCTCTCTAACGACGCTGTATGCTAAAACGGAAGCAAAGCTAAAACTACGTGCAACTAGACTGTGTTAAGAACAAGGAAGTTTTTATTTTGACAGGAAAACAGGAAGTGGCTCGCAGCTCGTTAATGAACTAATTAACTTTAACATTCACGGACTTTCCTGCAACCTGGCGATGCACGCTTTATTAAAACCACAATTAAATCATGTATGTTCAGTTATAAATCAAGTTAATAAAGTGTGTCAAAACTTTCAGATGCACAAAGGAAGCGGACGGAACCTGGTGATGAGGTAAACATGACGAACACCTGTAAACCCACGCACACACACGGAACACACAAACATTTCTTTACGTTACTATTACTGTGTTTGGAGCTAATGTGAAAGAACACACAGAGTCGTTGAGTTTAGTGTTTCTCAACAGGATTCATTTCAGGTCACAGCGAACAACAAAGCAAATTACAACAGGATTACAGAAACGAAATGCAGAATGAAAGCAGCTGCGCTTGGCAATATTAGGACAAATTCTAACCATTCAGTCTTTACTTTTCATCCCACCATTTCACTAATCCAGTGACTCACGACCACTGTTCACAACACACTAGTGTGAGAGATTGTCAGGTATGCTGTGGAAAATTGTCCAGTTGTACTTAAATTCTCTGAAAAATATTTGATTTACTACAAATATTTTTTATTAACCTATGCAACAGTGACGGGTAGAGTAATTAAACATTATTTCCCTAGGTGGCTGTAAATGAAGACGGAGACTGTTAGCTGTTGAAGAAGCTCTTTATGTGTGTTTTTCCTCAATTCCTGTGAGTATATCAGTGTTATGTTTCACTGTACAGGCCCAGCTTTAACTGGGCCTGTCAACTGAAACTGGGTGGCTCGTTTTGACACTATTTTGAGACAATTTTGTTTGGTTGTGATGTGTGAGGGTTTTTTTTTTGCTATGGCTCAAAAAAGCCTACAGACACAGGATGTGAACACACACACACACACACACACTGAAGTAATTGCTCTATTTACAAGACCGAAAAGCCCATAAAAATGTTAATGAAATTTCCTCCAGGAGAAAAATCTCCTTTTGGTCCAGAATAATTTCTTTGATCAAGAAGACATCAGTTTGTTGTGTAACAGACACTTGACCCACTTATGAGCATTTTCATAATTTATATATTTTCTGATCAAATTCCTGAAGCAGAAAAAAAAATCTAGTTTCACCCGTTTGCCCATCATTTGTGCTGTTTTAAACCAGTAAAGTGCAGTCAGACTTCCTCAGTTTTCTACCTCTTTGGCTAAGACGCTAACACTAGCCGTCAGAGACAACACCATTATTCTGGTGAACTGCACAGACATAACAGATTCTTAAATTTGGACATTTAGCACCACAGAGATTGAAAGTTTATTTCCCTTTTACATTCATTTGCAACAAGGTATAAAATAAGGATTTCTAACACTAATAACCTGGATTAGCACTAGCGTAACATTAGCCAAAATAAATATCCAAAGCGTCGGCAGAGAATTTTCTTAAAGCTAGAACAAAGCTCAGTTAGTCTAACAGTAACTAATTAAAGAATTGTGATTTATATGAAAGGTAAACAAATGTTAGCCAAAACATTATATTGTTAGTGCAAAGCTAAACTAATTAACTAAGCAATCCTAACTGATACATGTAAGATAAGTATCAGATATGGACTGAGTCACAGCTTAGTACAAGTATCAGATATGGACTGAGTCACAGCCTTATGTTTAAATTTTGTTCGTTTTAATTGATGCTCATGTGAAACTGATAACAAGTCATTTATATAAAAAGTTGGCAATGATTTAAATAGTTTTTATTCAACAGTGTGTCACTCTGAGGTCGTTTTTAAAAACTGCCAGCTTGTAAAGCAGTACAACAAGCACGTGTTTAGTTGTTTATCTTTACCTTCCAGCTTGTTTAGTCTCAGTCTTTACTGTAAATTTCTATTGTGCTTTTTAAACAGTGCTTCTCATAAAACCACTGTTAATTCTTCTGCTCCCACCGCAGAAGGCATTGACTGTTGTGGGATCAAACCCATCACCACCCGTCTGTCTAGTATTCCCAGCCTCCCGCTGAACTCACTTTGAAGCCTGTTCTCTGCCATTAGGCGGATTTGTTTGTTAATTGCAGACTTGTGCTGGTGCTCATGGTCTCCTGCTCTGGACGTCTCAGCTGCTGATGCTGCGGTTCCTGCTCCTCTTATTCCCTGTAGTGGGCCACCAGGATCACTTTAGGAGTGTGGCCATTTTCAGAAGGAGGGTGTGAAGAGTTGCAGCTTTGGTTCGATGGAGAAGCGGGATCTGCAGCATGGCGTGAGGATCTGTGGCCGGAGCTGGGTGTGGGCAGAGCTGAAGGTGGAGCCTGAGGCGACACGTGATGTTTCTTCTCCTGATGGAAGGTTCGAAGTGTTATGGTTGGTCGAGAAAACGTCTTCATGTTGGAGCTGAGTTCAGGGTTAGAGCAATTAAGCAATGCCAGGAAACACCTGTAAAACTACACACACACACACACACACACACACACACACACACACACACACACACACACACACAAAGGTGTTTTGGTTAAAGTCTTGCTGATGATAGGAGGCTGCAGGTAGAACATGAGCAGCTCTTTGGTTTAAGGGATTGAAGATGAATAAAAACTAAAACTGTAACAACATCATGGAAGCCTTTGCTGCCTTCAAGTACCAATGCCAAACTGGAATCATGGAAGCCTTCAAGTACCAATGCCAAACTGGAATTTTCCAAATGCAGAGTTTTGTGTAAATTAAACTGAAAAAACAGTAATTTAATGTTTTTAAACTCATTTTTTAAATTAATATTATCACAGTCACATATTTGAAATTTGACGATCACTTCACCACAGTGACTTGATAGAAGTTCACAGTATAAAAAGTTTTTCTGACCGTGAGTCCAGTAGGAATCGCGCTCCCCTGGATAAACGTAGTGTACTTAGTATACTCCATGGTTCCACATGTATACTTTAAGTCTACTACATTTTCCCAGAGTGTCGCGGGTCAAGGTCTTGGATGAGGCTGTGCGTCAGGGTCTTCAGACATCTTCTTCATCATCATCTTCAGAGTATTTACCTCAGTGACTCCAATTAAGGAGATACTCAGTGACACACTTAACCAGACGACTTACAGCTAATTACCCATGACCTCATTTGTTTGCGTATGCCCGAGGAAATGTATGTGTATCTGTTGAAAAGATGTTTAAAATACATTTATATTCATGAGGAAATGTAAAGATGTTTAAAATACATTTATATTCAGTTATTTTAATCCACAGCAAACAAAGCTGTTGGTTTAACAGAGGGAGTAAAAACCCCCAGAGGAACTGGAAAAAAAAAACATTGGATGTGCAAAGAGGGGGCTGGAAGTGTGAAGGACAAAAGGATGTCAGTGGGGAAAAAAAAGAAAAGAAAAAAAACCCAGTGAGCAACAGCAGGATCAGAGCTATGATCAGACACAGATTGGATCTTAAGACTGAGTGGAAGACTGTGTTCACTGTCACTGTCATACCGAGTTTATATTAACAAAACAAAGGAAAGCGACATCAGTTAAACTGCAGCAGATCCTAGATCAGTGCTTAACGGGGAAAATGTGGGAGACAGAGAGGGGGGGGTGGCCCCTCTGGTCTTGTGGGGACATTTGGTAGGTCACCACTGAGTAAGAGAGTATGTAGATGCTCAAGACTGTCTGGAGATTCAGGCTCAGAATAGAGTTATTTTCAACAATTTTTTTTAAATAGTTAAGGTTACAGTAAGGCTCTAGAGCCGTGGTCTGCAACCCGTGGCTCTTGTGCCACATGTTGGTCTTAATACTCACTGTGATGGCTCTCCAAATATAGCCTGACTTTTTTTTTTATTTTTTTTTTAACAGAATTCCAAACCGACACTTCATCATTAGCTTCACTTCAGATACAGTAAGTACAATATGTGATTGTAGTATGTGTCAGACTGAATACAGAATACTATTGTGTTGAACAGTTTCTTTAATAATCTTAGTGGTTTTTTATGAATGCAGTATTTCAAACTTGACTGTAGGTGGTTGAAATTACCAAACAGCTTTTGGATCATTTTATTTACTGAATACTGAACGTTGGTGTATATATGTGTGTGTGTGTATAATACAAACAGAGGATTGTCTGCACCAGCAGCCATTATCAGTGTTTTCAATCTTAATGTGACATTGAAATGTTTTTGTAGCTGAAACACCAAACTATGGAGCTCTGCCGGAGGGGAGGAGATAAAAAAAAAAAAACAGAAACTGCTTAAGATGAAAGACTTCATTTCATTTAAGTCTTTTATGGTTTTGTTACAGCATGAAAACCCAAACTGTGGGGAAAGCCGACAGGGTCGGGGGGTAGAACTGACGTTTCCTTGTTCTCAGTATTGTAACATTCACTTCAGCACCTGCTCCACAGCAGGATTCCTTTATCACTTGAGTTGTAGCCCTGCGTACAGACCAGCAGTGATACCTGTTGGAGGTGTGAATCTGGGCAGCCGTTAAAGTCTTCAACTCGCCTCAACACACTGCTGCCACCGTAATGGGCTGGGAGGAACTGAAGACTGAAAAGGCCACACAGTCTGAAGTCTTCACTCTGAGGTTAACTGTGGCCTCCAGAGGGAAAAAAAAAAACTAATTTAGTGCCCTTTTTATCAGCGCAGAGTTACTCCCACTGAACGATTAGGTGAGAAGTCAGTCATCAAAGTGACTTAAATGTCTCCTGAACTCAGATGTGACACAGTGACGTTTGAACAGAGGGGAGGGAAGGAAGAGGGGGAGACAGGGGGAGGAGGTGGGAGAAGATAAAGAGACATGGATTAAAGTCTGTTTGAATGTATGTGAGGGAGAAGACGGAAAGGTCACAGCCTGTGTGTCTGTCTCTGTGTGTGTGTCATATCCTGATAGTGACATCACATGCTAATCAAAATCAAAGCTACATTAACCTTTAGGAAGATTAAAGTTTTTTCTCCTCCGCCTCATCCTGTCACTTCCTGTTTCCTCTCTGTCTTTCATCTTCCTGTCTTTGCACCAGTCTCTGTGTTCATTGATTAAAACTTTTACACCATTATTTTTTTCCATTTTCATCTGCCTTTTGTCTTCACTTTCTCCTGAACACTCACTGACTTGTCCTTCTTTGTCCTGGATTTATAAAGAATTCATTCATTCATATAATTCTTAACAACCCTTAAAGGGTTGCTGGAGCAAATCCCAGGAGTGCTGGGGCTGTCCATCCATCATCACTGCTCGTGCTTTTTCCTTTATTTTTCCTCTAAATGGAATTTAAACCAATATATTACACTATTACTATTTTAGCAGATACACAGAGATACAATAGAGAATTTTCCTAAACCCATTTACTTCACGTTTTTGCGTCTCTGCTGGTGTAAATTATAAAGCTGTTAAAAAAACGTGTGAAGAAACGACTGCTTATGGAGATTACAGCAGTAAATTAATCTCTCCTGGAGTGATTCATTAGTTTACATAATTTAATAAACCTAAAGATATGATCATGTTTGAGCTCTTTACTTCTGTGGTGAACTTCCTGTTTCACTTTAACCCCCTCTGGTCAGGTGTTTTAGTGTCCAGGGCCGTGTCCTTGACTGACTGTCATCTGCACAGAGGGATGAGGGCGGGGGGATGTGTCACAGCTGTTATGGCATGAGCAGAGTGATAATAGCGTTGCTTGTCTGTGTGAGTGTGTGACAGGATGTCTGAAGGTGAAAATGTAGAGCGGATGAAGGAGTTGATGATGATGGAGTTAATTATAGAGAAACTTTGGCATTGTTTATATTTATGTACCAGGACTGGAACCTGGAATAACCTTGAATATAGGCCCCTTTGGTTGTGGGATTAACAAACCTAACCTTTTAGCATATTTGTTTCTGATCTAGCACTTTGAGCTATTTGTTTTCTAATTTGAATCATTTTTCAGGCAGGGTTTAAATTTAATTTCCATTCAGTGATCACTTTTGCTTGCTTTGATACTACTGCACTAACGTTTGGCTAACCTTTAGCTATTTTGCAAAGAAACTGTGATGGGAAAGTTGCACAGTGGAACCACTCACCTGTTTGTTCATGAAGATGTAAATAAAAGGGTTGATGACGGTGGAGAATTTGGCCAACAGGGATGGTGCGATGCTCACTTCTGGTGTCACAAGGTCAGAGGATCCAAAAGTTGAAATCAGAGCAACGACGCCGTACGGCAGCCAGCAGACCAGATAACACGACACCATGATGACCACCATCACCAACACTCGCTCCTCTCTGCGACGAGCCACCACAGAACTCCTGACCTGAGGAGGAGGCGTAGGAGGAATTGAGGAACAACAAAATACTTCATGTTGTGTTGTTCAGTACAACTAAAGCTGTGCTTTTAGCTTAGCTTTGTTGGTTAGCGCCACCCGGAGTTTACGTAGCAATATACTGAATGGTTGTATTAGGTTTAAAATCCCTGCTTCCCATTCACAGATGCTGCTGCCGTCAAAGCTGCGAACAGAAACCTGCAGTTTGGTGTCACGGCTACAGACAGATCAGCTGTGGACTGACAGACTAACAGACGTCTGACCTTCTGTCTCTCACAGACCTCCTGCTCTCGCCCCTGAACCACAGCGTCGGTGTTTGTGAAGCAGAGGAAAGATTGTCACTGCTGCCACTACAGGATGTGAGTCATATGAAAAACATTTGTACTTTGTAAATCCATTAGTCTATTATGTATGAGCTGAAGAAAACAACATTCCTCAAACAGAACACGGAGATAAATAAACCAGAGGATAATGGGATTAAAACTGCTCAACTATAAATAACAATTAGAGCAAATAGAGCCGAGGCTGAGGTGAAGGAGCTCCTCCTCTTCCTCTGTTTGACTTTACCCTCACTGGAACATTGAAGCAGCCTAATATTATATCATAATAATATCATACTCTGACACCTGTGTGCAGCAGCAGCAGCGGCGTTTGCTTCTGTGAATCATATTTCATATTTCACATACTGACTATTCTTCTCTGTGTAACTGCACGATGTTCTACAGATGAGAAGTTCCTCCAGTGTCAACATCAGATGTTCTGGCCCTCAGGTAATTGAACACACACACACCTCTTTCTCTCTCAGGTCAAAGTTGTATTTATCTGTCAATTTGAATGATTTTTGTCAGAGGTCATTATTGTATTGAGCTGTGAGGTCACTTCTATAATGAACTGAATTGGACTGAAAATATCTGCAGCAGATGCAAAATTATAAATTCAAAATTATAAATATAAATAAAGTAAACCAGGTTCTCTTTAAATTAGGTAAAAAGAATTCAAAATTATTAATAAAGTAAATGGAATTGACCAGGTTCTCTTTAAATTAGGTAAAAAGTTTTCTGCGGATCAGTGGTTGATAGCCCTTGTATAAAACACTTATCTTCTAAAATTTGATAAAGCAGTCCCAATACTTTTTCCTTCTCGGTCTTATTAAAGTGTCTACAGAAATGTTTGTGCTTGGAAATACAGGACATTTTGTTTCTCTGAACACATGGGAGTTCAAACGTAAACGAGGACACTTTCCTTTTTTCTTCCTTATAAAAAGACAACACGTCTGACGTTTTCTTTTCAGTCTCGTTTTTCTTTTTATGATTTTATAAACGCGCTGCAGAGAGCAGTAAGAATCAGGTGCTGACGGTCTCACAGACACGGCACATGAACCAGCAAATGGTGTGGCAAATGGAATTCTTGTGTAAACTGCATCACTGCATTGACAGCAGGAACGGTTCAGGGCCGCGAGCAAACACTTGTAAATGTAAGGCAAACGCAGTCAAAACAGAGCAGTGACCTGTGACGCAGCCGGGACAGGACAGGTTTGTTTGACGCAGTGAAGCCCACAGTGACGTCTGACACCCACCTGTCTGATGGCCAGCAGCAGTTTACCGTAGGAGTGGAGGATGACGCAGAACGGCAGCAGCAGACAGAAGACAAACAGACACACGATGTAGGAGACGTTGTTCAACGTCTGGGTCTTCCAGTCCACGGAGCAGGTGGTCCCCGGGCCCTCTGGCCCATAACGGCTCCAGCCCAGGAGAGGCGGAACTGTCCAGACCACAGAGTAGAGACAGGAGAAGCAGATCCCTCCCAGGGCCGGGCGGAAATCCCTGCCGTCGGCTATAGTGGGCGCCATCATGGTACAGTAGCGTTCGTAGGAGATGACGGCCAGAATTATGAGGGAGAAAATTCCTGAGGAAAAGGAAGAGTGGAGTAGGATGTGAGGGTAGAGGTAGGATGTAGGTTTGATGCCCAGTAGATTCATTCTTTGATATGGATGTGACTCAACATGAGCCTTGGATGTGGAGCTGGTCTTAACATGAGGAGTGGTCATCATCATCATCATCATCATCATCATCATCATCTTGACCTGGACCAGTGTGGACGGTCAGATGTTTCTTAACCATCTCCTGCCTGTTAATTACCTGTTGATGAAGGTGTTCAGCTGGAGATGTTTGAGTCCTGTTTCAGCATGAGCATTAATCAACGCACACACACACACACACACATCTAAGTGCTGGTTAGAGACTCTCTACCTTCCACTGAGTTCATTATAGAGGGTCACAGGTCTGTGAACTGTAATGAAGTGCTCCTGCAGTGTGTTTGGATGAGACAAGTGAGGCTGAGGTCGTGACCAACAACGTAATGAGGGGAACAGTGAAGAGTCTGGAGAGGAGCGTCAGCCATCACTCCCATCACACACAGCTCACACAGCTCACACTACTCCAGGATTTTCTCCCTGTGGGTTCAATGTGGATGAAGTGATGTGATGTAGAAGATGTGTATTTTATCTGTTAGCTATCTCAAAGTAGCCTTAGCTCTAAGATAAATAGCAGAAGATAAATATTTGATTTGTTCAGGATCTTATTGGTATAGTATTTTAACTGTGATCAAAAGTTGACGCACCAAAAAAGTATATTTTTTCTGATTTTTAACAACAGAAGTGGACATAGCTAAGTATTTTAAGATCAACAAGTTATGGTTTATCTGTGTTCACAGAAGAGGTTTTCCAATGTTCATTTGTGATTTTTCTCATGACTGTTTATATTCTTTACACTTTGCAGCATTGTCTCTGCCTCTGCAACTGTTGACTGAGGATGAAGAGATGGAGAGGATGAAGAGATGTTTAAAAACCAGCTTCTGTCACCCTCCGGCCCTGATTACAAGCATCTAACTGGTCCTGACTGCTTTCCTCTCACCTCAGCCCTGGTGCACTCTGGGTAATCTCAGCGGGACCGACCATGTCTCATTAGTGAATTCTCACACAGCTCTACTTCCACCTGAGCTCTGACAGGCTGAAGGTAATAGCATCATTTTTTTTGTTTTAAAAAGAAAACAGTTCTGACAAACTGATGTTTATGACAGAACTGTTGACTGTGTTTCCAGCTCTGAGCTGTGGGAAGGTGCAATAACAATAAGGATAGAAAATAAGGTTAAAATATATTTGTTCTGGAAAAATCAGCATTGCAAAAATTCAAAAACTCTCAGCTTTGATTGACAGTTGCTGAAACGTTCAATTTTAAAATATGGGATAATTCCATTAGAAATAAGGAAAAAAAATATTCTGGATATTGCAGCCAACTCAACCAGGCCACAGTTATAATTCAGTTTGGGATTTTTTCCACAGTATTCATCCATTTTTCATTCATTTCTCAATTTGGAAGAAAAGAAAAACCAACGTTTTGTTGTTGATAGACGTTCTAGAAGAGTCCAAACTGCAACAACGTCATAAAACGATGACTGTCGTTTGTGTGCAGTTATTAAATCAGCTGTTATTTCTATCACACATCACTTCTTTGTAACTCCTTCACCTGAAGTCATTTGTCTGAAAGCCTTCCATCAGCCCAGAGGCGGAGTGAAATTGTTTGACCCCAAAGGTGATTTGTGGCCATTATCAAACGGGGCAGCGTGTCCATGTTTTCTCCCCCCCCATTTCATCAATCCACACCAAATTGCCATCAATCATTTGCTGCTTTGAAGCTAAAGTCCTCATCTCCAGCCCCACTGCTCTGTCAGGGCCAGTGTCTGACCCAGTTCAGGAAAGAAAATAAATTCACTGACGAGATTTTCTACACAGATCTTTTGATCTGGTCATGTTTTTTTTTTTCTTTTCCTGATTATTACCTGAAGCCGCCACAGAACGTGCACAGAAGAGAAAGTGTGAAAAATCAATCAGACAAGTTCTAAGGTTGAGGACGACACAAACTGGGGATTTTTTTTAGCTCAAAGGGAATGTACAGAGGAGCGGAGAGGAGCGAAGACAAGAGACCGAGGAGCTGGACCTCAACGTGACTGACATCAACCCAGAGAAACTGAACTGGACCAGATACAGCAATACCCAAATCCACCACTAGTCTTCATAGTGAAGTTATTAAAGTTAATAAATATAGGCTGCTGTCAGTGTAAATATACAACTCAATCGTTTCTGTAGTTCAGAAAAACCACCGACTCTGTCACAGGATACCCTCAGGTCCAGAGCGGCCCGGATCAACGTGACTTCCGGCCCAGTCAGAAACGTGTCCCACGACTCACTACGTACTAGAAGATGAAAACCGATGCCTCTCCCACACAATTCCGCTCCAGATCTGATTTCCATTACTCTGGAAATGTGATCCAAATCTTTGACCACTTCAGCCAATTCCAGCCAATCACTGACAAGAATGAAGAATGGCAGCTGAAACTCATCTCTTTTTAGTGGGAAGAAAAGGGTGAAATACGACATCTGTGAACGCCGTGAAGGTCACGGTCGAGGAGCGCCGTCGACCTTTGGACACGTAACTGAAATGTTTTTCTGTTCTTTAAATAGAAAGGGTTTGATTTATCGCAGGTGTCACTCTGTCTGAGGTCCCACACAAACAACACAATCCACAGATTGAACACCTCCAGAAATTATATTTTTAGTTAGTTTTTCCCCTTAAATCTCCACATTCTTAGTATTTTTCCCTTTATTTAAAGTCCAGAGAAAGCAGCCAATTGTAGAGGTCGACCTCAAAGTTAAAAAAAATAGCTGAAAATGGCTGTATTAAAAACAATATTGTATTTTTCCTCTAATCTTCGCTGACAAAACAGCTGATTTTAAAGCTTCAGGAAAATTCTGGGAACATTCCGACAGTTATTCGAAGGCTTTTAAAGTCTGATGGTCGGTGTAGACCAGTCCTGATGAGAGCAGATCATTAATTAAAAATAGATGATTAACAATTTCCCTTCATCATTAATTTGAATGATCTGACTGTTACCACATCAGACAGACCGTCATCACCGTAGTTGAAATGAAGTAGAGAATTAATTGGGTTGATAGGTTTTTAATCCTGTTAGTGTTGGGGGGGGGTGGTGGGCTGTCGGCAGTGGTGGAGATCAGATTACATCAGATTATCTGCTGCTGAAAGACAAGTGAGAAGGGAATAAATCACTGTTGAATATCTCAGAGACATGTCAGAGACATTAGTTAAACTCCTGTCTCTCCTCTGTCGAGTGGACCAGTGGGGAAGGGAAACAAATCAATAGCCGATCTTTCCCCCCGTGGTCACAGAAGGACGGAGTCCCGCCCGGACAGAAACAGATCAGATGTGGAACCACATGACACTGATGAGTGCACAACAGAACGGAAACACCGTCTTACCCAAACACGAGTTCACGAAACCGTACCAGACGCAGCCGACGCGTCCGATCAGCCACCGTCCCTGCGTACTGGCCGCGAAGCTGAACGGCGTCCCCAGGACGCAGACCAGCAGGTCGCTGAAGGAGATGCTGACCAGCAGCAGGTTCATGGGTGTGCGCAGCGTCCGATACCGACAGAACAGGGTTAGAACCAGGAAGTTACTGAGGAACCCCAGGGTGCCGATGAAGCCCAGGCACAACGCCACCACCAGGTGGCCGCTGGGCGTCAGGGACAGAGGAGGCAGCGTGACGCCGCCGCCTCCACCTGGCGCCCTGGCGTACGCGTCCGTCGGTGCTGCCGCTGTGTTTTCGGCTCCTCCTCCCTCTCCTACGGGACATTGCACGCAGTTCAGGCTTTCGTTGCACAAGATCATGCCGGGCTGAGGAGCCTGGAGCCTGGAGTGAGGAGCAGCCCCGGGTGAGCGCAGCGGGATGGAAGCATTGGTTCCCGACGGTGGGTTTACGCGTTCAACTGGAGGAGCGCGCGGACAGAGGAGTCAGGAGGATGTGAGACAACTTTGACTGGAGACAGGAGTGGTGTGTAGAGGAGGTCCAGTGAGGAGGGGAGAGAGAGGGGGGAGGGAGGGAGGGAGTCACAGCAGACTCTGCGCTCCTGGTTTGGATAGCGCGCGGAGCCGTGTGCGCGCGCTTCTCCTGCTCCAACGAGCTTTTCTCACCCACTGGGCTGTGTGTGTCACACAGACATACATTTTTTATATTTAAATGTTCTCGTGGCTGAAACGATGATCTTCAGATTCTGCTGTGAAAGAAATTGGTCAGAAAATAAAAACAAATTCTTCAAAGTCCAGCAGAAGAATTTGTTTTTTATTTTTCTGGGAGACCTTGATTTTCCTGTCAACTGATTTTCTTTCTTTTTTCATGACAGAGAAAGTGCAGCGATCCAAAAACACCAACAAACTGTTTGTAAATTCCCTCAGAAAAAAAGCACCTCATTAAAAACTCCATGTTTTTTTTTCTTGTCAAACTCGGTGTTTTTTCAGTGTTTGATTGATTTAAACAGATGTTTGAAATTTGCTAATGAACGTTTTCAATCCAAATGTTTTTCTCAGTAAATCCTTTGGGTGGCGCTAAGAGTTTCTTTTAATCACACTGATCAAAAAGAAAAAGGAAAAAAAGGGAAAAGCCTTCAGTTTGGATGATCGACTTCAGTCACGTTTCTCTGTCTTTTCTTGATTGATTCTCAGAGATGATGGAGATGAAAAGGAGAGAGAGAGAGATTGTACATGTTCTCTCTCTCTCTTTTCAAAACTATAATGAAAGTGTTTTTGTAATAATCAAAACAATCTACTTCTCTCCCTAGGCCACTTCCTGTCACTGGGTGGAAAAGCATCATCATTTACCACCGCACACTTGTTAAAGACCCCAGTTCTGCTACGTGACCAAACTGTTAGTGGAGGAAATGTCCTGGAACGTAAAGGTAAGAGTAAATATATTTTTCTAGCTGTTGTCACCAGGGGGCACCCTAAGGATTTTGGGCCCTAACCCGAACTCTTATCATACACACATCACACACCTCCAGTGCCTCAGGTCGTCACTGTTGTCCTAGAGACAGAAAAATCTATTTCTGTTAAACCATTAATGACAGGGCAGCTGTGGATTATCTGTGGCTAACTCTTAGCTCTGGTGGCTAATGTTGGACGCTGTGTCTGGTTCTGTGACCCGGTGGTGAACGTTGCCACTAGTCCAACTTTTTTCTGGTCCAAAAGATTTTCTTTTTCCTTGTTAAATAATTTTTTAATAATTAAAATTTAATAATGTTTCATATCAGACAAAGAAAACAAAAGGAGGAGTTCTTTTTTTATGTCTTTCTTTATTTGGGTTTTATTCAGTGGTCAGTTCTGATCCATCACATCATTTCTCTCCTGATGGTGAAAAGAACGATGGAAACAAACAAACAAACAACCAATCATGACTCACTGATAGATTTTATTTTTAATCTGTCAAAGGCTTTCATGACATAAATAAACAAAAGTTCTGATTCAAAGTAAAAAGTGAATCACATTTGAATGTACTATAGAACCAGACACGGTGACCTTTGACATTTCTGCTCCGTTCTATAGTACCTTTATTCTTCATCCTTTATTCTATTCTTGTTATTCACTTTTTTCCTCACAGTTTCTTGTACCTTTATTCTTCAGTTATTCACTTTTTTCCTCACAGTTTCTGAGTAAAACGTAAAACACAGCTGGTCCAGTACTGATACACACTCAGTACTTTAAACCCTGTACCCATGAAAGATAACTGAAGTTTTCACCTGAATAATTTACCTACAGTAAAGTCTTAGCTCTGGATTCACAGGACAGGTACTGTAAATATAATATTACTGTAGTATCAGTATTTGTTCACAGCAAACATTCTCATCTTCTGACCAGCAGTAAATACTCGCACAGAAAAAACTTGACTTATATACAATACAGTGTTTCATCTGTACATTTAAACAACAACAAAAAAACTCCCTGATCGAAGAGTGAACGAAAAGTACGTCAAATGTCATGTACCTTTAAAGTATTTGATCCACAAACATGTTTACTGTGCTCATGTTTACTGTCACTTTTAAACCAAGGTTTGAAATATTTGGCTAATTACTACTAACAGACAGTAATACTGTAGTATTTTACTGTTTTTTTGTTCAACAAAGCAGTGTGAATAAATAGCCAAGACTTAGAGGAAAAGCAGCCTTTAAATATTCCCATTAAACATGCATAAAAATAATTACTTTGTCCTCCAGCAGAGGGCACACTTAACACAGCTTTACCTTAAATCCTGTTTTTTTTAACTATGAGGAAAATGGAAACACAAATGAAGTTGATTTAATGTAATTGTCTTAACTTTAATCACTGCCTTTAAAACATGTTTTAAAAGATTGAATTTCTTCTTTTTTTTATCTTTTCTAGCACTTTTTCACCATCAGTGAACATCCGTGTGCCTGGATGTGAGTGACAGGAACTGTTGAAAGGTAATTTCTGCCTCTAAACAACAAGGTAGTTCAGACTGTCATGTTAGTTTTATTTCAAGTTGAATTTTTTTTGGAGTAAGTGACAGTCGTACAGAACAGTCAGCACAAACAAATATAAATTAAAAACACAACTTTTTTGGAGTAAGTGACAGTCATACAGAACAGTCAGCACAAACACACAAACAAATATAAATTAAAAACACAAAAAGGAACAAGTTCAAGTAAACACTGTGTGTCTTCACCTGTGTGTGTGTGTGTGTGTGTGTGGAGCACCACACACCAGGTTTTTTCACAGTAACATAATGACATGAGCACAAACCGCCGCCTCATGTTCTGAACTCAGTAAAAATACCTCCTCTGTGTCAGAGTGTCCTTCAAACCATGAGTCATCAGAGCAGTTCAGTGTTCAGGGTCGACGTCTCACTTTCCTCCTGTCATTTTTATCACTTCCTGAAACACAAAAGGAAAAAAACCACACACACACACACACACACAGGTTATTAACTCCTCTGTGACAGATTTGTTGACAAGAAAGGAAACAGAGTAAAAGTACTACATATATAAAAGTAATATTTCTAGTAATATCTTATTTTCTTCCCAACCTCTGTGCAGGAGCTCCGTACGTGTCCATGATGACGGTGCTGGCCTGCTCCAGGTTCCACTGACAGTCCTGCAGGAGCCCCTCACACTCTGATCTGGACCTGAGGCCCAAACGGAACAACTGCTCCACCTGTGACCCAGACAGACACACACAAGGTAAGTTCTCCTTCATGTTGACTCCAGCAGTTTTTTTTTAAACTAAAGAGCCTGAAAAAAAAAAAAAACTCCCAAATTCTAGAAAATAATATCCATACTATAAAAAAAATAGTAAATACAAGTAAAAACTTGCTGTAAATTCAAACTTTTATATGACTTTAGTCTTAATTTTTAGTTGAAAAGTAAAAACAGCTCTTCATATTGTCTGAGCTGAAAACCACCAATAAAACCTAATATTTAATCGTTAGATTAATTAAAGACATCAAATCTGTCATATTTAGGGAGCACACATGACGTGGTCGAACCTTCAGGTGCTTTATGGCCTGTGTGACTCTCCAGTTGTGTGTGTGCAGAGCAGACTGACACTCCTCCAGTGTGACTCCGTGAACTGCTCTCTGCACCTGTCAATCATCGCATGATACAACTGTTGGTTTCATCCAGGAAAAATATAATGATAAAATAAAATGTCAAAAATCTAATGATTTTAATTGGACATTTCACCGGGCAAAATGTAAAATAATAAAATAATAAAAAAATAATAATTAGAAACTAAAACGAAACAATTATTGAAATAAGAATACATTTTTTATATTAATACGTTTTAATCTTTAACAAAGACATTTTATATTTTAAATGTATTTTATTAACAAACATTTTGGGTAACATTCAAATACAGCCAAAAAAAATCAGTGGAAAAAAATATTAAATATCCATTTACTGTATTTGAAAAAATTCAAATACAGCCAAAAGAAATCAGTGGAAAAAAAATGTTAAATATCCATTTACTGTATTTGAAAAATCCTAAAAAAGACAAAAACAAGTTTAAGAAAAGTAAAAGTTAAAACAAGAACGATAAAGTCAGCTAAAAGAAAAAGAAGTGACCTGTGTAACGCTCTGCTCCTGTTGCATGCTGGGAACTACTGCTGCGGTAGTTCGACTGTTGTTGTTGTTATAGGAGGAGTTGGGTTTGGCGCCACCTGGCGGCTGCTGCTTCATCATCGGTTTGATGGCGGCCATGTTGGCTGCTCCGTATCTTAAAAATCAGAGGCAAAATATACGAGTTAAAAAGACCGGTATGGTGGAGGTAGAAATAATGATAAAGAATAAATTAGTTCATATTTTAACTGGTTAAAACAATTATTACAAATTAATCCTTAACATTAAAATTGAACTAAAATTGTAGTGTTTTAGTCCTAAAAAGAATTACATTTCTGTTAAATAATAATTAATAATGATTTATATTTAATTGTAATGATCTCATAGATTCTTAAATTCCCGACAGTTTGTTTAAACACAAAAATGAACAACAAAAAACAATCCAGGGTTGAACTGTAAAAAATATTAAAATCTCTCTTTAATGAAACAAATTAACATTAAAACAAAGATAATTAAATTGTTTATTTGTTTGTGTTTGTCTCTTCTCAGTCCCACCTCTCCAAAAACGCTGGTCGCTCTGGCAGAGGGACGGGAGCAGAACTCTGAGAGCTGTCAATCAACGACGTCCCTCCACGACTCTCACGGAAGGAGAACGGATCCAGGAGGGAGGAGCCGGGAACCGAGACCCGTGAAGAGCTGGATGTCGTTTTGGGTGGAGACGAGGAGGAGAAGAGGGGGCTGACCAGTCCTGACGTGCGACGTGGGGACACAGAGAGAGGAGGAGGAGGGAGAAGCACCGGTGAAGAGGAGGGAGGAGGCACCAGAGAGAGGGGAGAGGAGGAGCGAGACCCAGGCTGAGAAAACGCATGATCCCTGGGCGGGATCTGTGGAGGAGTGACCTCCTCCTCGTCCCCGAGCGATATGGAGCTGGAGCGCACCTGTGGGTGAGAGGAGCGACTGGAGGGGGTGTGTTTGGACGGACGCAGCGGAGGGACTGGGCTGCGGGGAGGCAGCACGGGCCGGTCCTCGAAGCAGGAGCCAAAGGAGGAGGAAGGAGTGGAGGAAGGAGAAGGAGGAGGCAGGTAGATCTGACGGTGAGGAGCCAGAGGAGCCAGAGACATGGACACCTTTGAGGAGGGCAGGGAGCGACCGGTGGACATGGGAACCTGCAGCTTCACCATCACCTTCAACAGCAGAGACAGAGACGAACAGGTAGGACAGAAAGACTTCTTACTCTACTGAGTATGTCCTTTAAACAGTCTCCTCCTGACTAACAGGGCTTTAGATTTTTATTAGGACATTTGTTAATCTAAATACTCCCCCCCCCCCACCTTTGAATGCACTCCTGTTTTCTACAGACGGTA
Organism: Cynoglossus semilaevis; assembly: GCF_000523025.1. Taxonomy (NCBI): domain Eukaryota; kingdom Metazoa; phylum Chordata; class Actinopteri; order Pleuronectiformes; family Cynoglossidae; genus Cynoglossus; species Cynoglossus semilaevis. The sequence continues at coordinate 11,669,567 of NC_024309.1, read as the reverse complement.
ATTTAGGGATGTAGCTAATTACTTTACAAACATTACAAATACTCTATTTGTTTGAGTTTTTGGGAACTTCATTTGTTGGAGTCCAATTTAGAACTCCCACAAATAGAGTTCTAAATTAGAACTCCAACAAATAGAGTTCCAATTTAGAACTTTAATTAGAGCACTCTCATTTGAGCCCTCTAATTGGAGAGCTCCAATTAGAACCTTCTAATTATTAGACCGTAATTACAACTTAATAATTAGAAGGTTCTAATCAAAACTTTAAAATGCAAAGTCCCTACCTCTCTCTGAAGTTCCTGGAAGAGATCGGCCGACTGGGACTCGTTCCTGCTCGCTGTAGAAGAACTAGATGTGGGCGTGGTCTCATCCCCCAGTCCTATGTTGATAGTCTTCACCTCCTGGTCCTCCGATTGGTCCTCCAGGTCTGCGGTGACCTCGTCATATGCAGGCTGAGGGAGGGGCCAGTCCAGGATTGAGGGCGTGTCCTAAGTAGAAAATAAAAACCAACATCCTGAACTGTTTCTTGGTCTTCTGACGTCCTGATATATTTCGGTCCACCGTACCTTCAGTGTGTCCTCGTCTGGCTGCTGCTGCGACTCCGTGAGCGGCGAAGGCGTGGTGGAGCTGAAGCTGTCGTCCGTGAAGTCGATGAGTGACACCTCACTTTTGGCGGAACGCACACCGGGACCCTCCCAGGGACGGAGCTTCAGACCCAGAGAAACTCCGAGTCTCTTCAGGCCAGAGGCGGCGCTGGCATCCTCGTCCTCGTCGTAGTCGTCCATCACAGAGTCGTAGAACGGCTCTGGACACAAACACGGCGTTAACAGAAATGTCCAGTAGTGTCAGAACGTTGGTTGGATGTGAAACGACTGGTAAGAACTCACTCTTTAGGAGGAGAGCCGGCTGAGGAGGCCGAGGAGGAGGTTGTTCTGAGAAGGAAATAAAGTTCTTTAAATACTTAACCTGATTGTTGGCTCACTTATTACGTTATTTAAACTTGAAATACAGCAAAACCCTTAGATACCAGTTAAATTCAAAAACTGCATTTTCCAACCATTAAAAATACTTAATTTGTTCCAGCCCTCCCCATTCAAAAACTGCATTTTCCAACCATCAAAAATACTTAATTTGTTCCAGCCCTCCAGAAATATACTATTAACTAATTAAATTAACCCCCATCTAAACATCAAAAACACAGATATCAACAAATATATTCATAACATAAAATAATAATTAAGTAATAATTTTATATTATTACAAGGAAAATCATTTCTTACTCGTAACTTTGAAAACTGGTATCTACGGGTTCCACTGTAAATGATATTTAAAACAATGACAAACTTACTTTTAGTACGGTTCGGGAGTTTAGTGGGTCTGGCTGTTCCAGGTTCCATCCCCATGACATCAGGAGGATCCATGGGGTTTCCTAAATACAGACTGGAAAAAAAAAAAGGAAAATTAGAAAAACAATGGTCCAACCTCCAGGCTAAAATATGGACAAATGGTAAATGGCAGGAAAATTATTGTAAACCCTATCCACAATACTGAACTTTTTTTTTTAACGTATCCCAGGAAAATAACCAACATCTCCTGAAATGTTTTACAAAATCTGAAATAATAAATCTGGGTGAAAAAATATTTTTGTCCACAGACATAACTGACATGTGACGTCACATTAACTAAAGCTATTCAGAGGCTTAAACCGTCTGGTACAGAAAACGCGCTGCTTCCCCCTAGTGGCAATTTAAGAGACAGGCACTTTTAAAACCTAATGGTCAATGTCAGCCAGAAACACGTTTACTGTTCAAATATAAAACCAATTAAGTTGAAAACAACTGCTCTGAAAAATGCCCCCAAAACATAATTGACCGGGGGCCAAACTACATCACTTTTTTTTTCCTGCTTTGTTAATTGTAAACCAACTCGTCAAACCAACCTGTCTATACGGTCAGCGAATCCCCAGCTCCTGTGAGGGTCGGTGTCTCCGTGTCCAGTGTGGATGAAGGAGTGTTTGAGAGGTCGACTGATGTCCTGAGCCGACAGACCGGCCACGGCCGTCACTACCTGACGAGGGAACTGACCCAAGCCAAGAGTCCGTCTGTTCTGACCTCGCCACCAATAATGCTCCGCCCTAAAACCACAGAGAAAACGAAAAGTGAATAAATGTTGCAGTCAAATTTCAACCACACTGATGTTTTGGTGGGAGAAAAGTCTGCATGTTGAACTCATTTGTAAGTTTTAAATAATTGGAATATGTGATAATATGAATCATGTATAAATGTGTGTTTTTATTTGTTATTATTTGGTGTTCGTATTCAAAATAACATTTTCAATAAAAAAGAATGACATGGTTGTATTATTATTACTGGGATTTTTTTTGTTTACTAATATTAGTAATACAAAAAATTATTAGTGCAGGGTTTACGGTTTTTTCAAAAAAAGCTCGGTCTAAAAAATTATTTATTTTCTAAATTTTAATTATAAAAAAGGACATATCTACATAATTTAAGGGAAATTAGTGCATTTTGTACTCATTATTGAGAAACTTATTTTTGAAGATTTTTCTAAAAATAATTAGTGCAGGGTTAGGTTTTTTTGAAAAAAGTTCATGGTCTAAAAAATTTTTTTTTTCTAAATTTTAATTATAAAAATGGACATTTTACATATTTTAAGGAAAATTAGTGCATTTTTATTCATTTTTGAGATGCATCATTTTTGAACATTTTTCAGAAAATTATTAGGGCGGGGTTTGGGTTTTTTTGGAAAAAGTTGGAGGTCTTAAAACATTTTTTAAGCTTTTTTTCTAAATTTAAATGATAAATGAACTTATCTACATTATTTAAAGCAAATTAGTGCATTTTTATTTCTTTTATTTATTTTCATTTTTCAGGAATTTTTTAAAAGGTTTTTTTAAAAATTATTAGTGCAGGGTTAGGGTTTTTTCGGAAAAATTTCATGGTCTAAAAAATCTTTTTTTTTCTAAATTTTTAATCATAAAATGGACATATCTACATATTTTAAGGCAAATTAGTGCACTTTTATTCATTTTTGAGAAACTTTTATTTTCGGAGAGTTGTTCAGGATCTTATTGGTATAGTATTTTAACTGTGATCAAACGTTGGCGTACCAAAAAAGTATATTTTTCTGAATTTTAACAACAAAAATGGACATAGCTAGGTATTTTAAGGCAAATTAGTGTATTTTTAGTCATTTTTGAGAAATTTAATTTTGAGGATTTTTTCAGAAAATTATTAGTGCAGGGTTAGGGTTTTTTCAAAAAAAGTTGATGGTCTAAAAAAATATGTTTTTTCTAAATTTTAATTATAAAAATGGACATGTCTACATAATTTAAGGCAAATTAGTGTACATTTACTCATTTTTGAGAAACTTATTTTTGAGGATTTTTCAAAAAAATTCTAGTGCAGAGTTTTTTTTTGGAAAAAGTTCATGGCCTAAATTTTTTATTTTATTTTAATCATAAAAATTGACATATCTACATATTTTAAGGTAAATTAGTGATTTTTGAGAAACTTATTTTTTAAGATTTTGTTTTTCAGAAACTAATTAGTGCAGGGTTATACTTTCGTAAAAGTTTGATACCTACAAAAATATTCTTTTTCTTTTTAAGCATAAATAAGGACATAGTGGATTTGTGTGGATTTTCTTTAGAAAAAAAATAGTATGGTATAATATAATAATAAATAAATAAAATATTTCAAAAAGTACAATTGTGACGATTTTGTCTCCCTCTAGTGGAAATGCAGACAAACACCAAAACACAGAGATTACATTTAGGCATCAAAGCTTCACACACTGACCTTCCTTCAATGATGGTGATGACGTCGTTCATTTTGATCTGCAGCTTATCTTCTTCCTCAAAGTCCTGCAGGGCCCTCATGTCTGTGGGCATCGTCTGTAGAGTAGAGAAACATTTATTTAGACCTGGTGGAAGGTTTTGTTGTCCAAGGAGGGACTCGGTTCATAGCTTTTGTTTCACCTCCAGCAGGAAGTCCCTGAGGGCCACAAAGGTGGGTCTGTCCTCAGGTTTGGGGCTCCAGCACTGCAGCATGACGTTGTAGATGTCCTGAGGACAGTCGTCTGGTTTGCTCAGCCTCTCGGCTTCAACATCCACTTTGTGGAGGATCTGTAACAAAAAAAAAAAAAAGCTATTGGGTTAAAAGGTTAAAATATTCCAAATTGAATTAGGGGGTGCAGCAGCGACCACTACCTGGCTTCCATTCAGGCCCAGCCACGGCTCCTGCCCGTGAGTGAACATCTCCCACAGCGTGACTCCGAACATCCAGGTGTCGGACGCGTGAGAAAAGGTACGAGACTTTAAAGACTCTGGAGCACACCTGGACAGAGAGCAGGACACTGACTGTAGACGCACGGTTTAGCTGGTGAAGAAGATCAGCTGCAGGAGTTAAACCAGTGTCTTTACCAGGGGAAGGGGATTTTATGACCCTCCTCCATTATGTACTGGTCAGTGTGTGTCGGCAGCGCCCTCATCAGGCCAAAGTCTCCTATTTTTACTGTGTCGTTGGTGGACAGTAGGACATTACGGGCTGCCAGGTCTCTGTGGAGGAAACGCTTCTGCTCCAGGTAGGCCATGCCACACGCCACCTGCAGGTAGAAATGCACATAACGTTTCCATTAAATTTAGGTGACAATATTTTATGAGCACTTTAGAACAAATCCAATGAGATGAAAGGGTTCTATTCTCTGACATTTGACCTTGACCGACCTGTACAGCATAGTTGCAAAGAGAGGAGATGAGGATGTGGCCCTGACGCTTTCTGAGGCGGTCCAACAGGGAGCCCAAAGGAGCCAACTCTGCCACCTTCACACACACACACACAAACACACACCATAATCAGTAAACAATTTACACAGTGGTTCTACGAAGATTATTTTTCTGGGAAAACAGTTCCAACGTAAACCACACCAAGGCCCATTGATAAAGTGAGTGATTTTAGGTCATGGTGACACCTGAACTGCTGCCTCGTTTGGTTGTTTTGTTTCTTTGAGTTGAATCTGAACAAAAGATTTTAAACAAAGAAGTCGTAAAATGAACCAGATCATATTTCTGATCAGTTTCTGTTCACTGTAACTTAAAATGGCCGAATTTCTCTATGGAGTTCTGCACTGGAGTTTTTTTTTATTTTTTTTAAATCAAAATAATTAAAACCCTTCAGTTTTCTGTCAGAATTAAATCTAATAACCCACTTTTTATGTAAGATTTTCTGATTTGTCATATACACAATCAGTACTTTTCAAAAATCCAAATTCCTATTTGTTCATTTTGAAAGTGATGTAACGTCCAGGTGATTTACCATCTTCATGGGCTGCGTGAGGACAACACCGTGCAGCCTTATGAGGTTCTGATGATTCAGCGAGTGCATGGCGTTGACCTCTCGGATGAAATCGTCCAGTCCGTCAGAGTCCAACACTCCTGCTTTCAGACACTTCACCGCGACAGACAACTACACTCACACAGAGAGAGGAAAAACACAACAACCTCAGCGTCACAACTGTCACAGTACCGTGTGTCGTCTTGTCCTTTTTTTTTTTTTTTTTCTCTCACCACTCCGCCGTTTGGACCAGTCCATTCTCCACGCCGCACCACTCCGAAGGTGCCGTCTCCCAGCCGCTCGAACAGCTGAAGCTCCGACTCTCTGATCAGACAGGTGAGTGACGCGGCCGACTCACTGCTGCCCGGGGTCTGGCTGGACGCTGCCCCCTGGTGAGGGGTCTGTTGAGGGTCGGCGTCGGTGCGTTTCACCGGAAACACCTGCAGACAGATGAAAATATATATTAATGAAAAATGTTTAATCTGAGGCTCTCATTCAAATATGATTTTTGTTTTAAATTGTAATAAAAAGGTACTTTTTTTAATTTAAATATAACAATCTTTCAATCGTTCAGCATCATAAATGTGGCTCTCATTCAAATATGATTTTTGTTTTTACAGGAAACCAGGTCAGGGAGTCAACGTGTTACCTAATACAACCTAGAAGAAAAACCTCGCTGCAATCCGAGATAAGTTAAGTGATGAAATTTTCCGATTTTAGGATGCCCTGGTGTTGAACTCTGCACACAACTCTGTGTGTGTTTAAGTGTGTGTTCTCACCTTGCTCATCCAGGACTTGCGTTTGTAAAGAGCTCTCCTCCTCTTCACGGCCTCCCACAGCCTCCTCTGACCTGAGACAACAAAAGAAAACTCCTCTGTTCACAGCCTGAAACCCACAGACACTGTAGTGTCACCTGAACTTTGGAAGGTATATTTTATTATCTTTACACTAACAGTTTTACAACAGTTTCTGCTGACAGCATGAGTATTTACCTTCACCTATGATTTACTTACAAATATAAAAAAAAAAATTTAGTAAAGAGAACTCAAGCTGGTGTTGTGTGGAAAAGTGCTACAGAACTGGGTCAGAAATGTAATATGATGGTTACAGGTCAGATTTGTTAAAAAAAAAATCTTTTATGACGGTTCAGTGTCAGAAATGGGTCAAAAATATCTCACTCATTGTTCTATATTTTAGTCATGTTTTGGGTTGGTGCATGTGTCAAATATTTTTGGGAAGTGCAGTGATGACATCATTAGTTATTTTATCGCAGTTGGAGCCTAACCTGGGTGGAACTGTTCATGTGTAAGAAATTGATTTTTTAAGTACATGTTATACTATTATATTATTTTTAAATTTTGAAAAAAAATCCTCCAAAAAAAAAAAAAAACATCATAAAGTTTGTGGTTTTTAGCCAGGTTTTGAAATTACTTCCTCAGTGGAAACAGTTATAATGTATAATGAATATATTTTGTAATATAAGTGCATCTAATTTTTGTCATTTTCATACAACAGTTTGGTACCGTTTGGTATGTGTATTGACATTTATGAACCATTTCTGGACCCACCTGGGCGACCCATGCCAATCTTCTCCAAGTCTTCATTCTTGACGTAGTCAAAGTGTGAGAGTCGAGTGACGTTGAGCTCATCCCTGATCCTCAAGAAGTACTGCTGCAGCTGGACGTCGGTGAGCAGCTCCAGCAGCCACTCCGTCCCCTCCTCACACTGCATCTGAAAACACAAACACAAATAACAATGAACCATGTAACAGTTTGTTTAAAAAAAGCTCTAAATATAGTTTGGTAAAATATATTGTAATAATAGTTGAAAAACTAAATTTAAATTTAGCCCGGGAATTGCTAAAGTTTAGCCATTTAGGAGAAATAATTAAAAAATTGATCCACAATGGAAGATGAACCTTTATTATAGTTTAAATTTAAAGAGACTAAAGTTAGTCACTAGAAATTCACTGAACACTAAACTGAGCAAAACCCTGGCTAAAAGAAAAGCCAAAAACCATTGCTATAAAAATGGTTTCAAACTACAAAAGGCCAACAATGAATTTAAATATAGCAACAAATTGTTTGAAATCTAAAATTAGCCAAAAAAAAAATTTAATAAAATGCAAAGAGCCCAGAAACAGATAAAAACATAACCATAAGCCGACCAAAATAGAACCTATGGGTAAGACAAAAAAAGAAAATGGCTACAATAGAAAATATAACAAGAAAGTCGACACATTTCCTACCTATGTTGCACAGAACTATGTTAGCTTAATATGTAGCTGTTGAAGTAGCCTAGCGACAGTCAACAATGACCCGTGAATAAAGTCAATAAACCAAATAAAGAGCTAAAAAATGAACAAGATGCTAATTCAGTGTTGAAATTTAAAAAAAAAAATACAAAAAAGAAAACATTTATAAAAAAAAAAAAAAAACCAGTTAAACAGATGAGTAAAATAGATGGATAGCTAACAGTTAGCTAAGGCAGTTAGGCACGGGTATCCCAAAAAACTAAACACCCCAAAATGTGTTAAAGGTCATCTAAAATAAAAGTGGAAACAAAAAAAAAAAAAAAAAAACAGAAAATGTTTAGCATAAAATTCCTTAACAAAATTCAGATGATGAAATGATGCAATAATAACAACAGTGTTGGGCATGAACTGAAAAGAAAACACACCCACGACTTGAGACACTTTTACCATTTGTCTGCCGACACTCTCCCTGATCATCCTCCTGTCTCTCTCCTCTTCATCCTCCTCTTCCTCTCCTCTGGTGAAGGGGAGGCGCTGGTACATATAGTTCTCCCCCATCCTCGAACACAACACCTCCTCCCTTTACTAACCCTCTCCTTCTCCTTACCGCTGCCTTGTTCCCTCTGTTATTCAGCTGGAACACTGTGGTGAACACCTTCACATCATCATCTTCATCTTCATCATCCTCACGTCTCTGCTCAAATCAATGTGCGCATGAACAACGCTGGAATCAGTCGCAGCAGCTGCTCTCTCTCTCCTTCTCTCTCCCCCTCCTGTCGTATCACCGTACACCCTCTATGTGTTCTCTTTTTTCTCCCCCCTGTCCCGCTGACTCACGACTCTCCCTGCAGCTCCAGATCTCTCCTCATCACCTCCTCTCTCCTGTTTCTATTCTATCCGTCTGCATCGTCCTCGTCCTCGTCCTCTTCCTCCTCCTACTCCTCCTGCTGCTCAGCAGCCGAGCCACTACAGCACCAGACTGATGCTGAATAATTCAGCAGAGTGAAGAGGAGGAGGGGAAGACGGGGGTGGGGGGGGTTAAAAGAAGGATGGATGGAAGGGCAAAGGAATGGAATCATGGATGGATGGATGGACAGATATAGATAAAGATGATGGATGGATGGATGGATGGATGGATGGATGATCTGCTTTGAATGATGTGACTCAAATCTCTTAGAAACACACAGCTTGAGATCATTGTTTAACATCTCACATCACTAGACCCAGTCTAATAATTAGCGACATCTACTGGCCAAAATAGAGGACTGTACTGCTCAGGAGGAACGATTTACACACACACAGAAAATGGAACAGTAAAAACTCTTCACCATCTTCTCCTTTGTCACTTACGTCAGTCTTTAGAATATTTATGACAAAATAAACCTAAAGAATCTAAAAATGAAAAAACAATTGCTGCCACTCGGAGCTGCAGACTAACAAAAACAGACCAACTGGAGCATGAACTGCATGTGTGACCTACAAAAGCAAACAGAATCAGAGCTCTCATCCTGTGTGTGTGTGTGTGTGTGTGTGTGTTTTCCATCATTGAGGCTGACGATCTAAAAATATATCCAGTGAATTTATCTCATGTTCACTCAGTGACATGAGAAGTAAAAACAGTGTGAAAGGAGATTAGAAATGCTGCACTTTTTTCATACACCACACACACACACAGCGTGATAACTTCCTGTGTGACTCTGTGGTTGGAGTTGTGAACCCTGTATATATATACCCACTATATGAAACTGACTGTTTTGTCTGCTACATAATCACAGTGACACGTACTCTGATTAAACTCGTTTTAGTCCAACAAACGAAACTTAGCAGCAAACATTCCACAAGGGCAGGAAATAGAGTGTGGGTAAAAACACTACGGTCTCGTCGTTTTTTGGTTAAAAACAAACTGTACATTTTTAAGGTGCTGGAATCAAAGAGTGTCTTTTCATAATTATAATTAAACCATGACAACAGTGTTATTTTAGACTTAATTCTGATTTGGTCTTTTAAATAACACACTATTTAGATTTAGTATAATATTATGTTTTTTTTATGGTTAATTTTAGTCAACTAAATATCATTAGACGTCTATAAGACACATTATGTGCAATTCTCAAAACAAACAAACAAATGAACATACAAAAAAGAAAATTAAAAAAACCCCACCGTGAGTCATAATGTCATTGCACACATTCTCAAATAAAATAAAATAAATACTCACTTAAATACAACACTTAATGTTCTGGTAAATCATTTATCACATTTTTACTGTGGCATAAAAATAGCAAAAAATAATCTCTTTTTTCTTTACGGCAATTGAAACATCACAGTTGTAAACAATAATCAATGAGAAAAAGATAAATATAGCTGCTTATAGGAGTTTAGAGTTTTTTAATGTTCAGAAAAATATCCTTTTTTACTTTTGTTGTCTTTCTTTATCAATTTAAAACAAAACATCATAACAAATAAAAATATTTTGATTATTATTATTATTAGGATCTCCATGTCAGAATATTGTTTTAGTCTGAACAACAACTATACACGTTAATATTAACACTACCTTGACCCTGTTTATTATAAATTGATGACTAAATATCATCAAGGATTGTGACGGCATGTGTTCTACGTTTACTGTAGGTGTGAGCTTGTTGTGGTAGCTTTATTGTTAATGTTGTAGACTCACCGTGGCTTCTGGAGGATCAGGGATTAACGCTGCAGTCAGCAGTGACCAGGATCACTGTAGGTCATCTGGACCAGGCCATGGACGGAGGAACGACCCACCTTAACACAGACATAAACACACACACACAAAAACGAAACAGAGAGATGATTATTATTGGTCAAATAGACATAATATTACAACAATACTTTTTTAAATAGTTTGTTATTAATATATTCTAGTTTCTACAAACAAAGTAGGAGAATATCTGTGACTTTGTGGTTTTAGTAAAAGTCAAACTTTTACGATTGAAAATATCACCTTCTCACTGGTGGTAACAACTGTCACAAACTCGTTCTTTATTTTTTATT